>NC_086444.1:1231439539-1231739539 GCF_028390025.1 Pseudophryne corroboree
TATAGACTGACAAGTAGCAGTACAGGTCATAGAGTGACATAGTGCAGTATAGTGCATAGCGGCACAGTGCAGTATAGTGCATAGCGGCACAGTGCAGTATAGTGCATAGCGGCACAGTGCAGTATAGTGCATAGCGGCACAGTGCGGTATAGTGCATAGCGGCACAGTGCATAGCGGCACAGTGCAGTATAGTGCATAGCGGCACAGTGCAGTATAGTGCATAGCGGCACAGTGCAGTATAGTGCATAGCGGCACAGTGCAGTATAGTGCATAGCGGCACAGTGCGGTATAGTGCATAGCGGCACAGTGCGGTATAGTGCATAGCGGCACAGTGCATAGCGGCACAGTGCAGTATAGTGCATAGCAGCACAGTGCAGTATAGTGCATAGCGGCACAGTGCAGTATAGCGCATAGCGGCATAGTATAGTATATAGCGGCACAGTACAGTATAGTGCACAGCGGCACAGTATAGTGCATAGCGGCACAGTACAGTATAGTGCATAGCGGTACGGTATAGTCCATAGCGGCACAGTACAGTATAGTGCATAGCGGTACAGTATAGCGCATAGCGGCACAGTACGGTATAGCGCATAGCGGCACAGTACGGTATAGCGCATAGCGGCCCAGTACGGTATAGCGCATAGCGGCCCAGTACGGTATAGCGCATAGCGGCCCAGTACGGTATAGCGCATAGCGGCCCAGTACGGTATAGCGCATAGCGGCCCAGTACGGTATAGCGCATAGCGGCCCAGTACGGTATAGCGCATAGCGGCCCAGTACGGTATAGCGCATAGCGGCCCAGTACGGTATAGCGCATAGCGGCCCAGTACGGTATAGCGGCATAGTGCGGTATAGCGCATAGCGGCCCAGTGCGGTATAGCGCATAGCGGCCCAGTGCGGTATAGCGCATAGCGGCCCAGTGCGGTATAGCGCATAGCGGCCCAGTGCGGTATAGCGGCCCAGTGCGGTATAGCGCATAGCGGCCCAGTGCGGTATAGCGCATAGCGGCCCAGTGCGGTATAGCGCATAGCGGCCCAGTGCGGTATAGCGCGTAGCGGCCCAGTGCGGTATAGCGCGTAGCGGCCCAGTGCGGTATAGCGCGTAGCGGCCCAGTGCGGTATAGCGCGTAGCGGCCCAGTACGGTATAGCGCGTAGCGTCACAGTACGGTATAGCGCGTAGCGGCACAGTACGGTATAGCGCGTAGCGGCACAGTACGGTATAGAGCGTAGCGGCACAGTGCGGTATAGTGCATAGCGGCACAGTGCAGTATAGTGCATAGCGGCATAGTGCATAGCGGCACAGTACGGTATAGCGCATAGCGGCACAGTACGGTATAGCGCATAGCGGCACAGTACGGTATAGCGCATAGCGGCACAGTACGGTATAGCGCATAGCGGCACAGTACGGTATAGAGCATAGCGGCACAGTGCAGTATAGTGCATAGCGGCACAGTGCAGTATAGTGCATAGCGGCATAGTGCATAGCGGCACTGTACGGTATAGCGCATAGCGGCACAGTACGGTATAGCGTATAGCGGCACAGTACGGTAATAGCGTATAGCGGCACAGTACGGTATAGCGCATAGCGGCACAGTACGGTATAGCGTATAGCGGCACAGTACGGTATAGTGCATAGCGGCACAGCACAGTATAGCGCATAGTGACTTTATCGGAGCCTCGCTGCTCTCTGCCATGTCCAGACTGGAACCGGCGGCCAATGTCATCCTGCGAGTGCCAGGTATCGTTCTCCTGGATCTGCTGTACCGCTGGGACATCCAGGAACTGGCAGAGTCCCCGCATCCCACCTACCTCACCTCTGTCTTCAGGACAACATACCTGCAGTGTGCCTACTACCTGGGTAAGACGCAGCACTGTACATGGCTGTAGTGAGTGTTGTAGTGCAACCTTTATCATTAGTGAACTACAATTCCCAGCATCTATTGCCAGTCATCAGCAGTTGTGAGAGCACCGTGATGTCCGCAGTAGGGGTGGCGGCGGCAGCGGGGCGCGTGTTCTACGGGTGGCGGCAGGATGATGCCAGTAGTAGGGGTGGAGGCAGGGTGATGCCAGTAGTAGGGGTGGAGGCAGGGTTATGCCAGTAGTAGGGGTGGCGGCAGGGTGATGCCAGTAGTAGGGGTGGCGGCAGGGTTATGCCAGTAGTAGGGGTGGCGGCAGGGTGATGCCAGTAGTAGGGGTGGAGGCAGGGTTATGCCAGTAGTAGGGGTGGAGGCAGGGTGATGCCAGTAGTAGGGGTGGAGGCAGGGTGATGCCAGTAGTAGGGGTGGCGGCAGGGTTATGCCAGTAGTAGGGGTGGAGGCTGGGTGATGCCAGTAGTAGGGGTGGAGGCTGGGTGATGCCTGTAGTAGGGGTAGCGGCAGGGTGATGCCAGTAGTAGGGGTGGCGGCAGGGTGATGCCAGTAGTAGGGGTGGAGGCAGGGTTATGCCAGTAGTAGGGGTGGCGGCAGGGTGATGCCAGTAGTAGGGGTGGCGGCAGGGTTATGCCAGTAGTAGGGGTGGCGGCAGGGTGATGCCAGTAGTAGGGGTGGCGGCAGGGTGATGCCAGTAGTAGGGGTGGCGGCAGGGTGATGCCAGTAGTAGGGGTGGCGGCAGGGTGATGCCAGTAGTAGGGGTGGCGGCAGGGTGATGCCAGTAGTAGAGGTGGCGGCAGGGTGATGCCAGTAGTAGGGGTGGCGGCAGGGTGATGCCAGTAGTAGGGGTGGCGGCAGGGTGATGCCAGTAGTAGGGGTGGCGGCAGGGTGATGCCAGTAGTAGGGGTGGCGGCAGGGTTATGCCAGTAGTAGGGGTGGAGGCAGGGTTATGCCAGTAGTAGGGGTGGCGGCAGGGTGATGCCAGTAGTAGGGGTGGTGGCAGGGTTATGCCAGTAGTAGGGGTGGAGGCAGGGTTATGCCAGTAGTAGGGGTGGCGGCAGGGTGATGCCAGTAGTAGGGGTGGAGGCAGGGTTATGCCAGTAGTAGGGGTGGCCAATTACTGCCCTCCCCTCTCCTCCCCTACACCTCCAATCTCCCGGAGCAGGTGGTATACACCCGCCTCCCCTCCTTCCTTGCCACCCGCCCCCTCCTAGACCCTCTTCAGTCTCTTCATTCCACCGACACAATAGCATGCCTGAAAAGCACAGAACTGCGCTAAAAACAGAACGCGGGGGGTATAATGAATGTGCACTTTGCTCTGACGCAGGGACCAGCCCAACCCAAGAGAAAATCACTTTTTGTTGAGCTCTTTTTATATACATTATGAAGTCCTATAAAACTTAGGGACAAGCTTCATATAATAGACATACATAAAACATATAAAAGCAGGTCATCACATTCTTTCAATATATATACGGGGTAAAGTACCCCATACAATTGTGGCTCAATGCAGTCTTCCTTCAGGTATCATCCAATATACTGACATTAATGCAAGGTGTATACATCTGACTGAGATTATTGGAGGCTAAAGATGTCCTCAACATTCCGTATCAGCACACAGAGATTTGAGCACAAGGCATATACATACAGCCGCCATCAGTAGAGGATGAGAGCGTCCTCAGAATCCACCTGACACCTCTACCAAAGCCAAATATAAGAGGGACTATAGCAATCCCTAACTTGGGGAGTACCTTCTTATGGAGGCTCGATTGGTCAATAAACGCCGTAGTCTGTGGTGAAGTGCGGTCCAGGGCCCGATATTTATCAAGTCCTATTTAGTTTCTACGTCTTTAGTAATGCTGACGGTTTCATCAGAGGGTATGCAGAGCATCCAGGATGTTTATATTGCACATGTAGCTTTTCTGACGTGTTTGCCAGTACAGTTCCCTTGTGCATGTTCCGCACATCTTCCCTTTTCATGTACAATGAATATAACAGGAATTGGAGTATGCTGATAGTTGTGACATTCCTCCCTGTTCCCCCAGCTCACCTGGCCTGTGCAGTCCTGCTTCTACTACCTCTGTGGTGCCTGGTCAGCATCTACCTGTATCTTCTCACGGTGCTGCTCCTGTACGTGGCTCACCAGATGGTCAGGTGAGTTTCCACGTGGCGTATCACGTATGTATGTACAGCGCTAATCCCTGACTGTTGCTGAGGGGGAATTCATTCCAATTTACAGCCAGTGGGGGGGTCAGTGATGCAGTGTAAGTCAGGCAGTGAGGAGGCGGAGTGTTGTTATACAGAGCCGCCTGCTGGGAGCGCTGTGCGGGTCTTATGGCCATAATTACTACTCTTGATCTCTGTGATCCTTTAGCTACGTGGTCCCCCCCCTTCCCTGCGCTCGCTGCCCCCACATCCTTGCATTTCCCGTGTTCCTCTCCAGCCCAACTTCTTCCATTCACCACGTCGCACTATAAACGGTTGGCGCCTTTATACCCGATTGTCCCCCCGCTATTTGCTCACATAAGCTCCCCGGTTCCGCTTCTCCTGCACGGTCACCAGTCACCCTCCATCTGCAAGTAGTGTGCCAGTAGTCTCTGGGATTTCATCCATTCCATAAGCCTGTGAGAGATAGGGCACCTTGGTGATATTCAGAAGACAAGACTCCGTTGTGACAGTAGTAATATGTAGTAGTAATGTTGATGACGTGACGTTCTCCCAGTAACCGGTGTCTGTCTGTGTCGCCTCCCTTCTTTGTTTCCCAGAGATTACATCCGGCAAGAGATGGAGACGGGAATGTCGGGGTCTGTGTACGATGACCCGGCCTCATTGACTCGAAGCGTCAGCGCACTTGTTGGTAAGCACAATCCCATAGTCTGGTCTGTACAGATAGTATAAGACTAGGGTGGTCATTCCGAGTTGATCGCTCGCTAGCAGTTTTTCTCTAACGTCCTAGTGGATGCTGGGGACTCCGAAAGGACCATGGGGAATAGCGCTCCGCAGGAGACTGGGCACAAAAGTAAAAAGCTTTAGGACTACCTGGTGTGCACTGGCTCCTCCCCCTATGACCCTCCTCCAAGCCTCAGTTAGATTTTTGTGCCCGAACGAGACGGGTGCAGGCTAAGGGGCTCTCCTGAGCTGCTTAGTGTAAAAGTTTAAAGTAGGTTTTTTATTTTCAGTGAGACCTGCTGGCAACAGGCTCACTGCACCGAGGGACTAAGGGGAGAAGAAGCGAACTCACCTGCGTGCAGAGTGGATTGGGCTTCTTAGGCTACTGGACATTAGCTCCAGAGGGACGATCACAGGCCCAGCCATGGATGGGTCCCGGAGCCGCGCCGCCGGCCCCCTTACAGAGCCAGAAGAGTGAAGAGGTCCGGAAAATCGGCGGCAGAAGACGTCCTGTCTTCAATAAGGTAGCGCACAGCACCGCAGCTGTGCGCCATTGCTCTCAGCACACTTCACACTCCGGTCACTGAGGGTGCAGGGCGCTGGGGGGGGGGGCGCCCTGAGACGCAATAAAAAACCTTTTTTTTGGCAAAAAATACATCACATATAGCTCCTGGGCTATATGGATGCATTTAACCCCTGCCAATTTTTCCATTAAAAAGCGGGAGAAAGGCCGCCGTGAAGGGGGCGGAGCCTATCTCCTCAGCACACTGGCGCCATTTTTTCCTCACAGCTCCGTTGGAGGAAGGCTCCCTGACTCTCCCCTGCAGTCCTGCACTACAGAAACAGGGTAAAACAAGAGAGGGGGGGCACAAAATTGGCATATTAATATATACAGCAGCTATATTAGGGAAAAACACTTATATAAGGTTATCCCTGTATATATATAGCGCTCTGGTGTGTGCTGGCAAACTCTCCCTCTGTCTCCCCAAAGGGCTAGTGGGGTCCTGTCCTCTATCAGAGCATTCCCTGTGTGTGTGCTGTGTGTCGGTACGCTGTGTCGACATGTATGAGGAGGAAAATGGTGTGGAGGCGGAGCAATTGCCTGTGTTAGTGATGTTACCCCCTAGGGAGTCGACACCTGACTGGATGGTCTTATGGAAAGAATTACGTGATAGTGTCGGCACTTTACAAAAGACTGTTGACGACATGAGACAGCCGGCAAATCAGTTAATACCTGTACAGGCGTCTCAAACACCGTCAGGGGCTATAAAACGCCCGTTACCTCAGGTCGATACAGACACTGACACGGACACTGACTCCAGTGTCGACGGTGAGGAAACAAACGTATTTTCCAGTAGGGCCACACGTTACATGATCACGGCAATGAAGGAGGTTTTGAACATTTCTGATACTACAAGTACCACAAAAAAGGGTATTATGTGGGGTGTGAAAAAACTACCCGTAGTTTTTCCTGAATCAGATGAATTAAATGAGGTGTGTGATGAAGCGTGGGTTTCCCCCGATAAAAAACTGCTAATTTCTAAAAAATTATTGGCATTATACCCTTTCCCGCCAGAGGTTAGGGCGCGTTGGGAAACACCCCCTAGAGTGGATAAGGCGCTCACACGCTTATCAAAACAAGTGGCGTTACCGTCTCCTGATACGGCCGCCCTCAAGGAACCAGCTGATGGGAAGCTGGAAAATATCCTAAAAAGTATATACACACATACTGGTATTATACTGCGACCAGCAATCGCCTCAGCCTGGATGTGCAGTGCTGGGGTGGCTTGGTCGGATTCCCTGACTGAAAATATTGATACCCTGGACAGGGACAATATATTATTGACTATAGAGCATTTAAAGGATGCATTTCTATATATGCGTGATGCACAGAGGGATATTTGCACTCTGGCATCAAGAGTAAGTGCGATGTCCATTTCTGCCAGAAGAGGGTTATGGACGCGACAGTGGTCAGGTGATGCGGATTCCAAACGGCATATGGAAGTATTGCCGTATAAAGGGGAGGAGTTATTTGGGGTCGGTCTATCGGACCTGGTGGCCACGGCAACGGCTGGAAAATCCACCTTTTTACCCCAAGTCACCTCACAGCAGAAAAAGATACCGTCTTTTCAGGCTCAGTCCTTTCGTCCCCATAAGGGCAAGCGGGCAAAAGGCCACTCATATCTGCCCCGGGGCAGAGGAAGGGGAAAAAGACTGCAGCAGACAGCCTCTTCCCACGAACAGAAGCCCTCCCCCGCTTCTGCCAAGTCCTCAGCATGACGCTGGGGCCTTACAAGCGGACTCAGGCAAGACGGTGGGGGCCCGTCTCAAGAATTTCAGCGCGCAGTGGGCTCACTCGCAAGTGGACCCCTGGATCCTGCAGGTAGTATCTCAGGGGTACAAATTGGAATTCGAGACGTCTCCCCCTCGCCGGTTCCTGAAGTCTGCTTTACCAACGTCTCCTCCCGACAGGGAGGCGGTATTGGAAGCCATTCACAAGCTGTATTCCCAGCAAGTGATAATCAAGGTACCCCTCCTACAACAGGGAAAGGGGTATTATTCCACGCTGTTTGTGGTACCGAAGCCGGACGGCTCGGTGAGACCCATTTTAAATCTGAAATCCTTGAACACTTACATAAAAAGGTTCAAGTTCAAGATGGAGTCACTCAGAGCAGTGATAGCGAACCTGGAAGAAGGGGACTATATGGTGTCTCTGGACATCAAGGATGCTTACCTCCATGTCCCAATTTGCCCTTCTCACCAAGGGTACCTCAGGTTTGTGGTACAGAACTGTCACTATCAGTTTCAGACGCTGCCGTTTGGATTGTCCACGGCACCCCGGGTCTTGACCAAGGTAATGGCCGAAATGATGATTCTTCTTCGAAGAAAAGGCGTCTTAATTATCCCTTACTTGGACGATCTCCTGATAAGGGCAAGGTCCAGAGAACAGTTAGCGGTCGGAGTAGCACTATCTCAAGTAGTACTACGACAGCACGGATGGATTCTAAATATTCCAAAATCGCAGCTGATTCCGACGACACGTCTGCTGTTCCTAGGAATGATTCTGGACACAGTACAGAAAAAGGTGTTTCTCCCGGAAGAGAAAGCCAGGGAGTTATCCGACCTAGTCAGGAACCTCCTAAGACCAGGCCAAGTGTCAGTACATCAATGCACAACGGTCCTGGGAAAGATGGTGGCTTCTTACGAAGCGATTCCATTCGGCAGATTCCACACAAGAACTTTTCAGTGGGATCTGCTGGACAAATGGTCCGGATCGCATCTTCAAATGCATCAGCGGATAACCCTGTCTCCAAGGACAAGGGTGTCTCTCCTGTGGTGGTTACAGAGTGCTCATCTCCTAGAGGGCCGCAGATTCGGCATTCAGGATTGGGTCCTGGTGACCACGGATGCCAGCCTGAGGGGCTGGGGAGCAGTCACACAGGGAAGAAATTTCCAGGGCTTGTGGTCAAGCATGGAAACGTCACTTCACATAAATATCCTGGAACTCAGGGCCATTTACAATGCCCTAAGTCAGGCAAGACCTCTGCTTCAGGGTCAGCCGGTGTTGATCCAGTCGGACAACATCACGGCAGTCGCCCACGTAAACAGACAGGGCGGCACAAGAAGCAGGAGGGCAATGACGGAAGTGGCAAGGATTCTTCGCTGGGCGGAAAATCATGTGATAGCACTGTCAGCAGTGTTCATTCCGGGAGTGGACAACTGGGAAGCAGACTTCCTCAGCAGACACGATCTTCACCCGGGGGAGTGGGGACTTCACCCAGAAGTCTTCCACCTGATTGTAAACCGTTGGGAAAAACCAAAGGTGGACATGATGGCGTCCCGCCTCAACAAAAAACTGGACAGATATTGCGCCAGGTCAAGGGACCCTCAGGCAATATCTGTGGACGCTCTGGTAACACCGTGGGTGTACCAGTCAGTGTATGTGTTCCCTCCTCTTCCTCTCATAGCAAAAGTACTGAGAATCATAAGAAGGAGAGGAGTAAAGACTATACTCGTGGCTCCGGATTGGCCAAGAAGGACTTGGTACCCGGAAATTCAAGAGATGCTCACGGAAGACCCGTGGCCTCTACCTCTAAGAAAGGACCTGCTCCAGCAGGAACCATGTCTGTTCCAAGACTTACCGCGGCTGCGTTTGACGGCATGGCGGTTGAACGCCGGATCCTGAAGGAAAAAGGCATTCCGGATGAAGTCATCCCTACCCTGATCAAAGCCAGGAAGGATGTGACCGTACAACATTATCACCGTATTTGGCGAAAATATGTTGCGTGGTGCGAGGCCAGGAAGGCCCCTACAGAGGAATTTCAACTGGGTCGTTTCCTGCATTTCCTGCAAACAGGACTGTCTATGGGCCTAAAATTAGGGTCCATTAAGGTTCAAATTTCGGCCCTGTCAATATTCTTCCAAAAAGAACTAGCTTCTGTTCCTGAAGTTCAGACGTTTGTCAAGGGAGTACTGCATATACAGCCTCCTTTTGTGCCTCCAGTGGCACCTTGGGATCTCAATGTAGTTTTGGGGTTCCTAAAATCACATTGGTTTGAACCACTCACCACTGTGGACTTAAAATATCTCACATGGAAAGTGGTAATGCTGTTAGCCCTGGCTTCAGCCAGGCGTGTTTCAGAATTGGCGGCTTTATCCTATAAAAGCCCTTACCTAATTTTTCATACTGACAGGGCAGAATTGAGGACTCGTCCTCAATTTCTCCCTAAGGTGGTTTCAGGGGCCCTCATTCCGAGTTGTTCGCTCGCAAGGCGAATGTAGCAGAGTTACACACGCTAAGCCGCCGCCTACTGGGAGTGAATCTTAGCTTCTTAAAATTGCGACCGACGTACGCGCAATATTGCGATTACAAACGAGTTAGCAGTTTCAGAGTAGCTCCAGACTTACTCTGCCTGTGCGATCATTTCAGTGCTTGTCGTTCCTGGTTGACGTCACAAACACACCCAGCGTTCGCCCAGGCACTCCCACCGTTTCTCCGGCCACTCCTGCGTTTTTTCCGGAAACGGTAGCGTTTTCAGCCACACGCCCCTGAAACGCCGTGTTTCCGCCCAGTAACACCCATTTCCTGTCAATCACATTACGATCGCCGGAGCGAAGAAAAAGCCGTGAGTAAAAATACTTTCATCATAGTAAAGTTACTTGGCGCAGTCGCAGTGCGAACATTGCGCATGCGTACTAAGCGGATTTTCACTGCGATGCGATGAAAAATACCGAGCGAACAACTCGGAATGAGGGCCAGCATTTCACTAAAACCAGCCTATTTTGGTGCCTGCGGCTACTAGGGACTTGGAGGATTCCAAGTTACTGGACGTAGTCAGGGCCCTGAAAATATATGTTTCCAGGACGGCAGGAGTCAGAAAATCTGACTCGCTGTTTATCCTGTATGCACCCAACAAGCTGGGTGCTCCTGCTTCTAAGCAGACGATTGCTCGTTGGATTTGTAGTACAATTCAGCTTGCACATTCTGTGGCAGGCCTGCCACAGCCAAAATCTGTAAAAGCCCATTCCACAAGGAAAGTGGGCTCATCTTGGGCGGCTGCCCGAGGGGTCTCGGCTTTACAACTTTGCCGAGCAGCTACTTGGTCAGGGGCAAACACGTTTGCTAAATTCTACAAATTTGATACCCTGGCTGAGGAGGACCTGGAGTTCTCTCATTCGGTGCTGCAGAGTCATCCGCACTCTCCCGCCCGTTTGGGAGCTTTGGTATAATCCCCATGGTCCTTTCGGAGTCCCCAGCATCCACTAGGACGTTAGAGAAAATAAGAATTTACTTACCGATAATTCTATTTCTCATAGTCCGTAGTGGATGCTGGGCGCCCATCCCAAGTGCGGATTGTCTGCATTACTTGTACATAGTTATTGTTACAAAAATCGGGTTATTGTTGTTGTGAGCCATCTTTTCAGAGGCTCCTTCTGTTATCATGCTGTTAACTGGGTTCAGATCACAAGTTGTACAGTGTGATTGGTGTGGCTGGTAAGAGTCTTACCCGGGATTCAAAATCCTTCCTTATTGTGTACGCTCGTCCGGGCACAGTATCCTAACTGAGGCTTGGAGGAGGGTCATAGGGGGAGGAGCCAGTGCACACCAGGTAGTCCTAAAGCTTTTTACTTTTGTGCCCAGTCTCCTGCGGAGCGCTATTCCCCATGGTCCTTTCGGAGTCCCCAGCATCCACTACGGACTATGAGAAATAGAATTATCGGTAAGTAAATTCTTATTTTAGCAGCCGTGCAAACGCTATGCCGCCGCCGCCCACTGGGAGTGTATTTTAGCTTAGCAGAAGTGCACACGAAAGGAGCGCAGAATGGAGGCAAATTTTTTTTTTGTGCAGTTTTAGAGCAGCTCAAAACCTACTCGGCGCTTGTGATGACTTCAGACTGTTCGGTTCCTGTTTTAACGTCACAAACACGCCCTGCGTTCACCCAGCCACGCCTGCGTTTTTCCTGGCACGCCTGCGTTTTTCCGAACACTCCCTGAAAACGGTCAGTTGACACCCAGAAACGCCCACTTCCTGTCAATCACTCTGCGGCCAGCAGTGCGACTGAAATGCATCGCTAGACCCTGTGTGAAACTACATAGTTCGTTGTAATAGAACGACGCGCGTGCGCATTGCGCCGCATGCGCAGAAGTGCCGTTTTTTTGCCTCATCGCTGCACAGCGAACGAATGCAGCTAGCGATCAACTCGGAATGACCACCCTAGATCCTGACACTTCTCTTCATGTATATTTGTCACCACAGCTTACTGATGCCGTTCACTATCCAGTTTCCACTAAGCCTCAAATATAACAGCCCAAAGCATTTGGTCTCAGGGCCTAATTCAGACCTGATCGTAGCAGCAACTTTGTTAGCAGATGGACAAAACCATGTGCAGTGCAGGGGAGGCAGGTGTAACATGTGCAGAGAGAGTTAGATTTGGGTGGGGTGTGTTCAAACTGAAATCTAAATTGCAGTGTAAAGATAAAGCAGCCAGTATTTACCCTGCACAGAAACAAAATAACATACCCAAATCTAACTCTCTCTGCACATGTTACATCTGCCCCACCTGCAGTGCACATGGGCCCTCATTCCGAGTTTATCGCTCGCTAGCTGTTTTTAGCAGCCGGGCAAACGCATAGTCGCCGCCCACGGGGGAGTGTATTTTCTCTTTGCAAGTATGCGAACGCCTGTGCAGCCGAGCTCTGCAAAAACAGTTTGTGCAGTTTCTGAGTAGCTCTGGACTTACTCAGCCGCTGCGATCATTTCAGTCTTTTTGGTACCGGAATTGACGTCAGACACCCGCCCTCCAAACGCCCGGACACGCCTGCGTTTTTCCTGCCACTCCCAGAAAACGGTCAGTTGCCACCCATAAACGCCTTCTTCCTGTCAATCACCTTGCGATCGGCCGCGCGTATGGATTCTTCGTTAAATCCATCGCTCAGCAACGATCCGCATTGTACCCATACAGCGCGCATGCGCAGTAGAGACCTGATGGCAGCGCAGCAAAAATCGTCAGCGAGCGATCTACTCAGAATGACCCCCATGGTTTTGCCCATCTGCTAACAAAGTTGCTGCTGTGATCAACTCTGATTTACCCCCTCAGTCTTGCATATAACCCCACTCAAAATACATGCGTAATATCATGCTGGATAGAAGAAGCCAGTGTGAAACCTCTGCGAGCAGGGCCCTCACCACCTTACGTCTCCCGTCTGGCCCCTGTCTGTCTACCCCTCTCGTATCTGTTATGTTTTATGTGTTATTTTGTAATGTGACATGTGGAATCTGGACTCCATCTGTGTTCATGGTCATTGCAGCTGAAGAGCTCATCCTTGGATTTGCACTGCATTTATTGTTGCTGTGCCTAATTTGTACTCGTGTATTCCTACATATGTCGACTATCCAGCGCTGTAGGATTTGTGGCAGCGGAAACGATGATGATGGTGCTGAAGTTAACGCATCATGGTGGTCATTCCGAGTTGATCGCTAGCTGTTTTCGTTCGCTGCGCAGCGATCAGGAAAAAAACGGCACTTCTGCGCATGTGTATGCGTCGCAATGCGCACACTCGTTTTACTATTACAATGAGCGATGTAGTTTCACACAAGGTCTAGCGAAGCTTTTCAGTCGCACTGCTGGCTGCAGAGTGATTGACAGGAAGTGGGCGTTTCTGGGTGTCAGCTGACCGTTTTCAGGGAGTGTTCGGAAAAACGCAGGTGTGCCAGGAAAAACGCAGGCGTGGCTGGGCGAACGCAGGGTGTGTTTGTGATGTCAAATCAGGAACTGAACGGTCTGAATTGATCGCAAGTGCTGAGTAGGTATTGAGCTACTCTGAAATTGCACAAAATTAATTTGTAGCCGCTCTGCGATCCTTTCGTTCGCACTTCTGCTAAGCTAAAATACACTCCCAGAGGGCGGCGGCGGCATATCGTTTGCACGGCTGCTAAAAACAGCTAGCGAGCGAACAACTCGGAATGACCCCCATGTCCACTCTTCACAACACAAATGCTGTTGATGCCATGTATACCACTGTCGGACAGAAGTCGGGTGAAAGGGTCCACTCGGGTCCAAATTGCCGGTGCTTTAACCCTGGTCGCGAGAAAGGGTCTGGGGTGACCAGGCTCGCCCCCCGGCAAATTCCCGGGCCCTTTCTGTCTGACAGGAGTATTACTTGGCAGCATCTGTATTAATAGAAAATATCCGCACAGTTCAGTGATTGCAGGTGTTGTGACTGAAGTTCTGTTATTCCCATACTAGCAATCACATGAAAGCGGCAGTGTACAGGCATTTCCAGGCAGAAGTCCGGCGTTACCCCCGGATGCTGTAGCTACCAATACAGTGATTCTGTCCAGGTGGAGCGCACTAATAAGACTGTAAAAGTCGTCTTCATACAGAAATCTTAATCTTGTAGTGAAGTCCGACGTAGTAATTCCTGTAATGATCATACATTGTGACTGTAGTTAGCAGCCCCGTTATTTGAGCCCGCCCGGATTTTGTGTGCCGTGGCCCTTTAACTCAATGATCCCTGGAGACCTCCTACAGCAAGGAGAGCAGGCCCACGTTCATGCTTTCTCCGTGCGAGCTTCT
Organism: Pseudophryne corroboree; assembly: GCF_028390025.1. NCBI lineage: Eukaryota > Metazoa > Chordata > Amphibia > Anura > Myobatrachidae > Pseudophryne > Pseudophryne corroboree. Next base: position 1,231,453,375 of record NC_086444.1, read on the forward strand.
TTCTTATTCCGCACAGGGAAATGTTATATTGCTTATATGGAGACATTGCAGGAGACCTCTAAACCATTTACATCTGTTCCCCTGCCGACGGCGACTTCCGTGTTCTGCCTGCAGTCTGCGCAGATCCGTCTGTAGTGCCTATGTGTAGGGATCGGGGATTCCTGTGATGGATACAGATGGTGATCTCTCGGGGTTGATCTATTGACTGTAGATTCCATTGGCTGAGTCAGCCAATTACCCACTGTCAGCGTCCATACACGTGGAATTACCCACTGTCAGCGTCCGTACACGCTGTAATACCGATACAGAATGGTGCGTCCTTCTACGCCACCATCGGTGGCACTATGTAAACTTGTATCAGCCCGGTCACAGCTGCAATGTCTCCGTCTGAACACGCCATCCTGTGCGACTGGGAACTCAGCCGCTTGCAGTGACGCGCCCCCCGGCACTCCTCTACCACGCCTACTGAGCGGCCCATGGGTACATGTGCTAGTTGCCGCCTCCCAGTCTCCACCCATTTCTGCCACATTTTTGATACCATCTAAACCAGGCGTTCCCACACTCGGTCCTCAAGGCACGCTAAGTCCAGATTTTGGTGATATCCAGGTTTAAGCCCAGATTGTAAAGTAATTAAGTCACATGTGCTCAAGTATGGCTTTCCTTAAAACCTGGATTGTTAGTGAGCCTTGAAGACCACGCTTGGGGAACTCCTGATCTAAACCAATGGCATCAACACACTCCTATGTAGAGCGTGCACCATGGGGGAGGAGTTTCAGAAACAGGCCCCAAGTGTATCTACCACCAGCTCCCGAGGCTGCTTCTTACTGCCACACTGGGAAGCCAGGATCTCTGACACAGACCCCAGAGCAAGACTGGTCTTGGGGTCTCCATGCTACAGTGGAAATCAGCCTAGGGGTCCATCTGTAGGTTAGTTGAGCACTTGCCTGTTTATATAATGTTTTCCCTGCAGCTTGTAGCATCTGTGGGCTGAGTGGTGGTTAGTCACAGTATTCAGCTGCTCAGCCGCGATCATCCTTGGCGTTGAACGTTGCGTCTGGAGATATTGCACTGCACGGTCTATGCACTGGCAGCGGAATGGCCCAGACGCATCTGTAACTTGTCTACTGTGAGACTTCTGGCTGCCTCTGATCATGGTGTGTGTTGTGTCCTTCCTGCAGGACTGGTGATGGTGGGCACACTCTGCTCACTGCTAATGCGGACACGCCAGCTGTGGCTCTTCAGTGCCCCCGCCCTGCCCCTGTTAGCCCGGATGGCAATGCTTCCTCTGCTCACTTTGCCTCTTCTGAACACGGTGTCCACAGGCCTGTCTCTGATGGTGGTGTTCTACATCGGGCTGTCCAGCCTGCGAGTGCTCCTCAGCCTCTTCCAGGAGGCCTGGGAGGAGGTGTTACAGGTACGATGAGGGGGGGCGGGAGGAGGTGTTACAGGTACAATGAGGGTGGCGGGAGGAGGTGTTACAGGTACGGTGAGGGTGGCGGGAGGAGGTGTCACAGGTACGATGAGGGTGCCGGGAGGAGGTGTTACAGGTAGGATGAGGGTGGTGGGAGGAGGTGTTGCAGGTACGATGAGGGTGGTGGGAGGAGGTGTTACAGGTAGGATGAGGGTGGTGGGAGGAGGTGTTACAGGTACGATGAGGGTGGCAGGAGGAGGTGTTACAGGTACGGGCGGGAGGAGGTTTTGCAGGTACGATGAGGGTGGCGGGAGGTGTCACAGGTACGATGAGGGTGTCGGGAGGAGGTGTTACAGGTAGGATGAGGGTGGTGGGAGGAGGTGTTACAGGTACGATGAGGGTGGCGGGAGGAGGTGTTACAGGTACGGGCGGGAGGAGGTGTTACAGGTACGATGAGGGTGGCGGGAGGAGGTGTTACAGGTACGATGAGGGTGGCGGGAGGAGGTGTTACAGGTACGATGAGGGTGGCGGGAGGAGGTGTTACAGGTACGATGAGGGTGGCGGGAGGAGGTGTTACAGGTACGATGAGGGTGGCAGGAGGAGGTGTCACAGGTACGATGAGGGTGCCGGGAGGAGGTGTTACAGGTAGGATGAGGGTGCCAGGAGGAGGTGTTACAGGTAGGATGAGGGTGGTGGGAGGAGGTGTTACAGGTAGGATGAGGGTGGCGGGAGGAGGTGTTACAGGTACGATTAGGGTGGCGGGAGGAGGTGTTACAGGTACGGTGAGGGTGGTGGGAGGAGGTGTTACAGGTAAGATGAGGGGGGCGGGAGGAGGTGTTACAGGTAGGATGAGGGTGGTGGGAGGAGGTGTTGCAGGTACGATGAGGGTGGTGGGAGGAGGTGTTACAGGTACGATGAGGGTGCCGGGAGGAGGTGTTACAGGTAGGATGAGGGTGGCGGGAGGAGGTGTTACAGGTACGATGAGGGTGGCGGGAGGAGGTGTCACAGGTACGATGAGGGTGGCGGGAGGAGGTGTCACAGGTACGATGAGGGTGCCGGGAGGAGGTGTTACAGGTAGGATGAGGGTGGTGGGAGGAGGTGTTACAGGTACGATGAGGGTGGCGGGAGGAGGTGTTACAGGTAGAGATGTGCACTTGAAATTTTTCGGGTTTTGGGTTCGGTTCCGCGGCCGTGTTTTGGGTTCGACCGCGTTTTGGCAAAACCTCACCGAATTTTTTTTGTCGGATTCGGGTGTGTTTTGGATTCGGGTGTTTTTTTCAAAAAACACTAAAAAACAGCTTAAATCATAGAATTTGGGGGTCATTTTGATCCCAAAGTATTATTAACCTCAAAAACCATAATTTCCACTCATTTTCTGTCTATTCTGAACACCTCACAATATTATTTTTAGTCCTAAAATTTGCACCGAGGTCGCTGGATGACTAAGCTAAGCGACCCTAGTGGCCGACACAAACACCTGGCCCATCTAGGAGTGGCACTGCAGTGTCACGCAGGATGGCCCTTCCAAAAAACACTCCCCAAACAGCACATGACGCAAAGAAAAAAAGAGGCGCAATGAGGTAGCTGTGTGAGTAAGATAAGCGACCCTAGTGGCCGACACAAACACCTGGCCCATCTAGGAGTGGCACTGCAGTGTCACGCAGGATGGCCCTTCCAAAAAACACTCCCCAAACAGCACATGACGCAAAGAAAAAAAGAGGCGCAATGAGGTAGCTGTGTGAGTAAGATAAGCGACCCTAGTGGCCGACACAAACACCTGGCCCATCTAGGAGTGGCACTGCAGTGTCACGCAGGATGGCCCTTCAAAAAAATACTCCCCAAACAGCACATGACGCAAAGAAAAATGAAAGAAAAAAGAGGTGCAAGATGGAATTGTCCTTGGGCCCTCCCACCCACCCTTATGTTGTATAAACAGGACATGCACACTTTAACCAACCCATCATTTCAGTGACAGGGTCTGCCACACGACTGTGACTGAAATGACGGGTTGGTTTGGACCCCCACCAAAAAAGAAGCAATTAATCTCTCCTTGCACAAACTGGCTCTACAGAGGCAAGCAAGATGTCCACCTCATCATCATCCTCCGATATATCACCGTGTACATCCCCCTCCTCACAGATTATCAATTCGTCCCCACTGGAATCCACCATCTCAGCTCCCTGTGTACTTTGTGGAGGCAATTGCTGCTGGTCAATGTCTCCACGGAGGAATTGATTATAATTCATTTTAATGAACATAATCTTCTCCACATTTTCTGGAAATAACCTCGTACGCCGATTGCTGACAAGGTGAGCGGCGGCACTAAACACTCTTTCGGAGTACACACTTGTGGGAGGGCAACTTAGGTAGAATAAAGCCAGTTTGTGCAAGGGCCTCCAAATTGCCTCTTTTTCCTGCCAGTATAAGTACGGACTGTCTGACGTGCCTACTTGGATGCGGTCACTCATATAATCCTCCACCATTCTTTCAATGGGGAGAGAATCATATGCAGTGCCAGTAGACGACATGTCCGTATCCGTAATCGTTGGCAGGTCCTTCAGTCCGGACCAGATGTCAGCATCAGCAGTCGCTCCAGACTGCCCTGCATCACCGCCAGCGGGTGGGCTCGGAATTCTGAGCCTTTTCCTCGCACCCCCAGTTGCGGGAGAATGTGAAGGAGGAGATGTTGACAGGTCGCGTTCCGCTTGACTTGACAATTTTCTCACCAGCAGGTCTTTGAACCCCAGCAGACTTGTGTGTGCCGGAAAGAGAGATCCAAGGTAGGTTTTAAATCTAGGATCGAGCACGGTGGCCAAAATGTAGTGCTCTGATTTCAACAGATTGACCACCCGTGAATCCTTGTTAAGCGAATTAAGGGCTCCATCCACAAGTCCCACATGCCTAGCGGAATCGCTCTGTGTTAGCTCCTCCTTCAATGTCTCCAGCTTCTTCTGCAAAAGCCTGATGAGGGGAATGACCTGACTCAGGCTGGCAGTGTCTGAACTGACTTCACGTGTGGCAAGTTCAAAGGGCAGCAGAACCTTGCACAACGTTGAAATCATTCTCCACTGCGCTTGAGACAGGTGCATTCCACCTCCTATATCGTGCTCAATTGTATAGGCTTGAATGGCCTTTTGCTGCTCCTCCAACCTCTGAAGCATATATAGGGTTGAATTCCACCTCGTTACCACTTCTTGCTTCAGATGATGGCAGGGCAGGTTCAGGCGTTTTTGGTGGTGCTCCAGTCTTCTGTACGTGGTGCCTGTACGCCGAAAGTGTCCCACAATTCTTCTGGCCACCGACAGCATCTCTTGCACGCCCCTCTCGTTTTTTAAATAATTCTGCACCACCAAATTCAAGGTATGTGCAAAACATGGGACGTGCTGGAATTTGCCCATATTTAATGCACACACAATATTGCTGGCGTTGTCCGATGCCACAAATCCACAGGAGAGTCCAATTGGGGTAAGCCATTCCGCGATGATCTTCCTCAGTTGCCGTAAGAGGTTTTCAGCTGTGTGCGTATTCTGGAAACCGGTGATACAAAGCGTAGCCTGCCTAGGAAAGAGTTGGCGTTTGCGAGATGCTGCTACTGGTGCCGCCGCTGCTGTTCTTGCGGCGGGAGTCCATACATCTACCCAGTGGGCTGTCACAGTCATATAGTCCTGACCCTGCCCTGCTCCACTTGTCCACATGTCCGTGGTTAAGTGGACATTGGGTACAACTGCATTTTTTAGGACACTGGTGAGTCTTTTTCTGACGTCCGTGTACATTCTCGGTATCGCCTGCCTAGAGAAGTGGAACCTAGATGGTATTTGGTAACGGGGGCACACTACCTCAAGAAATTGTCTAGTTCCCTGTGAACTAACGGCGGATACCGGACGCACGTCTAACACCAACATAGTTGTCAAGGCCTCAGTTATCCGCTTTGCAACAGGATGACTGCTGTGATATTTCATCTTCCTCGCAAAGGACTGTTGGACAGTCAATTGCTTACTGGAAGTAGTACAAGTGGTCTTCCGACTTCCCCTCTGGGATGACCATCGACTCCCAGCAGCAACAACAGCAGCGCCAGCAGCAGTAGGCGTTACACGCAAGGATGCATCGGAGGAATCCCAGGCAGGAGAGGACTCGTCAGAATTGCCAGTGACATGGCCTGCAGGACTATTGGCATTCCTGGGGAAGGAGAAAATTGACACTGAGGGAGATGGTGGGGTGGTTTGCGTGAGCTTGGTTACAAGAGGAAGGGATTTACTGGTCAGTGGACTGCTTCCGCTGTCGCCCAAAGTTTTTGAACTTGTCACTGACTTATTATGAATGCGCTGCAGGTGACGTATAAGGGAGGATGTTCCGAGGTGGTTAACGTCCTTACCCCTACTTATTACAGCTTGACAAAGGCAACACACGGCTTGACAAATGTTGTCCGCATTTCTGTTGAAATACTTCCACACCGAAGAGCTGATTTTTTTGGTATTTTCACCAGGCATGTCAATGGCCATATTCCTCCCACGGACAACAGGTGTCTCCCCGGGTGCCTGACTTAAACAAACCACCTCACCATCAGAATCCTCCTTGTCAATTTCCTCCCCAGCGCCAGCAACACCCATATCCTCCTCATCCTGGTGTACTTCAACACTGACATCTTCAATCTGACTATCAGGAACTGGACTGCGGGTGCTCCTTCCAGCACTTGCAGGGGGCGTGCAAATGGTGGAAGGCGCATGCTCTTCACGTCCAGTGTTGGGAAGGTCAGGCATCGCAACCGACACAATTGGACTCTCCTTGTGGATTTGGGATTTCGAAGAACGCACACTTCTTTGCTGTGCTTTTGCCAGCTTGAGTCTTTTCATTTTTCTAGCGAGAGGCTGAGTGCTTCCATCCTCATGTGAAGCTGAACCACTAGCCATGAACATAGGCCAGGGCCTCAGCCGTTCCTTGCCACTCCGTGTGGTAAATGGCATATTGGTAAGTTTACGCTTCTCCGACGACAATTTTATTTTAGATTTTGGAGTCCTTTTTTTTACTGATATTTGGTGTTTTGGATTTTACATGCTCTGTACTATGACATTGGGCATCGGCCTTGGCAGACGACGTTGCTGGCATTTCATCGTCTCGGCCATGACTAGTGGCAGCAGCTTCAGCACGAGGTGGAAGTCGATCTTGATCTTTCCCTATTTTTGGAACCTCAACATTTTTGTTCTCCATATTTTAATAGGCACAACTAAAAGGCACCTCAGGTAAACAATGGAGATGGATGGATACTAGTATACTTATGGATGACGAGCGACTGCCGACACAGAGGTAGCTACAGCCGTGGACTACCGTACTGTGTCTGCTGCTAATATAGACTGGATGATAATGAGATAAAATTAATATATATATATATATATATATATATATATCACACTAGTACTGCAGCCGGACAGGTATATATTATGTAATGACGGACCTGCTGGACACTGTCTGTCAGCACTGCAGACTCCTAAAGTAAGCTACTAGTATCAAGAAGATAGAAAAAAAAAACCACGGGTAGGTGGTATACAATTATGGATGGACGAGCGACTGCCGACACAGAGGTAGCTACAGCCGTGGACTACCGTACTGTGTCTGCTGCTAATATAGACTGGATGATAATGAGATAAAATTAAAATATATATATATATCACACTAGTACTGCAGCCGGACAGGTATATATTATGTAATGACGGACCTGCTGGACACTGTCTGTCAGCACTGCAGACTCCTAAAGTAAGCTACTAGTATCAAGAAGATAGAAAAAAAAAAAAACACGGGTAGGTGGTATACAATTATGGATGGACGAGCGACTGCCGACACAGAGGTAGCTACAGCCGTGGACTACCGTACTGTGTCTGCTGCTAATATAGACTGGATGATAATGAGATAAAATTAAAATATGTATATATCACACTAGTACTGCAGCCGGACAGGTATATATTATGTAATGACGGACCTGCTGGACACTGTCTGCAGAATGCGTTTATAAAAACACCACACGACGAGTGTTTAACTTTTTCAGGCAGACAATCACAATATACTGGTGGTCAGCAGACAATCACAATACTGGTGGTCAGTGGTCACTGGTCAGTCACACTGGCAGTGGCACTCTGGCAGCAAAAGTGTGCACTGTACTTAAAATATGTACTCCTGCTATAACTGCTCCCCAGTCTCCCCCACAATTAAGCTGTGTGAGCAGTGAGCACTCAGCACAGTCAGATAATGATATACAGTATTACATATGATGCAGCACACTGGGCTGAGCACAGATATGGTATGTGACTGTGTCACACTGTGTATCGTTTTTTATCAGGCAGAGAACGGATTAATTAAACTGGTGGTCACTGGTCACACTATCAGCAGCAAGTAGTACTCCTCCTAATAATATGCTCCCCAAAATTTGTGTCTCTCTCTAGTACTCTAGTCTAAACGGAGAGGATGCCAGCCACGTCCTCTCCCTATCAATCTCAATGCACGTGTGAAAATGGCGGCGACGCGCGGCTCCTTATATAGAATCCGAGTCTCGCGATAGAATACGAGCCTCGCGAGAATCCGACAGCGGGATGATGACGTTCGGGCGCGCTCGGGTTAACCGAGCAAGGCGGGAAGATCCGAATCGCTCGGCCCCGTGTAAAAAAACATGAAGTTCGGGCGGGTTCGGATTCCGAGGAACCGAACCCGCTCATCTCTAGTTACAGGTACGATGAGGGTGGCGGGAGGAGGTGTTACAGGTACGGTGAGGGTGGTGGGAGGAGGTGTTACAGGTACGATGAGGGTGGCAGGAGGAGGTGTTACAGGTAGGATGAGGGTGGTGGGAGGAGGTGTTACAGGTAGGATGAGGGTGGTGGGAGGAGGTGGTACAGGTAGGATGAGGGTGGCGGGAGGAGGTGTTACAGGTACGATGAGGGGGGCGGGAGGAGGTGTTACAGGTACGATGAGGGGGGCGGGAGGAGGTGTTACAGGTACGATGAGGGGGGTGGGAGGAGGTGTTACAGGTACGATGAGGGTGGTGGGAGGAGGTGTTACAGGTAGGATGAGGGTGGCGGGAGGAGGTGGTACAGGTAGGATGAGGGTGGCGGGAGGAGGTGTTACAGGTACGATGAGGGTGGCGGGAGGAGGTGTTACAGGTACGATGAGGGTGGTGGGATTAGGTGTTACAGGTACGATGAGGGTGGCGGGATGAGGTGATACAGGTACGATGAGGGTGGCGGGAGGAGGTGTTACAGGTACGATGAGGATGGCGGGAGGAGGTGTTACAGGTACGATGAGGGTGGCGGGAGGAGGTGTTACAGGTAGGATGAGGGTGGCGGGAGGAGGTGTTACAGGTAGGATGAGGGTGGCGGGAGGTGGTGGTACAGGTAGGATGAGGGTGGCTGGAGGTGGTGGTACAGGTAGGATGAGGGTGGCGGGAGGAGGTGTTACAGGTACGATGAGGGTGGCGGGAGGAGGTGGTACAGGTAAGATGAGGGTGGCGGGAGGAGGTGGTACAGGTAGGATGAGGGTGGCGGGAGGAGGTGGTACAGGTAAGATGAGGGTGGCGGGAGGAGGTGGTACAGGTAGGATGAGGGTGGCGGGAGAAGGTGGTACAGGTAGGATGAGGGTGGCGGGAGGAGGTGTTACAGGTAGGATGAGGGTGGCGGGAGAAGGTGGTACAGGTAGGATGAGGGTGGCGGGAGGAGGTGTTACAGGTAGGATGAGGGTGGCGGGAGGAGGTGTTACAAGTACGAGAGGGGGGCGGGAGGAGGTGTTACAGGTACGATGGGGGAGGTGTTACAGGTACGATGAGGGTGGCGGGGGGGAAGTGTTACAGGTACGATGAGGGTGGCGGGGGGAAGTGTTACAGGTACGATGAGGGTGGCGGGAGGAGGTGTTACAGGTAGGATGAGGGTGGTGGGAGGAGGTGTTACAGGTACGATGAGGGTGGCGGGAGGAGGTGTCACAGGTACGATGAGGGTGCCGGGAGGAGGTGTTACAGGTAGGATGAGGGTGGTGGGAGGAGGTGTTACAGGTACGATGAGGGTGGCGGGAGGAGGTGTTACAGGTACGATGAGGGTGGCGGGAGGAGGTGTCACAGGTACGGTGAGGGTGGTGGGAGGAGGTGTTACAGGTACGATGAGGGTGGCGGGAGGAGGTGTTACAGGTAGTATGAGGGTGGTGGGAGGAGGTGTTACAGGTAGTATGAGGGTGGTGGGAGGAGGTGTTACAGGTAGGATGAGGGTGGTGGGAGGAAGTGGTACAGGTAGGATGAGGGTGGCGGGAGGAGGTGTTACAGTTACGATGAGGGGGGCGGGAGGAGGTGTTACAGGTACGATGAGGGGGGCGGGAGGAGGTGTTACAAGTACGATGATGGGTGCGGGAGGAGGCGGTACAGGTAGGATGAGGGTGGCGGGAGGAGGTGTTACAGGTAGGATGAGGGTGGCGGGATGAGGTGATACAGGTACGATGAGGGTGGCGGGAGGAGGTGTTACAGGTACGATGAGGATGGCGGGAGGAGGTGTTACAGGTACGATGAGGGTGGCGGTAGGAGGTGTTACAGGTAGGATGAGGGTGGCGGGAGGTGGTGGTACAGGTAGGATGAGGGTGGCTGGAGGTGGTGGTACAGGTAGGATGAGGTTGGCGGGAGGAGGTGTTACAGGTACGATGAGGGTGGCGGGAGGAGGTGGTACAGGTAAGATGAGGGTGGCGGGAGGAGGTGGTACAGGTAGGATGAGGGTGGCGGGAGGAGGTGGTACAGGTAAGATGAGGGTGGCGGGAGGAGGTATTACAGGTAGGATGAGGGTGGCGGGAGAAGGTGGTACAGGTAGGATGAGGGTGGCGGGAGGAGGTGTTACAGGTAGGATGAGGGTGGCGGGAGGAGGTGGTACAGGTAGGATGAGGGTGGCGGGAGGAGGTGGTACAGGTAGGATGAGGGTGGCGGGAGGAGGTGTTACAGGTACGATGAGGGGTGCGGGAGAAGGTGTTACAGGTACGACGAGGGGTGCGGGAGGAGGTGTTACAGGTACGATGAGGGGGGCGGGAGGAGGTGTTACAGGTAGGATGAGGGGGGCGGGAGGAGGTGTTACAGATAGGATGAGGGTGGCGGGAGGAGGTGTTACAGGTGCGATGAGGGTGGCGGGAGGAGGTGGTACAGGTAGGATGAGGGTGGCGGGAGGAGGTGGTACAGGTACGATGAGGGTGGCGGGAGGAGGTGTTACAGGTACGATGAGGGGGGTGGGAGGAGGTGTTTTAGGTACGATGAGGGTGGTGGGAGGAGGTTTTACAGGTAGGATGAGGGTGGCGGGAGGAGGTGTTACAGGTACGATGAGGGTGGCGGGAGGAGGTGTTACAGGTACGATGAAGGTGGTGGGATTAGGTGTTACAGGTACGATGATGGTGGCGGGATGAGGTGATACAGGTACGATGAGGGTGGCGGGAGGAGGTGTTACAGGTACGATGAGGGTGGCGGGAGGAGGTGTTACAGGTAGGATGAGGGTGGCGGGAGGAAGTGGTACAGGTAGGATGAGGGTGGCGGGAGGAGGTGTTACAGGTACGATGAGGGTGGCGGGAGGAGGTGGTACAGGTAAGAAGAGGGTGGCGGGAGGAGGTGTTACAGGTAGGATGAGGGTGGCGGGAGGAGGTGGTACAGGTAAGATGAGGGTGGCGGGAGGAGGTGTTACAGGTACGGTGAGGGGGCGGGAGGAGGTGTTACAGGTAGGATGAGGGTGGCGGGAGGAGGTGTTACAGGTAGGATGAGGGTGGCGGGAGGAGGTGTTACAGGTAGGATGAGGGTGGCGGGAGGAGGTGGTACAGGTAGGATGAGGGTGGCGGGAGGAGGTGTTACATGTACGATGAGGGTGGCGGGAGGAGGTGTTACAGGTACGATGAGGGTGGCGGGAGGAGGTGTTACAGGTACGATGAGGGTGGTGGGAGGAGGTTTTACAGGTACGATGAGGGTGGCGGGAGAACGAGTTACGGGTACGATGAGGGGGGCGGGAGGAGGTGTTACGGGTACGATGAGGGGGGCGGGAGGAGGTGTTACAGGTACGATGAGGGGGGCGGGAGGAGGTGTTACAGGTACGATGAGGGTGGTGGGAGGAGGTGTTACAGGTAGGATGAGGGTGGTGGGAGGAGGTGTTACAGGTAGGATGAGGGTGGTGGGAGGAGGTGTTACAGGTACGATGAGGGTGGCAGGAGGACGTGTTACAGGTACGATGAGGGTGGCGGGAGGAAGTGTTACAGGTAGGATGAGGGTGGCGGGAGGAGGTGTTACAGGTACGATGCGGGTGGCGGGAGGAGGTGTTACAGGTACGATGAGGGGGGCGGGAGGAGGTGTTACAGGTACGATGAGGGTGGCGGGAGGAGGTGTTACAGGTACGGTGAGGGGGGCGGGAGGAGGTGAGGGGGGCAGGAGGAGGTGTTACAGGTACGGTGAGGGGGGTGGGAGGACGTGTTACAGGTAGGATGAGGGTGGTGGGAGGAGGTGTTACAGGTAGGATGAGGGTGGTGGGAGGAGGTGTTACAGGTACGATGAGGGTGGTGGGAGGAGGTGTTACAGGTACGATGAGGTTGGTGGGAGGAGGTGTTACAGGTAGGATGAGGGTGGTGGGAGGAGGTGTTACAGGTACGATGAGGGTGGTGGGAGGAGGTGTTACAGGTAAGATGAGGATGGTGGGAGGAGGTGTTACAGGTAGGATGAGGGTGGTGGGAGGAGGTGTTACAGGTAGGATGAGGGTGGCGGGAGGAGGTGGTACAGGTAGGATGAGGGTGGCGGGAGGAGGTGTTACAGGTACGATGAGGGTGGCGGGAGGAGGTGTTACAGGTACAATGAGGGTGGTGGGATTAGGTGTTACAGGTACGATGAGGGTGGCGGGATGAGGTGATACAGGTACGATGAGGGTGGCGGGAGGAGGTGTTACAGGTACGATGAGGGTGACGGGAGGAGGTGTTACAGGTAGGATGAGGGTGGCGGGAGGAGGTGTTACAAGTACGAGAGGGGGGCGGGAGGAGGTGTTACAGGTACGATGGGGGAGGTGTTACAGGTACGATGAGGGAGGTGGGAGGAGGTGTTACAGGTACGATGAGGGTGGTGGGGGGAGGTGTTACAGGTACGATGAAGGTGGCGGGAGGAGGTGTTACAGGTACGATGAGGGTGGCGGGAGGAGGTATTACAGGTAGGATGAGGGTGGCGGGAGGAGGTGTTACAGGTAGGATGAGGGTGGCGGGAGGAGGTGGTACAGGTAGGATGAGGGTGGCGGGAGGAGGTGGTACAGGTACGATGAGGGGTGCGGGAGGAGGTGTTACAGGTAGGATGAGGGGTGCGGGAGGAGGTGTTACAGGTAGGATGAGGGGGGCGGGAGGAGGTGTTACAGGTACCGTGAGGGGGGCGGGAGGAGGTTTTACAGGTAGCATGAGGGTGGCGGGAGGAGGTGTTACAGGTACGATGAGGGTGGCGGGAGGAGGTGGTACAGGTAGGATGAGGGTGGCGGGAGGAGGTGGTACAGGTACGATGAGGGTGGCGGGAGGAGGTGTTACAGGTACGATGAGGGGGGTGGGAGGAGGTGTTTTAGGTACGATGAGGGTGGTGGGAGGAGGTGTTACAGGTAGGATGAGGGTGCCGGAAGGAGGTGTTACAGGTACGATGAGGGTGGCGGGAGGAGGTGTTACAGGTACGATGAGGGTGGTGGGATTAGGTGTTACAGGTACGATGAGGGTATCGGGATGAGGTGATACAGGTACGATGAGGGTGGCGGGAGGAGGTGTTACAGGTACGATGAGGATGGCGGGAGGAGGTGTTACAGGTACGATGAGGGTGGCGGGAGGAGGTGTTACAGGTAGGATGAGGGTGGCGGGAGGTGGTGGTACAGGTAGGATGAGGGTGGCGGGAGGAGGTGTTACAGGTACGATGAGGGTGGCGGGAGTAGGTGATACAGGTAAGATGAGGGTGGCGGGAGGAGGTGGTACAGGTAGGATGAGGGTGGCGGGAGGAGGTGGTACAGGTAAGATGAGGGTGGCGGGAGGAGGTGTTACAGGTAGGATGAGGGTGGCGGGAGAAGGTGGTACAGGTAGGATGAGGGTAGCGGGAGGAGGTGTTACAGGTAGGATGAGGGTGGCGGGAGGAGGTGGTACAGGTAGGATGAGGGTGGCGGGAGAAGGTGGTACAGGTAGGATGAGGGTGGCGGGAGAAGGTGGTACAGGTAGGATGAGGGTCGCGGGAGGAGGTGTTACAGGTAGGATGAGGGTGGCGGGAGGAGGTGTTACAAGTACGAGAGGGGGGCGGGAGGAGGTGTTACAGGTACGATGGGGGAGGTGTTACAGGTACGATGAGGGAGGTGGGAGGAGGTGTTACAGGTACGATGAGGGTGGTGGGGGGAGGTGTTACAGTTACGATGAGGGTGGCGGGAGGAGGTGTTACAGGTACGATGAGGGTGGCGGCAGGAGGTATTACAGGTAGGATGAGGGTGGCGGGAGGAGGTGTTACAGGTAGGATGAGGGTGGCGGGAGGAGGTGGTACAGGTAGGATGAGGGTGGCTGGAGGAGGTGGTACAGGTACGATGAGGGGTGCCGGAGGAGGTGTTACAGGTAGGATGAGGGGTGCGGGAGGAGGTGTTACAGGTAGGATGAGGGGGGCGGGAGGAGGTGTTACAGGTAGGATGAGGGGGGCGGGAGGAGGTGTTACAGGTAGCATGAGGGGGGCGGGAGGAGGTGTTACAGGTACGATGAGGGTGGCGGGAGGAGGTGGTACAGGTAGGATGAGGGTGGCGGGAGGAGGTGTTACAGGTAGGATGAGGGTGGCGGGAGGAGGTGTTACAGGTACGATGAGGGGGGTGGGAGGAGGTGTTTTAGGTACGATGAGGGGGGTGGGAGGAGGTGGTACAGGTAGGATGAGGGTGCCGGGAGGAGGTGTTACAGGTACGATGAGGGTGGCGGGAGGAGGTGTTACAGGTACGATGGGGGAGGTGTTACAGGTACGATGAGGGAGGTGGGGGGAGGTGTTACAGGTACGATGAGGGTGGTGGGGGGAAGTGTTACAGGTACGATGAGGGTGGTGGGGGGAGGTGTTACAGTTACGATGAGGGTGGCGGGAGGAGGTGTTACAGGTACGATGAGGGTGGCGGGAGGAGGTATTACAGGTAGGATGAGGGTGGCGGGAGGAGGTGTTACAGGTAGGATGAGGGTGGCGGGAGGAGGTGGTACAGGTAGGATGAGGGTGGCTGGAGGAGGTGGTACAGGTACGATGAGGGGTGCGGGAGGAGGTGTTACAGGTAGGATGAGGGGTGCGGGAGGAGGTGTTACAGGTAGGATGAGGGGGGCGGGAGGAGGTGTTACAGGTAGGATGAGGGGGGCGGGAGGAGGTGTTACAGGTAGCATGAGGGTGGCGGGAGGAGGTGTTACAGGTACGATGAGGGTGGCGGGAGGAGGTGGTACAGGTAGGAGGAGGGTGGCGGGAGGAGGTGGTACAGGTACGATGAGGGTGGCGGGAGGAGGTGTTACAGGTACGATGAGGGGGGTGGGAGGAGGTGTTTTAGGTACGATGAGGGTGGTGGGAGGAGGTGTTAAAGGTAGGATGAGGGTGCCGGGAGGAGGTGTTACAGGTACGATGAGGGTGGCGGGAGGAGGTGTTACAGTTACGATGAAGGTGGTGGGATTAGGTGTTACAGGTACGATGATGGTGGCGGGATGAGGTGATACAGGTACGATGAGGGTGGCGGGAGGAGGTGTTACAGGTACGATGAGGGTGGCGGGAGGAGGTGTTACAGGTACGATGAGGGTGGCGGGAGGAGGTGTTACAGGTACGATGAAGGTGGTGGGATTAGGTGTTACAGGTACGATGATGGTGGCGGGATGAGGTGTTACAGGTACGATGAGGGTGGCGGGAGGAGGTGTTACAGGTACGATGAGGGTGGCGGGAGGAGGTGTTACAGGTACGATGAGGGTGGTGGGAGGAGGGTTAACAGGTACGATGAGGGTGGCGGGAGAACGAGTTACGGGTACGATGAGGGGGGCGGGAGGAGGTGTTACGGGTACGATGAGGGGGGCGGGAGGAGGTGTTACAGGTACGATGAGGGGGGCGGGAGGAGGTGTTACAGGTACGATGAGGGTGGTGGGAGGAGGTGTTACAGGTAGGATGAGGGTGGTGGGAGGAGGTGTTACAGGTAGGATGAGGGTGGTGGGAGGAGGTGTTACAGGTACGATGAGGGTGGCAGGAGGAGGTGTTACAGGTACGATGAGGGTGGCGGGAGGAGGTGTTACAGGTAGGATGAGGGTGGCGGGAGGAGGTGTTACAGGTACGATGAGGGTGGCGGGAGGAGGTGTTACAGGTAGGATGAGGGTGGTGGGAGGAGGTGTTACAGGTAGGATGAGGGTGGTGGGAGGAGGTGGTACAGGTAGGATGAGGGTGGCGGGAGGAGGTGTTACAGGTACGATGAGGGGGGCGGGAGGAGGTGTTACAGGTACGATGAGGGGGGTGGGAGGAGGTGTTACAGGTAGGATGAGGGTGGCGGGAGGAGGTGGTACAGGTAGGATGAGGGTGGCGGGAGGAGGTGTTACAGGTACGATGAGGGTGGCGGGAGGAGGTGTTACAGGTACGATGAGGGTGGTGGGATTAGGTGTTACAGGTACGATGAGGGTGGCGGGATGAGGTGATACAGGTACGATGAGGGTGACGGGAGGAGGTGTTACAGGTACGATGAGGATGGCGGGAGGAAGTGTTACAGGTACGATGAGGGTGGCGGGAGGAGGTGTTACAGGTAGGATGAGGGTGGCGGGAGGAGGTGTTACAGGTAGGATGAGGGTGGCGGGAGGTGGTGGTACAGGTAGGATGAGGGTGGCTGGAGGTGGTGGTACAGGTAGGATGAGGGTGGCGGGAGGAGGTGTTACAGGTACGATGAGGGTGGCGGGAGGAGGTGGTACAGGTAAGATGAGGGTGGCGGGAGGAGGTGGTACAGGTAGGATGAGGGTGGCGGGAGAAGGTGGTACAGGTAGGATGAGGGTGGCGGGAGGAGGTGTTACAGGTAGGATGAGGGTGGCGGGAGGAGGTGGTACAGGTAGGATGAGGGTGGCGGGAGAAGGTGGTACAGGTAGGATGAGGGTGGCGGGAGGAGGTGTTACAGGTAGGATGAGGGTGGCGGGAGGAGGTGTTACAAGTACGAGAGGGGGCGGGAGGAGGTGTTACAGGTACGATGGGGGAGGTGTTACAGGTACGATGAGGGAGGTGGGGGGAGGTGTTACAGGTACGATGAGGGTGGTGGGGGAAGTGTTACAGGTACGATGAGGGTGGCGGGAGGAGGTGTTACAGGTACGATGAGGGTGGCGGGAGGAGGTGTTACAGGTACGATGAGGGTGGCGGGAGGAGGTGTTACAGGTAGGATGGGGGTGGCGGGAGGAGGTGTTACAGGTACGATGAGGGTGGCGGGAGGAGGTGTTACAGGTAGGATGAGGGTGGCGGGAGGAGGTGTTACAGGTAGGATGAGGGTGGCGGGAGGTGGTGGTACAGGTAGGATGAGGGTGGCTGGAGGTGGTGGTACAGGTAGGATGAGGGTGGCGGGAGGAGGTGTTACAGGTACGATGAGGGTGGCGGGAGGAGGTGGTACAGGTAAGATGAGGGTGGCGGGAGGAGGTGGTACAGGTAGGATGAGGGTGGCGGGAGAAGGTGGTACAGGTAGGATGAGGGTGGCGGGAGGAGGTGTTACAGGTAGGATGAGGGTGGCGGGAGGTGGTGGTACAGGTAGGATGAGGGTGGCTGGAGGTGGTGGTACAGGTAGGATGAGGGTGGCGGGAGGAGGTGTTACAGGTACGATGAGGGTGGCGGGAGGAGGTGGTACAGGTAAGATGAGGGTGGCGGGAGGAGGTGGTACAGGTAGGATGAGGGTGGCGGGAGAAGGTGGTACAGGTAGGATGAGGGTGGCGGGAGGAGGTGTTACAGGTAGGATGAGGGTGGCGGGAGGAGGTGGTACAGGTAGGATGAGGGTGGCGGGAGAAGGTGGTACAGGTAGGATGAGGGTGGCGGGAGGAGGTGTTACAGGTAGGATGAGGGTGGCGGGAGGAGGTGTTACAAGTACGAGAGGGGGCGGGAGGAGGTGTTACAGGTACGATGGGGGAGGTGTTACAGGTACGATGAGGGAGGTGGGGGGAGGTGTTACAGGTACGATGAGGGTGGTGGGGGAAGTGTTACAGGTACGATGAGGGTGGCGGGAGGAGGTGTTACAGGTACGATGAGGGTGGCGGGAGGAGGTGTTACAGGTACGATGAGGGTGGCGGGAGGAGGTGTTACAGGTAGGATGGGGGTGGCGGGAGGAGGTGTCACAGGTACGATGAGGGTGGCGGGAGGAGGTGTCACAGGTACGATGAGGGTGGCGGGAGGAGGTGTCACAGGTACGATGAGGGTGCCGGGAGGAGGTGTTACAGGTAGGATGAGGGTGGTGGGAGGAGGTGTTACAGGTACGATGAGGGTGGCGGGAGGAGGTATTACAGGTACGATGAGGGTGGCGGGAGGAGGTGTTACAGGTACGGTGAGGGTGGTGGGAGGAGGTGTTACAGGTACGATGAGGGTGGCGGGAGGAGGTGTTACAGGTAGTATGAGGGTGGTGGGAGGAGGTGTTACAGGTAGTATGAGGGTGGTGGGAGGAGGTGTTACAGGTAGGATGAGGGTGGCGGGAGGAGGTGTTACAGGTAGGATGAGGGTGGCGGGATGAGGTGATACAGGTACGATGAGGGGGGCGGGAGGAGGTGTTACAGGTACGATGAGGATGGCGGGAGGAGGTGTTACAGGTACGATGAGGGTGGCGGGAGGAGGTGTTACAGGTAGGATGAGGGTGGCGGGAGGTGGTGGTACAGGTAGGATGAGGGTGGCTGGAGGTGGTGGTACAGGTAGGATGAGGGTGGCGGGAGGAGGTGTTACAGGTACGATGAGGGTGGCGGGAGGAGGTGGTACAGGTAAGATGAGGGTGGCGGGAGGAGGTGGTACAGGTAGGATGAGGGTGGCGGGAGGAGGTGGTACAGGTAAGATGAGGGTGGCGGGAGGAGGTATTACAGGTAGGATGAGGGTGGCGGGAGAAGGTGGTACAGGTAGGATGAGGGTGGCGGGAGGAGGTGTTACAGGTAGGATGAGGGTGGCGGGAGGAGGTGGTACAGGTAGGATGAGGGTGGCGGGAGAAGGTGGTACAGGTAGGATGAGGGTGGCGGGAGAAGGTGGTACAGGTAGGATGAGGGTGGCGGGAGGAGGTGTTACAGGTAGGATGAGGGTGGCGGGAGGAGGTGTTACAAGTACGAGAGGGGGGAGGGAGGAGGTGTTACAGGTACGATGGGGGAGGTGTTACAGGTACGATGAGGGAGGTGGGGGGAGGTGTTACAGGTACGATGATGGTGGTGGGGGGAGGTGTTACAGGTACGATGAGGGTGGCGGGAGGAGGTATTACAGGTAGGATGAGGGTGGCGGGAGGAGGTGTTACAGGTAGGATAAGGGTGGCGGGAGGAGGTGGTACAGGTAGGATGAGGGTGGCGGGAGGAGGTGGTACAGGTACGATGAGGGGTGCGGGAGGAGGTGTTACAGGTACGACGAGGGGTGCGGGAGGAGGTGTTACAGGTACGATGAGGGGGGCGGGAGGAGGTGTTACAGGTAGGATGAGGGGGGCGGGAGGAGGTGTTACAGGTAGGATGAGGGTGGCGGGAGGAGGTGTTACAGGTGCGATGAGGGTGGCGGGAGGAGGTGGTACAGGTAGGATGAGGGTGGCGGGAGGAGGTGGTACAGGTACGATGAGGGTGGCGGGAGGAGGTGTTACAGGTACGATGAGGGGGGTGGGAGGAGGTGTTTTAGGTACGATGAGGGTGGTGGGAGGAGGTGTTACAGGTAGGATGAGGGTGCCGGGAGGAGGTGTTACAGGTACGATGAGGGTGGCGGGAGGAGGTGTTACAGGTACGATGAAGGTGGTGGGATTAGGTGTTACAGGTACGATGATGGTGGCGGGATGAGGTGATACAGGTACGATGAGGGTGGCGGGAGGAGGTGTTACAGGTACGATGAGGGTGGCGGGAGGAGGTGTTACGGCGGGAGGAAGTGGTACAGGTAGGATGAGGGTGGCGGGAGGAGGTGTTACAGGTACGATGAGGGTGGCGGGAGGAGGTGGTACAGGTAAGATGAGGGTGGCGGGAGGAGGTGTTACAGGTAGGATGAGGGTGGCGGGAGGAGGTGGTACAGGTAAGATGAGGGTGGCGGGAGGAGGTGTTACAGGTACGGTGAGGGTGGCGGGAGGAGGTGTTACCGGTAGGATGAGGGTGGCGGGAGGAGGTGTTACAGGTAGGATGAGGGTGGCGGGAGGAGGTGGTACAGGTAGGATGAGCGTGGCGGGAGGAGGTGTTACATGTACGATGAGGGTGGCGGAAGGAGGTGTTACAGGTACGATGAGGGTGGCGGGAGGAGGTGTTACAGGTACGATGAGGGTGGCGGGAGGAGGTGTTACAGGTACGATGAGGGTGGTGGGAGGAGGTTTTACAGGTACGATGAGGGTGGCGGGAGAACGAGTTACGGGTACGATGAGGGGGGCGGGAGGATGTGTTACGGGTACGATGAGGGGGGGCGGGAGGAGGTGTTACAGGTACGATGAGGGGGGCGGGAGGAGGTGTTACAGGTACGATGAGGGTGGTGGGAGGAGGTGTTACAGGTAGGATGAGGGTGGTGGGAGGAGGTGTTACAGGTAGGATGAGGGTGGTGGGAGGAGGTGTTACAGGTACGATGAGGGTGGCAGGAGGAGGTGTTACAGGTACGATGAGGGTGGCGGGATGAGGTGTTACAGGTAGGATGAGGGTGGCGGGAGGAGGTGTTACAGGTACGATGCGGGTGGCGGGAGGAGGTGTTACAGGTACGATGAGGGGGGCGGGAGGAGGTGTTACAGGTGCGATGAGGGTGGCGGGAGGAGGTGTTACAGGTACGGTGAGGGGGGCGGGAGGAGGTGAGGGGGGCAGGAGGAGGTGTTACAGGTACGGTGAGGGGGGTGGGAGGAGGTGTTACAGGTAGGATGAGGGTGGTGGGAGGAGGTGTTACAGGTAGGATGAGGGTGGTGGGAGGAGGTGTTACAGGTACGATGAGGGTGGTGGGAGGAGGTGTTACAGGTACGATGAGGTTGGTGGGAGGAGGTGTTACAGGTAGGATGAGGGTGGTGGGAGGAGGTGTTACAGGTAGGATGAGGGTGGCCGGAGGAGGTGTTACAGGTAGGATGAGGGTGGTGGGAGGAGGTGTTACAGGTAGGATGAGGGTGGCGGGAGGAGGTGTTACAGGTACGATGAGGGTGGTGGGAGGAGGTGTTACAGGTAAGATGAGGATGGTGGGAGGAGGTGTTACAGGTAGGATGAGGGTGGTGGGAGGAGGTGTTACAGGTAGGATGAGGGTGGCGGGAGGAGGTGGTACAGGTAGGATGAGGGTGGCGGGAGGAGGTGTTACAGGTACGATGAGGGTGGCGGGAGGAGGTGTTACAGGTACGATGAGGGTGGTGGGATTAGGTGTTACAGGTACGATGAGGGTGGCGGGATGAGGTGATACAGGTACGATGAGGGTGGCGGGAGGAGGTGTTACAGGTACGATGAGGATGGCGGGATGAGGTGTTACAGGTACGATGAGGGTGGCGGGAGGAGGTGTTACAGGTAGGATGAGGGTGGCGGGAGGTGGTGGTACAGGTAGGATGAGGGTGGCGGGAGGAGGTGTTACAGGTACGATGAGGGTGGCGGGAGGAGGTGATACAGGTAAGATGAGGGTGGCGGGAGGAGGTGGTACAGGTAGGATGAGGGTGGCGGGAGGAGGTGGTACAGGTAAGATGAGGGTGGCGGGAGGAGGTGTTACAGGTAGGATGAGGGTGGCGGGAGAAGGTGGTACAGGTAGGATGAGGGTGGCGGGAGGAGGTGTTACAGGTAGGATGAGGGTGGCGGGAGGAGGTGGTACAGGTAGGATGAGGGTGGCGGGAGAAGGTGGTACAGGTAGGATGAGGGTGGCGGGAGAAGGTGGTACAGGTAGGATGAGGGTGGCGGGAGGAGGTGTTACAGGTAGGATGAGGGTGGCGGGAGGAGGTGTTACAAGTACGAGAGGGGGGCGGGAGGAGGTGTTACAGGTACGATGGGGGAGGTGTTACAGGTACGATGAGGGAGGTGGGAGGAGGTGTTACAGGTACGATGAGGGTGGTGGGGGGAGGTGTTACAGGTACGATGAGGGTGGCGGGAGGAGGTGTTACAGGTACGATGAGGGTGGCGGGAGGAGGTATTACAGGTAGGATGAGGGTGGCGGGAGGAGGTGTTACAGGTAGGATGAGGGTGGCGGGAGGAGGTGGTACAGGTAGGATGAGGGTGGCTGGAGGAGGTGGTACAGGTACGATGAGGGGTGCGGGAGGAGGTGTTACAGGTAGGATGAGGGGTGCGGGAGGAGGTGTTACAGGTAGGATGAGGGGGGCGGGAGGAGGTGTTACAGGTAGGATGAGGGGGGCGGGAGGAGGTGTTACAGGTAGGATGAGGGTGGCGGGAGGAGGTGTTACAGGTAGGATGAGGGGGGCGGGAGGAGGTGTTACAGGTAGGATGAGGGTGGCGGGAGGAGGTGTTACAGGTACGATGAGGGTTGCGGGAGGAGGTGGTACAGGTAGGATGAGGGTGGCGGGAGGAGGTGGTACAGGTACGATGAGGGTGGCCGGAGGAGGTGTTACAGGTACGATGAGGGGGGTGGGAGGAGGTGTTTTAGGTACGATGAGGGTGGTGGGAGGCGGTGTTACAGGTAGAATGAGGGTGCCGGGAGGAGGTGTTACAGGTACGATGAAGGTGGTGGGATTAGGTGTTACAGGTACGATGATGGTGGCGGGATGAGGTGATACAGGTACGATGAGGGTGGCGGGAGGAGGTGTTACAGGTACGATGAGGGTGGCGGGAGGAGGTGTTACAGGTACGATGAGGGTGGCGGGAGGAGGTGTTACGGCGGGAGGAAGTGGTACAGGTAGGATGAGGGTGGCGGGAGGAGGTGTTACAGGTACGATGAGGGTGGCGGGAGGAGGTGGTACAGGTAAGATGAGGGTGGCGGGAGGAGGTGTTACAGGTAGGATGAGGGTGGCGGGAGGAGGTGGTACAGGTAAGATGAGGGTGGCGGGAGGAGGTGTTACAGGTACGGTGAGGGGGGCGGGAGGAGGTGTTACAGGTAGGATGAGGGTGGCGGGAGGAGGTGTTACAGGTAGGATGAGGGTGGCGGGAGGAGGTGGTACAGGTAGGATGAGGGTGGCGGGAGGAGGTGTTACATGTACGATGAGGGTGGCGGAAGGAGGTGTTACAGGTACGATGAGGGTGGCGGGAGGAGGTGTTACAGGTACGATGAGGGTGGCGGGAGGAGGTGTTACAGGTACGATGAGGGTGGTGGGAGGAGGTTTTACAGGTACGATGAGGGTGGCGGGAGAACGAGTTACGGGTACGATGAGGGGGGCGGGAGGAGGTGTTACGGGTACGGTGAGGGGGGCGGGAGGAGGTGTTACTTGTACGATGAGGGGGGCGGGAGGAGGTGTTACAGGTACGATGAGGGTGGTGGGAGGAGGTGTTACAGGTAGGATGAGGGTGGTGGGAGGAGGTGTTACAGGTAGGATGAGGGTGGTGGGAGGAGGTGTTACAGGTACGATGAGGGTGGCAGGAGGAGGTGTTACAGGTACGATGAGGGTGGCGGGAGGAGGTGTTACAGGTAGAATGAGGGTGGCGGGAGGAGGTGTTACAGGTACGATGAGGGTGGCGGGAGGAGGTGTTACAGGTACGATGAGGGGGGCGGGAGGAGGTGTTACAGGTACGATGAGGGTGGCGGGAGGAGGTGTTACAGGTACGGTGAGGGGGGCGGGAGGAGCTGAGGGGGGCAGGAGGAGGTGTTACAGGTACGGTGAGGGGGGTGGGAGGAGGTGTTACAGGTAGGATGAGGGTGGTGGGAGGAGGTGTTACAGGTAGGATGAGGGTGGTTTGAGGAGGTGTTACAGGTACGATGAGGGTGGTGTGAGGAGGTGTTACAGGTACGATGAGGTTGGCGGGAGGAGGTTTTACAGGTACGAAGAGGGGGGTGGGAGGAGGTGTTACAGGTACGATGAGGGGGGCGGGAGGGGGTATTACAGGTAGGATGAGGGTGGTGGGAGGAGGGGTTACAGGTACGATGAGGGTGGTGGGAGGAGGTGTTACAGGTAGGATGAGGGTGGTGGGAGGAGGTGTTACAGGTAAGATGAGGATGGTGGGAGGAGTTGTTACAGGTAGGATGAGGGTGGCGGGAGGAGGTGTCACAGGTACGATGAGGGGGGCGGGAGGGGGTGTTACAGGTAGGATGAGGGTGGTGGGAGGAGGTGTTACAGGTACGATGAGGGTGGTGGGAGGAGGTGTTACAGGTAGGATGAGGGTGGTGGGAGGAGGTGTTACAGGTAGGATGAGGGTGGTGGGAGGAGGTGTTACAGGTAAGATGAGGATGGTGGGAGGAGGTGTTACAGGTAGGATGAGGGTGGTGGGAGGAGGTGTTACAGGTAAGATGAGGATGGTGGGAGGGGGTGTTACAGGTAGGATGAGGGTGGTGGGAGGAGGTGTTACAGGTACGATGAGGATGGTGGGAGGGGGTGTTACAGGTAGGATGAGGGTGGTGGGAGGAGGTGTTACAGGTACGATGAGGGTGGTGGGAGGAGGTGTTACAGGTAGGATGAGGGTGGTGGGAGGAGGTGTTACAGGTAAGATGAGGATGGTGGGAGGAGTTGTTACAGGTAGGATGAGGGTGGTGGGAGGAGGTGTTACAGGTAGGATGAGGGTGGTGGGAGGAGGTGTTACAGGTAAGATGAGGATGGTGGGAGGAGGTGTTACAGGTAGGATGAGGGTGGTGGGAGGAGGTGTTACAGGTAAGATGAGGATGGTGGGAGGGGGTGTTACAGGTAGGATGAGGGTGGTGGGAGGAGGTGTTACAGGTACGATGAGGGTGGTGGGAGGAGGTGTTACAGGTAGGATGAGGGTGGTGGGAGGAGGTGTTACAGGTAAGATGAGGATGGTGGGAGGAGTTGTTACAGGTAGGATGAGGGTGGCGGGAGGAGGTGTCACAGGTACGATGAGCGGGGCGGGAGGGGGTGTTACAGGTTTGATGAGGGTGGTGGGAGGAGGTGTTACAGGTACGATGAGGGTGGTGGGAGGAGGTGTTACAGGTAGGATGAGGGTGGTGGGAGAAGGTGTTACAGGTACGATGAGGGTGGTGTGAGGAGGTGTTACAGGTACGATGAGGTTGGCGGGAGGAGGTTTTACAGATACGATGAGGGGGGTGGGAGGAGGTGTTACAGGTACGATGAGGGGGGCGGGAGGGGGTATTACAGGTAGGATGAGGGTGGTGGGAGGAGGTGTTACAGGTAAGATGAGGATGGTGGGAGGAGTTGTTACAGGTAGGATGAGGGTGGCGGGAGGAGGTGTCACAGGTACGATGAGGGGGGCGGGAGGGGGTGTTACAGGTAGGATGAGGGTGGTGGGAGGAGGTGTTACAGGTAAGATGAGGATGGTGGGAGGAGGTGTTACAGGTAGGATGAGGGTGGTGGGAGGAGGTGTTACAGGTAAGATGAGGATGGTGGGAGGGGGTGTTACAGGTAGGATGAGGGTGGTGGGAGGAGGTGTTACAGGTACGATGAGGTTGGCGGGAGGAGGTTTTACAGGTACGATGAGGGGGGTGGGAGGAGGTGTTACAGGTACGATGAGGGGGGCGGGAGGGGGTATTACAGGTAGGATGAGGGTGGTGGGAGGAGGTGTTACAGGTACGATGAGGGTGGTGGGAGGAGGTGTTACAGGTAGGATGAGGGTGGTGGGAGGAGGTGTTACAGGTAAGATGAGGATGGTGGGAGGAGTTGTTACAGGTAGGATGAGGGTGGCGGGAGGAGGTGTCACAGGTACGATGAGGGGGGCGGGAGGGGGTGTTACAGGTAGGATGAGGGTGGTGGGAGGAGGTGTTACAGGTACGATGAGGGTGGTGGGAGGAGGTGTTACAGGTAGGATGAGGGTGGTGGGAGGAGGTGTTACAGGTAAGATGAGGATGGTGGGAGGAGGTGTTACAGGTAGGATGAGGGTGGTGGGAGGAGGTGTTACAGGTAAGATGAGGATGGTGGGAGGAGTTGTTACAGGTAGGATGAGGGTGGCGGGAGGAGGTGTCACAGGTACGATGAGGGTGGCGGGAGGAGGTGTTGCGGGTACGGTGAGGGTGGCGAGAGGAGGTGTTACAGGTAAGATGAGGGTGGTGGGAGGAGGTGTTACAGGTAGGATGAGGGTGGCGGGAGGAGGTGTTACGGGTACGATGAGGGGGGTGGGAGGAGGTGTCACAGGTACGATGAGGGGGGCGGGAGGAGGTGTCACAGGTAAGATGAGGGTGGCGGGAGGAGGTGTTACGGGTACGATGAGGGGGGTGGGAGGAGGTGTTACAGGTACGATGAGGGTGGTGGGAGGAGGTGTTACAGGTACGATGAGGGTGGCGAGAGGAGGTGTTACAGGTAAGATGAGGATGGTGGCAGGAGGTGTTACAGGTAGGATGAGGGGTGCGGGAGGAGGTGTTACGGGTACGATGAGGGGGGTGGGAGGAGGTGGTACAGGTAGGATGAGGGTGGCGGGAGGAGGTGTTACAGGTAGGATGAGGGTGGTGGGAGGAGGTGTTACAGGTGGGATGAGGGTGGCGGGAGGAGGTGTTACGGGTACGATGAGGGGGGGTGGGAGGAGGTGTTACAGGTACGATGAGGGGGGTGGGAGGAGGTGTTACAGGTACGATGAGGGTGGCGGGAGGAGGTGTTACAGGTAGGATGAGGGTGGTGGGAGGAGGTGTTACAGGTACGATGAGGGGGGTGGGAGGAGGTGTTACAGGTACGATGAGGGTGGCGGGAGGAGGTGTTACAGGTACTATGAGGGGGGTGGGAGGAGGTGTTACAGGTACGATGAGGGTGGTGGGAGGAGGTGTTACAGGTACGATGAGGGGGGCGGGATGATAAGTGTGAGCTCACACCCTGTAAGTGAGGGGGGTAGTGTATCAGAAGGTTCTCCCTACGCTGTGTGTCCTGTAGATTACATGTGCCTAGTGTTTCCAGGCGGTAACCTATTCCCCTCTGCTAGGTGACTGAGCCGTACCGATTAGTGGCTCTGGCGATGTCTCTCTGGTCCCGGCTGGCTGTACCCCTGATCTTCCTGGTCTTCTGGCTGGTGTTATTCATCCTTCACCTACACAACACCTTGTCTGCTAAGGCGGGAATGCTGGGGCTCCAGGGGTCAGTCTTCATCTTTCTGAGCAGGTAAGGCTATTCTCTGCCTGTAGTGATTGTACTGGCTCCTCTTTATTTAGGAGACTCCAGAAGAGTGGTCAGTTTATTCCTAGCTATCCTTATCTCCATGTAATGTTTCTCTGAAGGGCACTAAATATGACTGCCATATGCCCACATTTCTCGCCATGTCATGGTGGTAGAGGGTGAGGATGTCACAGTGCACAGAGCAGACACAGGACACATTGGCCGGGATATAACGAAGTCCGAGTTCTGCGGTCGCGCAGGATGCCTGCCGAACTCGGACCTTTAAGGTCAATCATGTACAAGGCTAAACCATGCCAAACATGATTGACCATTTAAAAAAATCGTCCAAGTTCGGCTGGAATCCCGCACAGCTGCCAAACTCTGACTTCATTACATCCGCCGATTGTCTGGCAGCGAGATACAGGGAGTCTGCTGCCCAGACATAGGAACACATCGCTCTCACCATGTCCATGTGACGGCAGAGAAGGGGAAAGATACAAAGGACGTCACATAGTGTACACACGTCACATTACCTGACTGCCAGTGTGTCTGTGTGACATTCTACAGTGGTGCTGCGTGTCTCTGTGTATATATCATTGTGTCTGTGTATATTACTCAGTGGTACTGAGTGCTGCGTGTCTATATATATCATTGTGTCTCTGGGTATATTATTATACAGTGTTGCTGAGTGCTGCGTGTCTGTATGTATGTATCATTGTGTCTCTGTGTATATTATTATACAGTGTTGCTGAGTGCTGCGTGTCTGTATGTATGTATCATTGTGTCTCTGTGTATATTATTATACGGTGTTGCTGAGTGCTGCGTGTCTGTATGTATGTATCATTGTGTCTCTGTGTATATTATTATACAGTGTTGCTGAGTGCTGCGTGTCTGTATGTATGTATCATTGTGTCTCTGTGTATATTATTATACAGTGTTGCTGAGTGCTGCGTGTCTGTATGTATGTATCATTGTGTGTCTGTGTATATTATTATACGGTGTTGCTGAGTGCTGCGTGTCTGTATGTATGTATCATTGTGTCTCTGTGTATATTATTATACGGTGTTGCTGAGTGCTGCGTGTCTGTATGTATGTATCATTGTGTCTCTGTGTATATTATTATACGGTGTTGCTGAGTGCTGCGTGTCTGTATGTATGTATCATTGTGTCTCTGTGTATATTATTATATAGTGTTGCTGAGTGCTGCGTGTCTGTATGTATGTATCATTGTGTCTCTGTGTATATTATTATATAGTGTTGCTGAGTGCTGCGTGTCTGTATGTATGTATCATTGTGTCTCTGTGTATATTATTATACAGTGTTGGTGAGTGCTGTATCTCTGTGTATATTATTATACAGTGTTGCTGAGTGCTGCGTGTCTGTATGTATGTATCATTGTGTGTCTGTGTATATTATTATACGGTGTTGCTGAGTGCTGCGTGTCTGTATGTATGTATCATTGTGTCTCTGTGTATATTATTATACGGTGTTGCTGAGTGCTGCGTGTCTGTATGTATGTATCATTGTGTCTCTGTGTATATTATTATACGGTGTTGCTGAGTGCTGCGTGTCTGTATGTATGTATCATTGTGTCTCTGTGTATATTATTATACGGTGTTGCTGAGTGCTGCGTGTCTGTATGTATGTATCATTGTGTCTCTGTGTATATTATTATACGGTGTTGCTGAGTGCTGCGTGTCTGTATGTATGTATCATTGTGTCTCTGTGTATATTATTATACGGTGTTGCTGAGTGCTGCGTGTCTGTATGTATGTATCATTGTGTCTCTGTGTATATTATTATATAGTGTTGCTGAGTGCTGCGTGTCTGTATGTATGTATCATTGTGTCTCTGTGTATATTATTATATAGTGTTGCTGAGTGCTGCGTGTCTGTATGTATGTATCATTGTGTCTCTGTGTATATTATTATACAGTGTTGGTGAGTGCTGTATCTCTGTGTATATTATACAGTGTTGGTGAGTGCTGTAGCTCTCTGTGTATATTATGCAGTGTTGCTGGGTGCTGTGTCTCTGTATATTATTATACGGTGTTGGTGAGTGCTGTAGCTCTCTGTATATTATGCAGTGTTGCTGGGAGCTGTGTCTCTGTATATTATTATACAGTGTTGCGGAGCACTGCGTGTGTCTCTGTATATTGTTATCTGGTGTTGCTGAGTGATGTGGGACTCTGTGTGTATTATTATGTAGTTTTGCTGAGTGCTGCGTGTCTGTATGTATGTATCATTGTGTCTCTGTGTATATTATTATACGGTGCTGCGTGTCTGTATGTATGTATCATTGTGTCTCTGTGTATATTATTATACGGTGTTGCTGAGTGCTGCGTGTCTGTATGTATGTATCATTGTGTCTCTGTGTATATTATTATACAGTGTTGCTGAGTGCTGCGTGTCTGTATGTATGTATCATTGTGTCTCTGTGTATATTATTATACAGTGTTGCTGAGTGCTGCGTGTCTGTATGTATGTATCATTGTGTCTCTGTGTGTATTATTATGTAGTTTTGCTGAGTGCTGCGTGTCTGTATGTATGTATCATTGTGTCTCTGTGTATATTATTATACGGTGTTGCTGAGTGCTGCGTGTCTGTATGTATGTATCATTGTGTCTCTGTGTATATTATTATACGGTGTTGCGGAGTGCTGCGTGTCTGTATGTATGTATCATTGTGTCTCTGTGTATATTATTATACGGTGTTGCTGAGTGCTGCGTGTCTGTATGTATGTATGTATCATTGTGTCTCTGTGTATATTATTATACGGTGTTGCTGAGTGCTGCGTGTCTGTATGTATGTATCATTGTGTCTCTGTGTATTATTATGTAGTTTTGCTGAGTGCTGCGTGTCTGTATGTATGTATCATTGTGTCTCTGTATATTATTATACGGTGTTGCTGAGTGCTGCGTGTCTGTATGTATGTATCATTGTGTCTCTGTGTATATTATTATACGGTGTTGCTGAGTGCTGCGTGTCTGTATGTATGTATCATTGTGTCTCTGTGTATATTATTATACAGTGTTGCTGAGTGCTGCGTGTCTGTATGTATGTATCATTGTGTCTCTGTGTGTATTATTATGTAGTTTTGCTGAGTGCTGCGTGTCTGTATGTATGTATCATTGTGTCTCTGTGTATATTATTATACGGTGTTGCTGAGTGCTGCGTGTCTGTATGTATGTATCATTGTGTCTCTGTGTATATTATTATACAGTGTTGCTGAGTGCTGCGTGTCTGTATGTATGTATCATTGTGTCTCTGTGTGTATTATTATGTAGTTTTGCTGAGTGCTGCGTGTCTGTATGTATGTATCATTGTGTCTCTGTGTATATTATTATACGGTGTTGCTGAGTGCTGCGTGTCTGTATGTATGTATCATTGTGTCTCTGTGTATATTATTATACGGTGTTGCTGAGTGCTGCGTGTCTGTATGTATGTATCATTGTGTCTCTGTGTATATTATTATACGGTGTTGCTGAGTGCTGCGTGTCTGTATGTATGTATCATTGTGTCTCTGTGTATATTATTATACGGTGTTGCTGAGTGCTGCGTGTCTGTATGTATGTATCATTGTGTCTCTGTGTATATTATTATACGGTGTTGCTGAGTGCTGCGTGTCTGTATGTATGTATCATTGTGTCTCTGTGTATATTATTATACGGTGTTGCTGAGTGCTGCGTGTCTGTATGTATGTATCATTGTGTCTCTGTGTATATTATTATACGGTGTTGCTGAGTGCTGCGTGTCTGTATGTATGTATCATTGTGTCTCTGTATATTATTATACGGTGCTGCGTGTCTGTATGTATGTATCATTGTGTCTCTGTGTATATTATTATACGGTGTTGCTGAGTGCTGCGTGTCTGTATGTATGTATCATTGTGTCTCTGTGTATATTATTATACGGTGTTGCTGAGTGCTGCGTGTCTGTATGTATGTATCATTGTGTCTCTGTGTATATTATTATACGGTGTTGCTGAGTGCTGCGTGTCTATATGTATGTATCATTGTGTCTCTGTGTATATTATTATACGGTGTTGCTGAGTGCTGCGTGTCTGTATGTATGTATCATTGTGTCTCTGTGTATATTATTATACGGTGTTGCTGAGTGCTGCGTGTCTGTATGTATGTATCATTGTGTCTCTGTGTATATTATTATACGGTGTTGCTGAGTGCTGCGTGTCTGTATGTATGTATCATTGTGTCTCTGTGTATATTATTATACGGTGTTGCTGAGTGCTGCGTGTCTGTATGTATGTATCATTGTGTCTCTGTGTATATTATTATACGGTGTTGCTGAGTGCTGCGTGTCTGTATGTATGTATCATTGTGTCTCTGTGTATATTATACGGTGTTGCTGAGTGCTGCGTGTCTGTATGTATGTATCATTGTGTCTCTGTGTATATTATTATACAGTGTTGCTGAGTGCTGCGTGTCTGTATGTATGTATGTATCATTGTGTCTCTGTGTATATTATTATACGGTGTTGCTGAGTGCTGCGTGTCTGTATGTATGTATCATTGTGTCTCTGTGTATATTATTATACAGTGTTGCTGAGTGCTGCGTGTCTGTATGTATGTATCATTGTGTCTCTGTGTATATTATTATACGGTGTTGCTGAGTGCTGCGTGTCTGTATGTATGTATGTATCATTGTGTCTCTGTGTATATTATTATACGGTGTTGCTGAGTGCTGCGTGTCTGTATGTATGTATCATTGTGTCTCTGTGTATATTATTATACGGTGTTGCTGAGTGCTGCGTGTCTGTATGTATGTATCATTGTGTCTCTGTGTATATTATTATACGGTGTTGCTGAGTGCTGCGTGTCTGTATGTATGTATCATTGTGTCTCTGTGTATATTATTATACGGTGTTGCTGAGTGCTGCGTGTCTGTATGTATGTATCATTGTGTCTCTGTGTATATTATACGGTGTTGCTGAGTGCTGCGTGTCTGTATGTATGTATCATTGTGTCTCTGTGTATATTATTATACAGTGTTGCTGAGTGCTGCGTGTCTGTATGTATGTATGTATCATTGTGTCTCTGTGTATATTATTATACGGTGTTGCTGAGTGCTGCGTGTCTGTATGTATGTATCATTGTGTCTCTGTGTATATTATTATACAGTGTTGCTGAGTGCTGCGTGTCTGTATGTATGTATCATTGTGTCTCTGTGTATATTATTATACGGTGTTGCTGAGTGCTGCGTGTCTGTATGTATGTATCATTGTGTCTCTGTGTATATTATTATACGGTGTTGCTGAGTGCTGCGTGTCTGTATGTATGTATCATTGTGTCTCTGTGTATATTATTATACGGTGTTGCTGAGTGCTGCGTGTCTGTATGTATGTATCATTGTGTCTCTGTGTATATTATTATACGGTGTTGCTGAGTGCTGCGTGTCTGTATGTATGTATCATTGTGTCTCTGTGTATATTATTATACGGTGTTGCTGAGTGCTGCGTGTCTGTATGTATGTATCATTGTGTCTCTGTGTATATTATTATACGGTGTTGCTGAGTGCTGCGTGTCTGTATGTATGTATCATTGTGTCTCTGTGTATATTATTATACGGTGTTGCTGAGTGCTGCGTGTCTCTATGTATGTATCATTGTGTCTCTGTGTATATTATTATACGGTGTTGCTGAGTGCTGCGTGTCTGTATGTATGTATCATTGTGTCTCTGTGTATATTATTATACGGTGTTGCTGAGTGCTGCGTGTCTGTATGTATGTATCATTGTGTCTCTGTGTATATTATTATACGGTGTTGCTGAGTGCTGCGTGTCTGTATGTATGTATGTATCATTGTGTCTCTGTGTATATTATTATACGGTGTTGCTGAGTGCTGCGTGTCTGTATGTATGTATCATTGTGTCTCTGTGTATATTATTATACGGTGTTGCTGAGTGCTGCGTGTCTCTATGTATGTATCATTGTGTCTCTGTGTATATTATTATACGGTGTTGCTGAGTGCTGCGTGTCTGTATGTATGTATCATTGTGTCTCTGTGTATATTATTATACGGTGTTGCTGAGTGCTGCGTGTCTGTATGTATGTATCATTGTGTCTCTGTGTATATTATTATACGGTGTTGCTGAGTGCTGCGTGTCTGTATGTATGTATCATTGTGTCTCTGGGTATATTATTATACGGTGTTGCTGAGTGCTGCGTGTCTGTATGTATGTATAATTGTGTCTCTGTGTATATTATTATACAGTGTTGCTGAGTGCTGCGTGTCTGTATGTATGTATCATTGTGTCTCTGTGTATATTATTATACAGTGTTGCTGAGTGCTGCGTGTCTGTATGTATGTATCATTGTGTCTCTGTGTATATTATTATACGGTGTTGCTGAGTGCTGCGTGTCTGTATGTATGTATCATTGTGTCTGTGTATATTATTATACAGTGTTGCTGAGTGCTGCGTGTCTGTATGTATGTATCATTGTGTCTCTGTGTATATTATTATACGGTGTTGCTGAGTGCTGCGTGTCTGTATGTATGTATCATTGTGTCTCTGTGTATATTATGCAGTGTTGCTGAGTGCTGCGTCTCTGTGTATATTATTATACAGTGTTGCTGAGTGCTGCATCTCTGTGTATATTATACAGTGTTGCTGAGTGATGTATCTCTGTGTATATTATTATACAGTGTTGCTGAGTGATGTGTCTCTGTGTATATTATACAGTGTTGCTGAGTGATGTATCTCTGTGTATATTATTATACAGTGTTGCTGAGTGATGTATCTCTCTGTGTATATTATTATACAGTGTTGCTGAGTGATGTGTCTCTGTGTATATTATACAGTGTTGCTGAGTGATGTATCTCTGTGTATATTATTATACAGTGTTGCTGAGTGATGTATCTCTGTGTATATTATACAGTGTTGCTGAGTGATGTATCTCTGTGTATATTATTATACAGTGTTGCTGAGTGATGTATCTCTGTGTATATTATGCAGTGTTGCTGAGTGATGTGTCTCTGTGTATATTATACAGTGTTGCTGAGTGATGTATCTCTGTGTATATTATTATACAGTGTTGCTGAGTGCTGCATCTCTGTGTATATTATTAGACAATGTTGCTGAGTGCTGCGTGTCTGTGTGTATATTATTATACGGTGCTGCGTGTCTGTGTATATTATTATTATTATTATTATTATACAGTGTTGCTGAGTGATGTATCTCTGTGTATATTATTATACAGTGTTGCTGAGTGATGTGTCTCTGTGTATATTATGCAGTGTTGCTGAGTGCTGCGTCTCTGTATATTATTATACAGTGTTGCTGAGTGCTGCATCTCTGTGTATATTATTAGACAATGTTGCTGAGTGCTGCGTGTCTGTGTGTATATTATTATACGGTGCTGCGTGTCTGTGTATATTATTATTATTATACAGTGTTGCTGAGTGCTGTGTGTCTCTGTGTATATTATTATTATACGGTGTTGCTGAGTGCTGCGTGTCTGTATGTATGTATCATTGTGTCTCTGTGTATATTATTATACGGTGTTGCTGAGTGCTGCGTGTCTGTATGTATGTATCATTGTGTCTCTGTGTATATTATTATACGGTGTTGCTGAGTGCTGCGTGTCTGTATGTATGTATCATTGTGTCTCTGTGTATATTATTATACGGTGTTGCTGAGTGCTGCGTGTCTGTATGTATGTATCATTGTGTCTCTGTGTATATTATTATACGGTGTTGCTGAGTGCTGCGTGTCTGTATGTATGTATCATTGTGTCTCTGTGTATATTATTATACGGTGTTGCTGAGTGCTGCGTGTCTGTATGTATGTATCATTGTGTCTCTGTGTATATTATTATACGGTGTTGCTGAGTGCTGCGTGTCTGTATGTATGTATCATTGTGTCTCTGTGTATATTATACGGTGTTGCTGAGTGCTGCGTGTCTGTATGTATGTATCATTGTGTCTCTGTGTATATTATTATACAGTGTTGCTGAGTGCTGCGTGTCTGTATGTATCATTGTGTCTCTGTGTATATTATTATACGGTGTTGCTGAGTGCTGCGTGTCTGTATGTATGTATCATTGTGTCTCTGTGTATATTATTATACGGTGTTGCTGAGTGCTGCGTGTCTGTATGTATGTATCATTGTGTCTCTGTGTATATTATTATACAGTGTTGCTGAGTGCTGCGTGTCTGTATGTATGTATCATTGTGTCTCTGTGTATATTATTATACGGTGTTGCTGAGTGCTGCGTGTCTGTATGTATGTATCATTGTGTCTCTGTGTATATTATTATACGGTGTTGCTGAGTGCTGCGTGTCTGTATGTATGTATCATTGTGTCTCTGTGTATATTATTATACGGTGTTGCTGAGTGCTGCGTGTCTGTATGTATGTATCATTGTGTCTCTGTGTATATTATTATACGGTGTTGCTGAGTGCTGCGTGTCTGTATGTATGTATCATTGTGTCTCTGTGTATATTATTATACGGTGTTGCTGAGTGCTGCGTGTCTGTATGTATGTATCATTGTGTCTCTGTGTATATTATTATACGGTGTTGCTGAGTGCTGCGTGTCTGTATGTATGTATCATTGTGTCTCTGTGTATATTATTATACGGTGTTGCTGAGTGCTGCGTGTCTCTATGTATGTATCATTGTGTCTCTGTATATTATTATACGGTGTTGCTGAGTGCTGCGTGTCTCTATGTATGTATCATTGTGTCTCTGTGTATATTATTATACGGTGTTGCTGAGTGCTGCGTGTCTGTATGTATGTATCATTGTGTCTCTGTGTATATTATTATACGGTGTTGCTGAGTGCTGCGTGTCTGTATGTATGTATCATTGTGTCTCTGTGTATATTATTATACAGTGTTGCTGAGTGCTGCGTGTCTGTATGTATGTATCATTGTGTCTGTGTATATTATTATACAGTGTTGCTGAGTGCTGCGTGTCTGTATGTATGTATCATTGTGTCTCTGTGTATATTATTATACGGTGTTGCTGAGTGCTGCGTGTCTGTATGTATGTATCATTGTGTCTCTGTGTATATTATGCAGTGTTGCTGAGTGCTGCGTCTCTGTGTATATTATTATACAGTGTTGCTGAGTGCTGCATCTCTGTGTATATTATACAGTGTTGCTGAGTGATGTATCTCTGTGTATATTATTATACAGTGTTGCTGAGTGATGTGTCTCTGTGTATATTATACAGTGTTGCTGAGTGATGTATCTCTGTGTATATTATTATACAGTGTTGCTGAGTGATGTATCTCTCTGTGTATATTATTATACAGTGTTGCTGAGTGATGTGTCTCTGTGTATATTATACAGTGTTGCTGAGTGATGTATCTCTGTGTATATTATTATACAGTGTTGCTGAGTGATGTATCTCTGTGTATATTATACAGTGTTGCTGAGTGATGTATCTCTGTGTATATTATTATACAGTGTTGCTGAGTGATGTATCTCTGTGTATATTATGCAGTGTTGCTGAGTGATGTGTCTCTGTGTATATTATACAGTGTTGCTGAGTGATGTATCTCTGTGTATATTATTATACAGTGTTGCTGAGTGCTGCATCTCTGTGTATATTATTAGACAATGTTGCTGAGTGCTGCGTGTCTGTGTGTATATTATTATACGGTGCTGCGTGTCTGTGTATATTATTATTATTATTATACAGTGTTGCTGAGTGATGTATCTCTGTGTATATTATTATACAGTGTTGCTGAGTGATGTGTCTCTGTGTATATTATACAGTGTTGCTGAGTGATGTATCTCTGTGTATATTATTATACAGTGTTGCTGAGTGATGTGTCTCTGTATATTATTATACAGTGTTGCTGAGTGATGTATCTCTGTGTATATTATTATACAGTGTTGCTGAGTGCTGCGTGTCTGTATGTATGTATCATTGTGTCTCTGTGTATATTATTATACGGTGTTGCTGAGTGCTGCGTGTCTGTATGTATGTATCATTGTGTCTCTGTGTATATTATGCAGTGTTGCTGAGTGCTGCGTCTCTGTGTATATTATTATACAGTGTTGCTGAGTGCTGCATCTCTGTGTATATTATACAGTGTTGCTGAGTGATGTATCTCTGTGTATATTATTATACAGTGTTGCTGAGTGATGTGTCTCTGTGTATATTATACAGTGTTGCTGAGTGATGTATCTCTGTGTATATTATTATACAGTGTTGCTGAGTGATGTATCTCTCTGTGTATATTATTATACAGTGTTGCTGAGTGATGTGTCTCTGTGTATATTATACAGTGTTGCTGAGTGATGTATCTCTGTGTATATTATTATACAGTGTTGCTGAGTGATGTATCTCTGTGTATATTATACAGTGTTGCTGAGTGATGTATCTCTGTGTATATTATTATACAGTGTTGCTGAGTGATGTATCTCTGTGTATATTATGCAGTGTTGCTGAGTGATGTGTCTCTGTGTATATTATACAGTGTTGCTGAGTGATGTATCTCTGTGTATATTATTATACAGTGTTGCTGAGTGCTGCATCTCTGTGTATATTATTAGACAATGTTGCTGAGTGCTGCGTGTCTGTGTGTATATTATTATACGGTGCTGCGTGTCTGTGTATATTATTATTATTATTATACAGTGTTGCTGAGTGATGTGTCTCTGTGTATATTATACAGTGTTGCTGAGTGATGTATCTCTGTGTATATTATTATACAGTGTTGCTGAGTGATGTATCTCTGTGTATATTATTATACAGTGTTGCTGAGTGATGTATCTCTGTGTATATTATGCAGTGTTGCTGAGTGATGTGTCTCTGTGTATATTATACAGTGTTGCTGAGTGATGTATCTCTGTGTATATTATTATACAGTGTTGCTGAGTGATGTATCTCTCTGTGTATATTATTATACAGTGTTGCTGAGTGATGTATCTCTGTGTATATTATTAGACAATGTTGCTGAGTGCTGCGTGTCTGTGTGTATATTATTATATGGTGCTGCGTGTCTGTGTATATTATTATTATTATACGGTGTTGCTGAGTGCTGCATGTCTCTATAATATTATTATTATTATTTCTCTGACGTCCTAAGTGGATGCTGGGACTCCGTAAGGACCATGGGGAATAGCGGCTCCGCAGGAGACTGGGCACAACTAAAGAAAGCTTTTGGACTACCTGGTGTGCACTGGCTCCTCCCACTATGACCCTCCTCCAGACCTCAGTTAGAATCTTGTGCCCGGCTGAGCTGGATGCACACTAGGGGCTCTCCTGAGCTCCTAGAAAAGAAAGTATATTTTAGTTTTTTTATTTTCAGTGAGATCTGCTGGCAACAGGCTCACTGCAGCGAGGGACTAAGGGGAGAAGAAGCGATCCTACCTGACTGGAGATAGTTTGGGCTTCTTAGGCTACTGTTCGCCATTGCTCCTCATGCACACCTCACACTCCGGTCACCGAGGGGTGCAGGGCGCTGGGGAGGGGGGGGGGGGCGCCCTGAGCAGCAATATTAAACACCTTGGCTGGCAAATCTACACAATATATAGTCATATAGGCTATATATGAGTAAAATACCCCTGCCAGAGATCCATAAAAAAGCGGGAGAAAGTCAGCCGAAAAAGGGGCGGGGCTATCTCCCATAGCACACTGGCGCCATTTTTTCTTCACAGTGCAGCTGGAAGACAGCTCCCCAGGCTCTCCCCTGTAGTTTTCAGGCTCAAAGGGTTAAAAAGAGAGGGGGGGCACTAAATTTAGGCGCAATATGTGTATACAAGCAGCTATTGGGGAAAAAATGACTCAGTTATAGTGTTTATCCCTGCATTATATAGCGCTCTGGTGTGTGCTGGCATACTCTCTCTCTGTCTCCCCAAAGGACTTTGTGGGGTCCTGTCCTCAGTCAGAGCATTCCCTGTGTGTGTGCGGTGTGTCGGTACGGCTGTGTCGACATGTTTGAGGAGGAAGTTTATGTGGAGGCGGAGCAGATGCCGATAAATGTGATGTCGCCCCCTGGGGGGCCGACACCAGAGTGGATGGATAGGTGGAAGGTATTAACCGACAGTGTCAACTCCTTACATAAAAGGCTGGATGACGTAACAGCTATGGGACAGCCGGCTTCTCAGCCCGCGCCTGCCCAGGCGTCTCAAAGGCCATCAGGGGCTCAAAAACGGGCGCTACCTCAGATGGCAGACACAGATGTCGACACGGAGTATGACTCCAGTGTCAACGAGGTTGAGACATATACACAATCCACTAGGAACATCCGTTGCATGATCTCGGCAATGAAAAATGTGTACACATTTCTGACATTAACCCAGATACCACAAAAAAGGGGTTTTATGTTTGGGGAGAAAAAGCAGACCGTGTTTTGTTCCCCCATCAGATGAGTGAATGAAGTGTGTGAAGAAGCGTGGGTTCCCCCGATAAGAAACTGGTAATTTCTAAAAAGTTACTGATGGCGTACCCTTTCCCGCCAGAGGATAGGTCACGTTGGGAGAATATCCCCTAGGGTGGATAAGGCGCTCACACGTTTGTCAAAAAAGGTGGCACTGCCGTCTTAGAGTACGGCCACTTTGACGGAGCCTGCTGATAAAAGCAGGAGGCTATCCTGAAGTCTGTATATACACACTCAGGTACTATACTGAGACCTGAAATTGCCTCAGCATGAATAGGGCTGCTGCAGCGTGGTCTATTACCCTGTCAGGACAGGGATACTATTTGCTAACCATAGTGCATATTAAAGACGTCGTCTTATATATGAGGGATGCACAGAGGGATATTTGCCGGCTGGCATCCAGAATTAATGCAATGTCCATTCTGCCAGGAGGGTATTAGGGACCCGGCAGTGGACAGGCGATGCTGACTTTAGAAGGCACATGAAGATTCTGCCTTATAAGGGTGAGGAATTGTTTGGGGATGGTCTCTGGGACCTCGTATCCACAGCAACTGCTGGGAAGGAAAAAATTTACCTCAAGTTTCCTCACAGCCTAAGAAAGCACCGTATTATAAGGTACAGTCCTTTCGGCTTCAGAAAAGCAAGCGGGTCAAAGGCGCTTCCTTTCTGCACAGAGACAAGGGAAGAGGGAAAAAGCTGCACCAGACAGCCAGTTCCCAGGATCAAAAATCTTCCCCCGCTTCCTCTGAGTCCACCGCATGACGCGGGGGCTCCACAGGTGGAGCCTGGTGCGGTAGGGGCGCGTCTCGGGAACTTCAGCGACCAGTGGGCTCGCTCACAGGTGGATCCCTGGGTTCTGCAAGTAGTATCACAGGGATACAAGCTGGAGTTCGAGGCGACTCCCCCTCGCCGTTACCTCAAATCAGCCTTGCCTGCTGCCCTCGAGGAGAGGTAGTACTGGCGGCAATTCACAAGCTGTACTTCCAGCAGGTGAAAATCAAGGTACCCCTCCTTCTACAAGGCCGGGGTTACTATTCCACAATGTTTGTGGTACCGAAACCAGACGGTTCGGTGAGACCCATTCTAAAATTGAACTCCTTGACGGTTCAAGTTCAAAATGGAATCGCTCAGGGCGGTTACTGCAAGCCTGGACGAAGGGGATTACATGGTATCACTGGACATCAAGGATGCTTACCTGCATGTCCCCATTTACCCTCCTCACCAGGAGTACCTCAAAATTGTGGTACAGGACTGTCATTACCAATTCCAGACGTTGCCGTTGGTCTGTCCCCGGCACCGAGGGTATTTACCAAGGTAATGGCCGAAATGATGATACTCCTTCGAAAAAAGGGAGTTATAATTTCTCTAATGTCCTAAGTGGATGCTGGGGACTCCGTAAGGACCATGGGGATTAGCGGCTCCGCAGGAGACTGGGCACAACTAAAGAAAGCTTTAGGACTACCTGGTGTGCACTGGCTTCTCCCACTAAGACCCTCCTCCAGACCTCAGTTAGATTCTTGTGCCCGGCTGAGCTGGATGCACACTAGGGGCTCTCCTGAGCTCCTAGAAAGAAAGTATATTTTAGGTTTTTTATTTTACAGTGAGATCTGCTGGCAACAGACTCACTGCAGCGAGGGACTAAGGGGAGAAGAAGCGAACCTACCTAACTGGTGGTAGCTTGGGCTTCTTTGGCTACTGGACACCATTAGCTCCAGAGGGATCGACCGCATGGAACCGGCCATTGATG
The DNA here is from genome assembly GCF_028390025.1 of Pseudophryne corroboree. Classification (NCBI taxonomy): domain Eukaryota; kingdom Metazoa; phylum Chordata; class Amphibia; order Anura; family Myobatrachidae; genus Pseudophryne; species Pseudophryne corroboree. The sequence continues at coordinate 1,231,494,135 of NC_086444.1, forward strand.
TTCGGTCCCGGAGCCGCGCCGCCGGCCCCCTTACAGAGCCAGAAGCAAGAAGAGTCCGGAAAATCGGCGGCAGAAGACATCAGTCTTCACCAAGGTAGCGCACAGCACTGCAGCTGTGCGCCATTCCTCATACACACTTCACACTCCGGTCACTGAGGGTGCAGGGCGCTGGGGGGGGGCGCCCTGAGCAGCAATAAAAACACCTTGGCTGGCAAATATATCACAATATATAGCCCCAGAGGCTATATATGTGATAAATACCCCTGCCAGAATCCATAAAAAAGCGGGAGAAAAGTCCGCGAAAAAGGGGCAGAGCTATCTCCCTCAGCACACTGGCGCCATTTTCTCTTCACAGTGCAGCTGGAAGACAGCTCCCCAGGCTCTCCCCTGTAGTTTTCAGGCTCAAAGGGTTAAAAAGAGAGGGGGGGCACTAAATTTAGGCGCAATATGTGTATACAAGCAGCTATTGGGGAAAAAATCACTCAGTTATAGTGTTAATCCCTGCATTATATAGCGCTCTGGTGTGTGCTGGCATACTCTCTCTCTGTCTCCCCAAAGGACTTTGTGGGGTCCTGTCCTCAGTCAGAGCATTCCCTGTGTGTGTGCTGTGTGTCGGTACGGCTGTGTCGACATGTGGGATGAGGATGGTTACGTGGAGGTTGAGCAGAGGCCGATAAATGGGATGTCGCCCCCTGTGGGGCCGACACCAGGGTGGATGGATAGGTGGAAGGTATTAACCGACAGTATCAACTCCTTACATAGAAGGCTGGATGACGTAAAACAGTGGTGGGACAGCCGGCTTCTCAGCCCGCGCCTGCCCAGGCGTCTAAAAGGCCATCAGGGGCTCAAAAAAGCGCCCGTTACCTCAGATGGCAGACACAGATGTCGACACGGAGTCTGACTCCAGTGTCGACGAGGTTAAGACATATACACAATCCACTAGGAACATCCGTTACATGATCTCGGCAATGAAAAATGTGTTACGCATTTCTGACATGAACCCAAGTACCACATAAAAGGGGTTTTATTTTTGGGGAGAAAAAGCAGCCAGTGTTTTGTTCCCCCATCAGATGAATGAATGAATGAATGAATGAAGTGTGTAAAGTAGCGTGGGTTCCCCCGATAAGAAGTTCGAGGCGACTCCCCCTCGCCGTTACTTCACATCAGCCTTGCCTGCTGCCCTCGGAGAAAGGTAGTACTGGCGGCAATTCACAAGCTGTACTTCCAGCAGGTGAAATCAAGGTACCCCTCCTTCAACAAGGCCGGGGTTACTATTCCAAAATGTTGTGGTACCGAAACCAGACGGTTCGGTGAGACCCATTCTAAAATTGAATGCCTTGAACACTTATATGCGAAGGTTCAAGTTCAAAATGGAATCGCTCAGGGCGATTATTGCAAGCCTGGAGAATTTCATGGTATCACTGGACATCAAGGATGCTTACCTGCATGTCCCTATTTACCCTCTTCACCAGGAGTACCTCAAAATTGTGGTACAGGATTGTCATTACCAATTCCAGACGTTGCTGTTGTTCGGTCCCCGGCACAGAGGTATTTACCATGGTAATGGCCGAAATAATTATCCCATACTTGGACGATCTCCTTATAAAGGCGAGGTCCAGGGAGCAGTTGTTTGGCGGAGTAGCACTATCTCGGGAAGTGCTACAACAGCACGGCTGGATTCTGAATATTCCAAAGTCGCAGCTGGTTCCTACGACGCGTCTACTGTTCCTGGGTATGGTTCTGGACACAGAACAGGATAAAAAGGGTTTCTCCCGGAGGAGAAGTCCAAGGAGTTGGCGTCTCTAGACAGAGACCTCCTAATACGTATACAGATGTCGGTGCATCAATGCACGTGAGCCCTGGGAAGGATGGTAGCTTCTTACGAAGAAATTCCATTCGCCAGGTCCCATGCAAGGATTTTCCAGTGGGATCTGTTGGACAAGTGGTCCGGGTCGCATCTTCAGATGCATCGGCGGATAACCCTGTCTCCAAGGGCCAGGGTGTCGCTGTTGTGGTGGCTGCAGAGTGCTCATCTTCTAGGGGGCCGCAGATTCGGCATACAGGACTGGGTCCTGGTGACCACGGATGCCAGCCTTCAAGGCTGGGGGGCAGTCACACAGGGAAGAAACTTCCAAGGCTATGGAAAAGTCAGGAGACTTCCCTACACATAAATATTCTGGAACTAAGGGCCATTTACAATGCCCTAAGTCAGGCTAGACCCCTGCTTCAACACCGGCCGGTGCTGATCCAGTCAGACAATATCACGGCAGTCGCTCATGTAAACCGACAGGGCGGCACAAGAAGCAGGATGGTGATGGCAGAAGCCACAAGGATTCTCCGATGGGCGGAAAATCATGTGTTAGCACTGTCAGCAGTGTTCATTCCCGGAGTGGACAACTGAGAAGCAGACTTTCTCAGAAGACACGACCTCCACCCGGGAGAGTGGGAACTTCATCCAAGAGTTTTCCAAATGATTGTACACCGTTGGGAAAGGCCACAGGTGGACATGATGGCGTCCCGCCTCAACAAAAAGCTACAAAGATATTGCGCCAGGTCAAGGGACCCTCAGGCGATAGCTGTGGACGCTCTGGTAACACCGTGGGTGTACCAGTCGGTGTATGTGTTCCCTTCTCTGCCTCTCTTACCCAGGGTAATGAGAATAATAAGAAGGAGAGGAGTAAGAACTATACTCATTGTTCCGGGTTGGCCAAGAAGAGCTTGGTAACCAGAACTCCAAGAAATGATCTCAGAGGACCCATGGCCTCTGCCGCTCAGACAGGACCTGCTGCAGCAGGGGGCCTGTCTGTTCCAAGACGTACCGCGGCTGCGTTTGACGGCATGGCGGTTGAACGCCGGATCCTGAAGGAAAAGGGCATTCCGGAGGAAGTTATCCCCACGCTATTTAAAGCTAGGAAAGAAGTGAACGCAAACCATTATCACCGCATATGGTGGAAATATGTTGCGTGCTGTGAGGCCAGGAAGGCCCCAAAGGAGAAATGTCAGCTAGGTCGATTTCTGCACTTCCTACAGTCAGAGGTGACTATGGGCCTAAAATTGGGTTCCATGAAGGTCCAGATTTCGGCTCTATCGATTTTCTCCCAAAATAGAACTGGCTTTACTGCCTGAAGTTCGGACTTTTGTTAAGGGAGTGCTGCATAGTCAGCCCCCGTTTGTGCCTCCAGTGGCACCGTGGGATCTCAACGTAGTGTTGGATTTCCTGAAGTCGCATTGAGTTGAGCCACTTAAATCCGTGGAGCTACAATACCTCACGTGGAAAGTGGTCATGCTGTGGGCCTTGGCGTCGGCCAGGCGTGTATCAGAATTGGCGGTTTTGTCATGCAAAAGCCCTTATCTGTATTTTATATGGATAAGGCGGAATTGAGGACTCGTTCCCTATTCCTTCCTAAGGTGGTATCAGTTTTTCATGTGAACCAACCTATTGTGGTGCCTGCGGCTACTTGGGACTTGGAGGATTCCAAGTTTTCTGGACGTAGTCAGGGCCCTGAAAAATATATGTTTCCAGGACGGCTGGAGTCAGAAAGACTGACTCGCTATTTATCCTGTATGCACCCAACAAGCTGGGTGCTCCTGCTTCTAAGCAGACTATTGCTCGCTGGATCTGTAGCACGATTCAACTTGCACATTCTGCGGCTGGACTGCCGCACCCTAAATCTGTAAAAGCCCATTCCACGAGGAAAGTGGGCTCTTCTTGGGCGGCTGCCCGAGGGGTCTCGGCTTTACAAATTTGCCGAGCTGTTACTTGATCAGGGTCAAACACTCTTGCAAGAGTCTACAAGTTTGATACCCTGGCTGAGGAGGACCTAGAGTTTGCTCATTCGGTGCTGCAGAGTCATCCGCACTCTCCCGCCCATTTGGGAGCTTTGGTATAATCCCCATGGTCCTTACGGAGTCCCCAGCATCCACTTAGGACGTTAGAGAAAATAAGATTTTACTCACCGGTAAATCTATTTCTCGTAGTCCGTAGTGGATGCTGGGCGCCCATCCCAAGTGCGGATTGTCTGCAATACTTGTATATAGTTATTGCCTAACTAAAGGGTTATTGTTGAGCCATCTGTAGAGAGGCTCAGTTGTTATCATACTGTTAACTGGGTATTGTATCACAAGTTATACGGTGTGATTGGTGTGATTGGTGTGGCTGGTATGAGTCTTACCCGGGATTCAAAATCCTTCCAATTTGTGTCAGCTCTTCCGGGCACGGTATCCTAACTGAGGTCTGGAGGAGGGTCTTAGTGGGAGGAGCCAGTGCACACCAGGTAGTCCTAAAGCTTTCTTTAGTGGTGCCCAGTCTCCTGCGGAGCCGCTAATCCCCATGGTCCTTACGGAGTCCCCAGCATCCACTACGGACTACGAGAAATAGATTTACCGGTGAGTAAAATCTTATTTATCCCGTACTTGGACGATCTCCTTATAAAGGCGAGGTCCAGGGAGCAGTTGTTCGTCGGAGTAGCACTATCTCGGGAAGTGCTACAACAGCACGGCTGGATTCTGAATAGTCCAAAGTCGCAGCTGGTTCCTACGACGCGTCTACTGTTCCTGGGTATGGTTCTGGACACAGAACAGGAAAAAGGGTTTCTCCCGGAGGAGAAGGCCAAGGAGTTGTCATCTCTAGTCAGAGACCTCCTAATACAAATACAGGTGTCGGTGCATCAATGCACGCGAGTCCTGGGAGAGATGGTAGCTTCTTACGAAGAAATTCCATTCGGCAGGTTCCATGCAAGGATCTTCCAGTGGGATCTGTTGGACAAGTGGTCCGGGTCGCATCTTCAGATGCATCGGCTGATAACCCTGTCTCCAAGGGCCAGGGTGTCGCTGTTGTGGTGGCTGCAGATTGCTCATCTTCTAGAGGGCCGCAGATTCGGCATACAGGACTGAGTCCTGGTGACCACGGATGCCAGCCTTCGAGGCTGGGGGGCAGTCACACAGGGAAGAAACTTCCAGGGACTGTGGTCAAGTCACGAGACTTCCCTACACATAGATATTCTGGGACTAAGGGCCATTCACAATGCCCTAAGTCAGGCTAGACCCCTGCTTCAACACCAGCCGGTGCTGATCCAGTCAGACAACATCACGGCGGTCGCCCATGTAAACCAGCAGGGCGGCGCAAGAAGCAGGATGGTGATGGCAGAAGCCACAAGGATTTTCCGATGGGCGGAAAATCATGTGTTAGCACTGTCAGCAGTGTTCATTCCCGGAGTGGACAACTGGAAAGCAGACTTTCTCAGCAGGCACGACCTCCAACCGGGAGAGTGGGGACTTCATCCAGAAGTCTTCAAAATGATTGTACACCATTGGGAAAGGCCACAGGTGGACATGACGGCGTCCCGCCTCAACAAAAAGCTAAAAAGGTATTGCGCCAGGTCAAGGTACCCTCAGGCGATAGCTGTGGACGCTCTGGTAACACCGTGGGTGTACCAGTCGGTGTATGTGTTCCTTCCTTTGCCTCTCATACCCAAGGTACTGAGAATACTAAGAAGGAGAGGAGTAAGAACTATACTCGTGGTTCCGGATTGGCCAAGAAGGGCTTGGTACCCAGAACTTCAAGAAATGATCTCAGGGTATCTAGGGGCGTGGCCTGGCTGGCATCGAGGAAGGTCGGGTCTCTGCTGAGCTCCAGCCGGCAATACATTAAAATACACCCCTGAGCTGGATTTGGAGGCCCACCTGCAAGGGAATAGTCCCCTAAGCCTTGCCACATCACCCTGCACCCGGAGGAAGAGGCTGCGGAATCGGGGGGACCCTGCGTTGCCCCCTGCGGATTGCGGCCTACCTCCGCCCCAGAAGCCGGGGCCTCGATTTTGGAGCGGCGCCGGCGATCCGTGGGACCCGGTGCGGCGACCCTGCGGACTCCCTCCCCCACCTGAAAGGCACTCCCTAACACCAGAGGACTCACCCATCGGGCGCTGGCCCTCACGGGAGACCGGTGACCGGACGATCTGCGGGAGGTGAGGGCCGAGACGTGTGTGGCTGGCGGCCGGCGGCCATCTTGTGGTTGGCGCCGCCCGGCCTTTGGACTCTACCTAGCCGATCCCCGGCCTCTCCGGGCGCCTGCCCTTCAACCCCCGTCTCACACATCATTGCTGGCAAGATCTCTCCCCCCGCTGGCGGGGATCAACGACCGGGGGACCTCCGGAGGGCCTGTATCTCGCTGATAAGTGGCGGCCATCTTGGGACTGGCACAGCACTCATCTCACTCCCTGACTGGGGCTGGCTGTAACTAGGGCTCCCTCTTGTGGCGAATACTGGAATAGTCAGCTCACAGCCACTATACCTATATTTCTATAACCCTGCCTGTTCTCATATCTCCTGTTTGGCAGCCGGGAAGGAGTCATTATATTGGCCCTCATTCCGAGTTGTTCGCTCGGTATTTTTCATCGCATCGCAGTGAAAATCCGCTTAGTACGCATGCGCAATGTTCGCACTGCGACTGCGCCAAGTAACTTTACTATGAAGATAGTATTTTTACTCACGGCTTTTTCTTCGCTCCGGCGATCGTAATGTGATTGACAGGAAATGGGTGTTACTGGGCGGAAACACGGCGTTTCAGGGGCGTGTGGCTGAAAACGCTACCGTTTCCGGAAAAAACGCAGGAGTGGCCGGAGAAACGGTGGGAGTGCCTGGGCGAACGCTGGGTGTGTTTGTGACGTCAACCAGGAACGACAAGCACTGAACTGATCGCACAGGCAGAGTAAGTCTGAAGCTACTCTGAAACTGCTAAGTAGTTAGTAATCGCAATATTGCGAATACATCGGTCGCAATTTTAAGAAGCTAAGATTCACTCCCAGTAGGCGGCGGCTTAGCGTGTGTAACTCTGCTAAATTCGCCTTGCGACCGATCAACTCGGAATGAGGGCCATTATACCTTAAAACAACAGGTGTGATGCTTTAACGGCCCTGCCGCCATCTGCTGTGCCCGGAAGCTGCGGACTCGTCGCTGTGGATGCCTGGCTCCCGCTGCCTCACCCTGAGCCTTTTGACATATACGACACGCTGCTGTGACGTTCAGGAGTATCACACTGTGACACCTTTAACACGTTGTTTCTGGCAAATCCGATCCGCTACGTCCTGATATGCCTGCTATCTTCATAGCAATGTAACTTTCCAATACCCTCCCGACGCTGATGTGACCTTCATTAAACTGCTCACTGCGCCCTACATGGCTTCTACTCTACGTATCTATTTCTAGCGACTTCATATGGAGAAATTCCTGGTGTCCACCCCAATGTCCTCGACTGGTCCTATTTCAAGCACACGCGAGGACACATCCCACAGAAATTCCTCGGACTCCGACTGCTCCACCACCCGATCTCGGTCCCAAAGAAAACGTACTAACGCTACAACTACTAAACCGCCTAAAATGAAACCCACTGACATTGCTGCAGTTCTTGGACCTCTCTTAGACGAAAAACTGGCGGGCCTTAAAGAAGCTATTGATTCCACCTTGGCCCAGCTGACTCAACACAGTAGCCGTTTGGATGATGTCGAGCAGAGGGTCTCCACATTGGAGGATGATCTACAAGCCGCACAGTCTACTATAAAGACCCAGACCACGGAAATCAAAGGCCTCACGGAAAAACTCGACGACTTGGAAAATCTGAGCCGTCGGAACAACCTGAGGGTGGTGGGCATCTCGGAGTCGGTGAGGGGCCACGCGCTGCTGGACCTTCTATCCAACTGGCTACCCGACAAATTAGGTATGGACCTTCAGGGTTCACCTCTGGCCATTGAAAGGGCACACAGAATTGGCCCTGAACGCAGAGAATCCGCGGGACGCCCTAGACCTGTTATCCTACGGATTCTAAACTACGCGGATAAAGCCAGGCTCTTAGACCATTAACGAAAGTCAGAGAACCTCCTCTATAAGGGAGAAAGACTGCTCATCTTCCAGGACTTCTCCACTCATGTCGCCAACAAGCGCAGAGAGTTCGCCCCGATTTGCAAGCGACTGTTTGAAGACAACGTCAAGTTCTCACTGTTATACCCTGCTCGTCTTCGGGTCTTTGTCAATGGAAAACCATGCTTCTTTGACGATCCGATGGCGGCAAAGACCCATTTTGCACACCCTGACACTTGACTGTCCACCCTTACTTAAAGCTTGCATATCTTTATAACCGCTTTAATCAATAGGTCACACAATGTTCGGGATATGATTTAGGCATGCTATTTGCGCATGCTGAAGGCTATGCCTCCCATTGTTCTATGTCTGTTAGTTTGATATTTTTATCTGTTTGTTTGTTTGCTCGTTCTGCCTGCTGGGATAATGTGTCTCGATCCTCCATAGGTTGGCCCCTCCTTGCTCATTGGGACGGGGGGGGGGACACCATTTCACCTATACGATTTTGATATTCTGCTTTCAATCTACGGGGGTAGGATAGCATAGCTACCCATGCTGCCACTCAGACCTCAACTCCGGTGACAGCCCCACTTTTAGATTTTAATATAGTTTCGTGGAATGTAGAGGGTCTCAACAGCCCCATTAAACGCAAGAAGGTGACTGCACACCTCTCGCCTGTCCCCCCAAGTCGTGTTCCTACAAGAAACACACTGGGTGCATGATTCCCCTGTGTCACTAAAAGCCCCCTGGATTGGGGAATGTATATCTGCTCCTTACACCAATAAAACCAGAGGGGTTGCTATACTCTTTCATAGAAATCTTCAATTCTCCATCCTTAAAAAATATATCGACCCAGAGGGCTGATTTATCCTCCTAGATGTCTCCATCGACAATGTGATATATACCTTTTTGAATCTGTATGCACCCACTGGCTCTAACAATCTCTTCTTTGCAGATATCCTTCAGAGAGTCCTGTCCTGGGGCGGCAAAAATTTAATTTTAGGGGGAGATTTCAACACGGTCGTTGATCCATCCATGGACAGGTCGGGGGGTGAGTACCAAAAAACCCGGATCCTCTTCTACTCTGCTTTCCTCTCTTTGCTCTCAACTTACCTTACTAGACCCTTGGCGTACACACCATCCCCTTCAACGAGATTATTCTTTTTATTCACACCCGCACTCCACCCACTCTCGCATTGACTATCTATTTCTATCTAAACACCTTTTCTTTAAAGTCACCCACACCTCAATCAAGGACATCATTATTTCAGACCACGCCCCCATCACCCTGTCCCTACATTTATCTCTACCCCAGAACATTTCTAAATGTTGGAGATTCCCAGCATATCTCATACACTCAGAGGATTTCTTATTACATCTCAAACATTCCTGGCATAATTATACTACTGATAACTTGGATCAAATTTCTAACACTCCACTCTTTTGGGGGGCCTCTAAGGCAGTCCTTCCAGGCCATATTATTTCCTATGTTAATTCTAAGCGTAAGAAATTCAACACCAAATTGCAGGAACTTAGCGCGGCTCTCACACTCGCATATCGCACCTACAAACAATGTGACAATCCTACCCATAGAGAAACGTACCTCATGGCAAAACAAATCTATGATACCTTTCTCACCGAACAGGCCCAGATCAGCTATGATTACGGCAGAAACAGGTTCCATAGGTGGGGGAACAAGTCTGGCAGACTCTTGGCCAACTTGGTTAGGGGGCCCCGAAACAAAACATGGGTTAACTCGTTGCACAGTTCTGGAGGTGTTCTCTCTGATCCCACTGACATTTGCCCGGCTTTCATGAGGTTCTATAAATCCTTATATACTGCCGACACTGATAACGCAACTGATGGTCAACTATTCCTGGTTGAGGCGCAGTTACCAAGGCTGGAGGTGGAGGAAAGGGACTCGCTGGATGCTCCCATAACTGACGATGAGGTACGGGCCATCATTAAGTCCTTACCCAATGGAAAGAGCCCTGGCCCTGACGGCTTCAGTGCCGAATTTTATAAGATGCTGGATGCCGATATACTCCCTACATTAACACGATTATATAACCACATCCTAACAACAGGGGAGACTCCCCTTCGTTTTAACGAAGCCAAGCTTATAGTACTCGCAAAACCGGGTAAAGATCCTGCCCAAGTAGGGTCATACCGCCCCATTTCACTCCTCAATCAGGACTTTAAAATATTGACCAAAATCATAGCTAATAGGTTGCAAGCCTACCTACCCCGCCTTATCTCACCCGCGCAGATGGGGTTTGTCAAGGGTAGACAATCCACACGAGGAGTGCGAGCGGCCCTGACTGCGATATCTCACACCCGCTTCAATCAGGCCAAAAACAACATCATTGTGAATTTGGACGCAGAGAAGGCGTTTGACAAAATTGCCTGGCCTCACCTATCCCGAGTACTCGCCCACCAGGGATTCGGCGCAGCGTTTTGCAACTTGGTTCAGACCTTGTACAATAACCCAGTGGCACAGGTCTTAGTCAACAATGTGACATCTCCATCCTTCACGTTGGAAAGAGGCACTAGACAAGGATGCCCCTTATCCCCCCTCCTTTTTGACCTAGCATTAGAACCTCTTATACGCCATATTCTGCTACACCAAAACTATAGGGGCATCGAGGTGGGTACACAGGAATTACGGGTGGTGGCATTTGCAGATGACCTCCTCCTTTTTATGTCAGACCCTCACCGTACGATCCCACAGCTGATTGCTGTGATTGATCGTTTCTCCTCTTTTGCAGGGTTTTCCATTAATTACAGTAAGTCGGAGGCACTAGCCATATATGGACAGGCGAGATTAGGTTGGGGGACCACTTTTCCCTTTAAATGGGCGAATACACATATTACCTATCTAGGCGTTGCACTCCCTACTCACCCCTGCCACCTGTATAGGCTTAATATCACCCCGGTGCTCCATAAGATTAGAACCGAACTTGGTCTCTGGCAATCCCTCCCCCTTAACATGCTAGGGAGATGTAACCTATTTAAGATGGCCAGCTTCCCAAAACTCCTCTATGTTCTACAGATGACCCCCCTTCTATTATCCAAGTCGGATATATCTTCTCTGAATACCTCTATCTCCAGATACATCTGGGCTGGTAAACATCCAAGGATTAGCATGAAAAAATTGTCCCAGACGGTACCTAGAGGAGGAATCAATTTACCTGATGTTAAACAATATAATCTTGCATGCCTCCTCCGCATTGCTATGGACTGGCTTGGAGACAATAATTACTACACAGACTCCAGCCTAGACTCTCAACTTTGCGCCCCCTTATCCCTCAGTTATCTTCTCCATGCCAAACCCTCCAAGTTGGCGCTACATATCACCACTAACTCATTACTACTCCCCATAATACAGGCGTGGCAAATGGCGAGGAAATCTCTCAATCTTCAACACCTATACTCACTCTCGATGCCCCTTATAGGCAACCTGGAGTTTCAGGAGGGAGAGGCTCTGCAACCCTTCATTGCCTGGCACTCTCTTGGCATCCGCAATCTGCGCAACTTGCTTCATTCCTCTCGCGTCCCGCTGTCTTTCGCAGAGGCACGAGGAAAATATGGCCTGCCCCCTCACCACGAGTTTGCCTACTTCCAGGCAATACATTATCTTAAAAATGTACTTTCTAAATTGACGGGGAATGACTTTCTTAACTCTCTAGATACATTACTCCAATCAACATGCTACTCTATATCAACCATCTATACACGTATCCGTCATGAACTCATTCCTGACACGGACCTTCCAGAGCTGTCCCAATGGTCCTCCCACATCTCAACGGTAACCCCTGAATCCCTTCTAAATCACTTTCAACTCACCCTAAAACTTATCCCTGCAAGCTCCTATCAAGAGATGGCCTATAAAATGCTCCATAGGGCATACATCTCACCTAAACGCCGATCTTTGATGGGCATCTCAGAAGACAGCAAATGCACTAAATGCTCAACGGAGGGGGCCGACCTCTTCCATTGCTTCTGAAAGTGTGCTCTGGTGTCACAGTTTTGGCATGAGGTACATCATTATGGAACCACCTCCTTAGGCATATCCTTTAGTTGCACTGTTTCTTGGGCATTGTTTGGGTGTTTGACTGACCAGCCAGACATCCCCAGGTCTAACAAAAAATTACTTATGATACTATCTGCGGCTGGCAGGAAGGCAATCCTACAACAATGGATCCACAACATACCTCCTAATCTTTCGATGGTGACCTCTAGATTATTTTTTCTATTCACCATGGACTGGCTGGAGGCCTCTATCCATAAGGAGAGGCTCACCCCTGCCTTGTTCCAATGTTGGGACACATACATTCTGACACTACCCTTACACACTAAACAAGCCATTGACAAATGCTTTCAATCTACCTCATGGTACCTCCTCCACACCTTAGCCCAACCTAACCCCTTGAACATCTGATTTACCCTCTCTTCTTTCCTTTTTCCGGATTCCTCCTCTGCTCCGTTTTACTCTCAATCGTCTACCGGGTTGACTAGAAATATGGACCCTCGATATGGGAAGATTGCTCTGTGGATGGATCGACGGCCCGTGTCCCATAGCAGGCATTACATGTTAGTTTATTTTCTTATGTTTTAGATATTATGTATATGTTGAGGGAATTCGAAATACTCTGTCCATATTGGCGGAGAACCGAGGTTTAAACCACCCCTTTTCATCTTTAGTCTGCTCCGCTTGGAGAACTAAAACATATCCTCAATTCCCTGATACCCTTAGTTATACATGAGTTACCTTTCTTGGAAGGGTATAAAGGTTTTATGTAGAGAAAAGTTTGAAAATATGTTTTGATCTCTACCAGGTTTTATATGAGACTGAATACTTTATATCTTCCTGTCTTTTGTCTAGAGGCTTATATTTCTCTAACGTCCTAGTGGATGCTGGGGACTCCGTCAGGACCATGGGAATAGCGGCTCCGCAGGAGACAGGGCACAAAAAGTAAGCTTTTAGGATCACATGGTGTGTACTGGCTCCTCCCCCTATGACCCTCCTCCAAGCCTCAGTTAGGTTTTTGTGCCCGTCCGAGCAGGGTGCAATCTAGGTGGCTCTCTTAAAGAGTTGCTTAGAAAAAGTTTTTAGGTTCTTTATTTTCAGTGAGTCCTGCTGGCAACAGGCTCACTGCATCGAGGGACTTAGGGGAGAGAAGTGAACTCACCTGCGTGCAGGATGGATTGGCTTCTTAGGCTACTGGACACCATTAGCTCCAGAGGGAGTCGGAACACAGGTCTCGCCCTGGGGTTCGTCCCGGAGCCGCGCCGCCGACCCCCCTTGCAGATGCTGAAGATTGAAGAGGTCCGGAACCAGGCGGCAGAAGACTTTCAGTCTTCATCAGGTAGCGCACAGCACTGCAGCTGTGCGCCATTGTTGTCAGCACACTTCACACAGCGGTCACGGAGGGTGCAGGGCGCGGGGGGGGGGGCGCCCTGGGCAGCAATGTATAATACCTGTATGGCGAAAAATACATCACATATAGCCCTTGAGGCTATATGGATGTATTTAACCCCTGCCAGATATCACAGACTCCGGAGAAGAAGCCCGTCGAAAAGGGGGCGGGGCCTATTCTCCTCAGCACACCGCGCCATTTTCCCTCACAGAAATGCTGGTGGGAAGGCTCCCATGCTCTCCCCTGCACTGCACTACAGAAACAGGGTTAAAACAGAAAGGGGGGGCACTGATTTGGCGATATGAATATATATTAAAATGCTATAAGGGAGGAACACTTATATAAAGGTTGTCCCTGTATAATTATAGCGTTTTGGTGTGTGCTGGCAAACTCTCCCTCTGTCTCCCCAAAGGGCTAGTGGGTCCTGTCCTCTATCAGAGCATTCCCTATGTGTGTGCTGTATGTCGGTACGTGTGTGTCGACATGTATGAGGAAAATGTTGGTGAGGAGGCGGAGCAAATTGCCTGTAATGGTGATGTCACTCTCTAGGGAGTCGACACCGGAATGGATGGCTTATTTATGGAATTACGTGATAATGTCAACACGCTGCAAGCCGGTTGACGACATGAGACGGCCGGCGAACAAATTAGTACCTGTCCAGGCGTCTCAAACACCGTCGGGGGCTGTAAAACGCCCATTTACCTCAGTCGGTCGACACAGACCCAGACACGGACACTGATTTCAGTGTCGGCGGTGAAGAAAAAAAACGTATTTTCCTTTAGGGCCACACGTTAAGGGCAATGAAGGAGGTGTTACATATTTCTGATACTACAAGTACCACAAAAAAGGGTATTATGTGGGATGTGAAAAAACTACCTGTAGTTTTTCCTGAATCAGATAAATTAAATGAAGTGTGTGATGATGCGTGGGTTTCCCCCGATAGAAAATTATTGGCGGTATACCCTTTCCCGCCAGAAGTTAGGGCGCGTTGGGAAACACCCCTTAGGGTGGATAAGGCGCTCACATGCTTATCAGAACAAGTGGCGGTACCATCTACAGATAGGGCCGTACTTAAGGAGCCAGCTGATAGGAGGCTGGAAAATATCCTAAAAAGTATACACACACATGCTGGTGTTATACTGCGACCAGCGATTGCCTCAGCCTGGATGTGCAGAGCTGAGGTGGCTTGGTCGGATTCCCTGACTAAAAATATTGATACCCTTGACAGGGACAGTTTTTTATTGACTATAGAGCATTTAAAGGATGCATTTCTATATATGCGAGATGCGCAGAGGGATATTTGCACTCTGGCATCAAGAGTAAATGCGATGTCCTTATCTGCAAGAAGATGTTTATGGACACGACAGTGGTCAGGTGATGCAGATTCCAAACGGCACAAAGATGTATTGCCGTATAAAGGGGAGGAATTATTTGGGGTCGGTCCATGGGACCTGGTGGCCACGGCAACTGCTGGAAAATCCACCGTTTTTTACTCTAAGTCACATCTCTGCAGAAAAAGACACCGTCTTTTCAGCCTCAGTCCTTTCGTCCCTATAAGAGTCATATCTGCCCAGGGATAGAGGAAAGGGAAGAAGACTGCAGCAGGCAGCCCATTCCCAGGAACAGAAGCCCTCCACCGCTTCTACCAAGTTCTCAGCATGACGCTGGGACCGTACAGGACCCCTGGATCCTACAAGTAGTATCCAAGGGGTACAGATTGGAATGTCGAGACGTTTCCCCCTCGCAGGTTCCTGTAGTCTGCTGTACCAATGTCTCCCTCCGACAGGGAGGCAGTATTGAAAACAATTCACAAGCTGTATTCCCAGCAGGTGATAATAAAATTACCCCTCCTACAACAAGGAAAGGGGTATTATTCCACACTATATGGTGGTACTGAAGCCAGAAGGCTAGGTGAGACCTATTCTAAATCTGAAATATTTGAACACTTACAAAGGTTCAAATCCAGATGCAGTCACTCAGAGCAGTGATAGCGAACCGGGAAGAAGGGGACTATATGGTGTCCCGGGACATCAGGGATGCTTACCTCCATGTCCCAAAATTTGCCTTTCTCACCAAGGGTACCTCAGGTTCGTGGTACAGAACTGTCACTATCAGTTTCAGACGATGCCGTTGGATTGTCCAAGGCACCCCGGGTCCTTACCAAGGTAATGACCGAAATGAGGATTCGTCTTCAAAGAAAATGGACGACCTCCTGATAAGAACAAGGTCCAGAGAACAGTTGGAGGTCGGAGTAGCACTATCTCAAGTAGTTCTACGACAGCACGGGTGGATTCTAAATATTCCAAAACCGCAGTTGTTCCGACGACACGTCTGCTGGTCCTAGGGATGATTCTGGACACAGTCCAGAAAAAGGTGTTTCTCCCAGAGGAGAAAGCCAGGGAGTTATCCGAGCTAATCGGGATCCTCCTAAAACCAGGAAAAGTGTCAGTGCATCATTGCACAAGAGTCCTGGTAAAAATGGTGGCTTATTACGAAGCGATTCCATTCGGCAGATTTCACGCAAGAACTCTTCAGTGGGATCTGCTGGACAAATGGTCCGGATCGCATCTTCAGATGCATCAGCGGATAACCCTATATCCAAGGACAAGGGTGTCTCTCCTGTGGTGATTACAGAGTGCTCATCTTCTAGAGGGCCGCAGATTCGGCATTCAGGATTGGATGCTGGTGACCACGGAGGCCAGCCTGAGAGGCTGGGGAGCAGTCACACAGGAAAAAAAAATTTTTTTCCAGGGAGTGTGATCAAGTCTGGAGAATTCTCTCCACATAAATATACTGGAGCTAAGAGCAAATTTATAATGCTCTAAGCTTAGCAAGACCTCTGCTTCAAGGTCAGCCGGTATTGATCCAGTGGGATAACATCACGGCAGTCGCCCACGTAAACAGAAAGGGCGGCACAAGAAGCAGGAGGGCAGTGGCAAAACTGCAAGGATTTTTCGCTAGGCGGAAAATCATGTGATAGCACTGTCAGCAGTGTTCATTCCGGGAGTGGACGACTGGGAAGCAGACTTCCTCAGCAGGCACGACCTCCACCCGGGAGAGTGGGAACTTCATCGGGAAGTTTTCCGCATGATTGTGAACCGTTGGGAAAGACCAAAGGTGGACATGATGGCGTCCCGCCCGAACAAAAAACGGGACAGGTATTGCGCCAGGTCACGAGACCTTCAGGCGATAGCTGTGGACGTCCTGGTAACACCGTGGGTGTAACAGTCGGTGTATGTGTTCCCTCCTCTGCTTCTCATAACCAAGGTATTGAGAATTATAAGACGTAGAGGAGTAAGAACTATACTCGTGGCTCCGGATTGGCCAAGAGGGACTTGGTACCCGGAACTTCAAGAGATGCTCACAGAGGACTAATGGCCTCGGGAGCTAAGAAGGGACTTGCTTCAGCAAGTACCATGTCTGTTCCAAGACTTACCGCGGCTGCGTTTGACGGCAGGGCGGTTGAACGCCGGATCCTAAGTGAAAAGGCATTTCGGAAGAGGTCATACCTACCCTGGTCAAAGCCAGGAAGGAGGTGACCGCACAACGTTATCACCACATGTGGTGAAAATATGTTGCGTGGGTGAGGCCAGGAAGGCCCCACGAAGAAATTTCAACTAGGTCGATTTCTGCACTTCCTGCAAACAGGAGTGTCTATGAGCCTCAAATTGGGGTCCATTAAGGTTCAAGTTTCGGCCCTGTAGATTTTCTTCCAGAAAGAATTGGCTTCGGTTCCTGAAGTCCAGACGTTTGTCAAGGGAGTATTGCATATACAGCCCCTTTTGTGCCTCCAGTGGCACCGTGGGATCTCAACGTAGTGTTGGGATTCCTCAAATCATATTGGTTTGAACCGCTCAAATCTGTGGATTTGAAATATCTCACATGGAAAGTGACCATGCTGTTGGCCCTGGCCTCGGCCAGGCGATTGTCAGAATTGGCGGCTTTGTCTTACAAAAGCCCATATTTAATTTTCCATTCGGACAGGGCAGAACTGCGGACTTGTCCCCAGTTTCTTCCTAAGGTGGTGTCAGCGTTTCACCTGAAACAACCTATTGTGGTGCCTGCGGCTACTAGGGACTTGGAGGACTCCAAGTTGCTAGACGTTGTCAGGGCCCTGAAAATAAATAAATATATATATATATATATATATATATATATATATTTATATATATATAATTCCAGGACGGCTGGAGTCAGAAAGTCTGACTTGCTGTTTATATTGTATGCACCCAAAAAGCTGGGTGCTCCTGCTTCTAAGCAGACTATTGCTCGTTGGATTTGTAGTACAATTCAGCTTGCACATTCTGTGGCAGGCCTGCCACAGCCAAAATCTGTAAATGCCCATTCCACAAGGAAGGTGGGCTCATCTTGGGCGGCTGCCCGAGGGGTCTCGGCTTTACAACTTTGCCGAGCAGCTACGTGGTCAGGGGGGAACACGTTTGTAAAATTCTACAAATTTGATACCCTGGCTGAGGAGGACCTGGAGTTTCTCTCATTCGGTGCTGCAGAGTCATCCGCACTCTCCCGCCCGTTTGGGAGCTTTGGTATAATCCCCATGGTCCTGACGGAGTCCCCAGCATCCACTAGGACGTTAGAGAAAATAAGATTTTACTTACCGATAAATCTATTTCTCGTAGTCCGTAGTGGATGCTGGGCGCCCATCCCAAGTGCGGATTGTCTGCATTACTTGTACATAATAATTGTTACAAAAATCGGGTTGTTATTGTTGTGGGCCATCTTTTCAGAGGCTCCTTCGTTGTTATCATACTGTTAACTGGGTTCAGATCACAAGTTGTACGGTGTGATTGGTGTGGCTGGTATGAGTCTTACCCGGGATTCAAGATCCTTCCTTATTGTGTACGCTCGTCCGGGCACAGTACCTAACTGAGGCTTGGAGGAGGGTCATAGGGGGAGGAGCCAGTACACACCATGTGATCCTAAAAGCTTACTTTTTGTGCCCTGTCTCCTGCGGAGCCGCTATTCCCATGGTCCTGACGGAGTCCCCAGCATCCACTACGGACTACGAGAAATAGATTTATCGGTAAGTAAAATCTTATTATAGTGCATATTATGTTGTACAATGCTAACTATATATTCCACTCGATGTCTCAAAATACTGTATATCTATTCTGTATGGTGTGAGATTATAATAAAAATAATTTGAAAAAAAAAAAAAAAGAAATGATCTCAGAGGACCCATGGCCTCTGCCACTCAGACAGGACCTGCTGCAGCAGGGGCCCTGCCTGTTCCAAGGCTTGCCACGGCTGTGTTTGACGGCATGGCAGTTGAACACCGGATCCTAAAGGAAAAAGGCATTCCGGAGGAAGTCATTCCTACGCTGATTAAGGCTAGGAAAGATGTGATCGCAAAATATTATCACCGAATATGGCAAAAATATGTTGCTTAGTGTGAGGCCAGGAAGGCCGCAACGGAGGAATTTCCACTGGGTCGATTTCTGCACTTCCTACAGTCAGGAGTGACTACGGGCCTAAAATTGGGTTCCATTAAGGTCCAGATTTCGGCTCTGTACATTTTCTTCCAAAAAAGAACTGGCTTCACTGCCTGAAGTTCAGACTTTTGTTAAGGGAGTGCTGCATATTCAGCCCCCGTTTGTGCCTCTAGTGGCACCGGGGGATCTCAACGTGGTGTTGGATTTCCTGAAGTCGCATTGGGTTGAGCCACTTAAATCCGTAGAGCTAAAATACCTCACGTGGAAAGTGGTCATGCTGTTGGCCTTGGCGTCGGCCAGGCGTGTATCAGAATTGGCGGCTTTGTCATGCAAAAGCCCTTATCTGATTTTCATATGGATGGGGCGGAATTGAGGACTCGTTCCCAATTCCTTCCTAAGGTGGTATCAGCTTTTCATGTGAACCAACCTATTGTGGTGCCTGCGGCTACGTGGGACTTGGAGGACTCCAAGTTACTGGACGTAGTCAGGGCCCTGAAAAATATATGTTTCCAGGATGGCTGGGGTCAGGAAAACTGATTCGCTATTTATCCTGTATGCACCCAACAAGCTGGGTGCTCCTGCTTCTAAGCAGACTATTGCTCGCTGGATCTGTAGCACGATTCAACTTGCACATTCTGCGGCTGGACTGCCGCATCCTAAATCAGTGAAAGCCCATTCCACGAGGAAGGGGGCTCTTCTTGGGCGGCTGCCCGAGGGGTCTCGGCTTTACAACTTTGCCGAGCAGCTACTTGGTCGGGGTCAAACACGTTTGCTAAATTCTACAAGTTTGTCACCCTGGCTGAGGAGGACCTAGAGTTTGCCCATTCGGTGCTGCAGAGTCATCCGCACTCTCCCGCCCGTTTGGGAGCTTTGGTATAATCCCCATGGTCCTTACGGAGTCCCAGCATCCACTTAGGACGTCAGAGAAAATAAGATTTTACTCACCGGTAAATCTATTTCTCGTAGTCCGTAGTGGATGCTGGGCGCCCATCCCAAGTGCGGATTGTCTGCAATACTTGTATATAGTTATTGCATAACTAAAGGGTTATTGTTATGAGCCATCTGTAGTGAGGCTCAGTTATATTTCATACTGTTAACGGGGTATAATATCACGAGTTATACGGTGTGATTGGTGTGGCTGGTATGAGTCTTACCCGGGATTCAAAATCCTTTTCCTATTGTGTCAGCTCTTCCGGGCACAGTATCCTAACTGAGGTCTGGAGGAGGGTCATAGTGGGAGGAGCCAGTGCACACCAGGTAGTCCAAAAGCTTTCTTTAGTTGTGCCCAGTCTCCTGCGGAGCCGCTATTCCCCATGGTCCTTACGGAGTCCCAGCATCCACTACGGACTACGAGAAATAGATTTACCGGTGAGTAAAATCTTATTTATTATTATAATTATACGGTGTTGCGGAGTGCTGCGTGTCTCTGTATATTGTTATCCGGTGTTGCTGAGTAATGTGGGTCTCTGTGTATATATCATTGTGTCTGTGTATATTATTATACAGTGTTGCTGAGTGATGCAGGTCTGTGTGTATATATCATTGTGTCTCTGTGTATATGATACAGTGTTGCTGAGTGATGTATCTCTGTGTATATGATACAGTGTTGCTGAGTGATGTATCTCTGTGTATATTATACAGTGTTGCTGAGTGATGTATCTCTCTGTATATTATTCAGTGTTGCTGAGTGCTGTTTTTGTGTATATTATACAGTGTTGCTGAGTAATGTGGGTCTCTGTGTATATTATTTTACGGTGTTGCTGAGTGATGTATCTCTCTGTGTATATATCAGTGTGTCTCTGTGTATATTATTATACAGTGTTGCTGAAGTGATGTATCTCTCTGTGTATATTATTATACAGTGTTGCTGAGTGATGTATATCTGTGTATATTATACGGTGTTGCTGAGTGATGTATCTCTGTGTATATTGGGGGTAATTCCAAGTTGATCGCAGCAGGATTTTTGTTAGCAGTTGGGCAAAACTATGTGCACTGCAGGGGGGGCAGATATAACATGTGCAGAGAGAGTTAGATTTGGGTGGGGTGTGTTCAATCTGAAATCTAAATTGCAGTGTAAAAATAAAGCAGCCAGTATTTACCCTGCACAGAAACAATATAACCCACCCAAATCTAACTCTTTCTGCACATGTTACATCTGCCCCCCCTGCAGTGCACATGGTTTTGCCCAACTGCTAAAAAATGTCCTGCTGCGATTAACTTGGAATTACCCCCATTATACAGGGATGCTGAGTGATGTATCTCTGTGTATATTATTATACAGGGATGCTGAGTGATGTGTCTCTGTATATTATACAGTGTTGCTGAGTGATGTATCTCTGTGTATATTATTATACAGTGTTGCTGAGTGATGTATCTCTGTGTATATTATTATACAGTGTTGCTGAGTGATGTATCTCTGTGTATATTATTATACAGTGTTGCTGAGTGATGTATCTCTCTGTGTATATTATTATACAGTGTTGCTGAGTGATGTATCTCTCTGTGTATATTGGGGGTAATTCCAAGTTGATCGCAGCAGGAAATTTTTTAGCAGTTGGGCAAAACCATGTGCACTGCAGGGGGGGGCAGATGTAACATGTGCAGAGAGAGAGAGATTTGGGTGTGGTGAGTTCAATCTGCAATCTAAATTGCAGTGTAAAAATAAAGCAGCCAGTATTTACCCTGCACAGAAACAATATAACCCACCCAAATCTAACTCTTTCTGCACATGTTACATCTGCCCCCCCTGCAGTCCACATGGTTTTGCCCAACTGCTAAAAAATATCCTGCTGCGATCAACTTGGAATTACCCCCATTATACAGTGTTGCTGAGTGATGTATCTCTGTGTATATTATTATACAGTGTTGCTGAGTGATGTGTCTCTCTGTGTATATTATACAGTGTTGCTGAGTGCTGAATGTCTCTGTGTATATTATACAGTGTTGCTGAGTGATGTATCTCTCTGTATATATTATTATACGGTGTTGCTGACTGATATATCTCTCTTTGTATATTATACGGTGTTGCTGAGTGCTGCGTGTCTGTATGTATATTATTATACAGTGTTGCTGAGTGCTGCGTGTCTCTGTGTATATTATTATACAATGTTGCTGAGTGTCTCTGTGTATATTATTATACAATATTGCTGAGTGCTGCGTGTCTCTGTGTATATTATTATACAATGTTGCTGAGTGCTGCGTGTCTCTGTGTATATTATTATACAATGTTGCTGAGTGCTGCGTGTCTCTGTGTATATTAATATACAGTGTTGCTGAGTGATGTATCTCTCTGTGTATATTATTATACAGTGTTGCTGAGTGATGTATCTCTCTGTGTATATTATTATACGATGTTGCTGAGTAATGTGGGTCTCTGTGTATATTATACAGTGTTGCTGAGTGATGTATCTCTGTGTATATTATACAGTGTTGCTGAGTGATGTATCTCTGTGCATATTATTATACAGTGTTGCTGAGTGATGTATCTCTCTGTGTATATTATTATACGGTGTTGCTGAGTGATGTATCTCTGTGTATATTGGCCCTCATTCCGAGTCGTTCGCTCTGTATTTTTTATCGCATCGCAGTGAAATTCCGCTTAGTACGCATGCGCAATAATCGCACTGCGACTGCGCCAAGTAATTTTACAATGGAGATAGTATTTTTACTCACGGCTTTTTCATCGCTCCGGCGATCGTAATGTGATTGACAGGAAATGGGTGTTACTGGGCGGAAACAGGCCGTTTTATGGGCGTGCGGGAAAAAACGCTACCGTTTCCGGAAAAAACGCAGGAGTGGCCGGGGAAACGGGGGAGTGTCTGGGCGAACGCTGGGTGTGTTTGTGACGTCAAACCAGGAACGACAAGCACTGAACTGATCGCAGATGCCGAGTAAGTCTGAAGCTACTCTGAAACTGCTAAGTAGTTTGTAATCGCAATATTGCGAATACATCGGTCGCAATTTTAAGAAGCTAAGATACACTCCCAGTAGGCGTAGGCTTAGCGTGAGCAACTCTGCTAAATTCGCCTTGCGAGCGATCAACTCGGAATGAGGGCCATCATACAGTGCTGCTGAGTGATGTATCTGTGTATATTATTATAAAGTGTTGCTGAGTAATGTGGGTCTCTGTGTATATTATACAGTGTTGCTGAGTGATGTATCTCTGTGTATATTATTATACAGTGTTGCTGAGTGATGTGTCTCTCTATGTATATTATTATACAGTGTTGCTGAGTAATGTGGGTCTCTGTGTATATTATACAGTGTTGCTGAGTGATGTATCTCTGTGTATATTATACAGTGTTGCTGAGTGATGTATTTCTGTGTATATTATTATACAGTGTTGCTGAGTGATGTATCTCTCTGTGTATATTATTATACAGTGTTGCTGAGTGATGTATCTCTGTGCATATTATTATACAGTGTTGCTGAGTGATGCAGGTCTCTGTGTATATTATACAGTGTTGCTGAGTGATGTATCTCTGTGTATATTATTATACAGTGTTGCTGAGTGATGTATCTCTGTGTATATTATTATACAGTGTTGCTGAGTGATGTATCTCTGTGCATATTATTATACAGTGTTGCTGAGTGATGTATCTCTCTGTGTATATTATACAGTGTTGCTGAGTGATGTATCTCTGTGTATATTATTATACAGTGTTGCTGAGTGATGTATCTCTCTGTGTATATTATACAGTGTTGCTGAGTGATGTAATCTCTCTGTGTATATTATTATACAGTGTTGCTGAGTGATGCAGGTCTCTTTGTATATTATACAGTGTTGCTGAGTGATGTATCTCTCTGTGTATATTATTATACAGTGTTGCTGAGTGATGTATCTCTGTGTATATTATTATACAGTGTTGCTGAGTGATGTATCTCTGTGTATATTATACAGTGTTGCTGAGTGATGTAATCTCTCTGTGTATATTATTATACAGTGTTGCTGAGTGATGTATCTCTCTGTGTATATTATTATACAGTGTTGCTGAGTGATGTATCTCTGTGTATATTATTATACAGTGTTGCTGAGTGATGTATCTCTGTGTATATTATACAGTGTTGCTGAGTGATGTAATCTCTCTGTGTATATTATTATACAGTGTTGCTGAGTGATGTATCTCTGTGTATATTATTATACAGTGTTGCTGAGTGATGTATCTCTGTGTATATTATTATACAGTGTTGCTGAGTGATGTGTCTCTGTGTATATTATACAGTGTTGCTGAGTGATGTATCTCTGTGTATATTATTATACAGTGTTGCTGAGTGATGTATCTCTCTGTGTATATTATTATACAGTGTTGCTGAGTGATGTATCTCTCTGTGTATATTATTATACAGTGTTGCTGAGTGATGTATCTCTGTGTATATTATACAGTGTTGCTGAGTGATGTATCTCTCTGTGTATATTATTATACAGTGTTGCTGAGTGATGTATCTCTGTGTATATTATTATACAGTGTTGCTGAGTGATGTATCTCTGTGTATATTATACAGTGTTGCTGAGTGATGTAATCTCTCTGTGTATATTATTATACAGTGTTGCTGAGTGATGTGTCTCTTTGTATATTATACAGTGTTGCTGAGTGATGTATCTCTCTGTGTATATTATTATACAGTGTTGCTGAGTGATGTATCTCTCTGTGTATATTATTATACAGTGTTGCTGAGTGATGTATCTCTGTGTATATTATTATACAGTGTTGCTGAGTGATGTATCTCTCTGTGTATATTATTATACAGTGTTGCTGAGTGATGCAGGTCTCTTTGTATATTATACAGTGTTGCTGAGTGATGTATCTCTCTGTGTATATTATTATACAGTGTTGCTGAGTGATGCAGGTCTCTTTGTATATTATACAGTGTTGCTGAGTGATGTATCTCTCTGTGTATATTATTATACAGTGTTGCTGAGTGATGTATCTCTGTGTATATTATTATACAGTGTTGCTGAGTGATGTATCTCTGTGTATATTATACAGTGTTGCTGAGTGATGTAATCTCTCTGTGTATATTATTATACAGTGTTGCTGAGTGATGTATCTCTCTGTGTATATTATTATACAGTGTTGCTGAGTGATGTGTCTCTGTGTATATTATTATACAGTGTTGCTGAGTGATGTATCTCTGTGTATATTATACAGTGTTGCTGAGTGATGTAATCTCTCTGTGTATATTATTATACAGTGTTGCTGAGTGATGTAATCTCTCTGTGTATATTATTATACAGTGTTGCTGAGTGATGTGTCTCTTTGTATATTATACAGTGTTGCTGAGTGATGTATCTCTCTGTGTATATTATTATACAGTGTTGCTGAGTGATGTATCTCTGTGTATATTATACAGTGTTGCTGAGTGATGTAATCTCTCTGTGTATATTATTATACAGTGTTGCTGAGTGATGTAATCTCTCTGTGTATATTATTATACAGTGTTGCTGAGTGATGTCTCTTTGTATATTATACAGTGTTGCTGAGTGATGTATCTCTCTGTGTATATTATTATACAGTGTTGCTGAGTGATGTATCTCTGTGTATATTATACAGTGTTGCTGAGTGATGTATCTCTCTGTGTATATTATACAGTGTTGCTGAGTGATGTATCTCTGTGTATATTATACAGTGTTGCTGAGTGATGTATCTCTGTGTATATTATACAGTGTTGCTGAGTGATGTATCTCTGTGTATATTATTATACAGTGTTGCTGAGTGATGTGTCTCTGTGTATATTATTATACAGTGTTGCTGAGTGATGTATCTCTGTGTATATTATTATACAGTGTTGCTGAGTGATGTATCTCTGTGTATATTATACAGTGTTGCTGAGTGATGTAATCTCTCTGTGTATATTATTATACAGTGTTGCTGAGTGATGTGTCTCTTTGTATATTATACAGTGTTGCTGAGTGATGTATCTCTCTGTGTATATTATTATACAGTGTTGCTGAGTGATGTATCTCTGTGTATATTATTATACAGTGTTGCTGAGTGATGTGTCTCTGTGTATATTATTATACAGTGTTGCTGAGTGATGTATCTCTGTGTATATTATTATACAGTGTTGCTGAGTGATGTATCTCTGTGTATATTATTATACAGTGTTGCTGAGTGATGTATCTCTGTGTATATTATTATACAGTGTTGCTGAGTGATGCAGGTCTCTGTGTATATTATACAGTGTTGCTGAGTGATGTATCTCTGTGTATATTATTATACAGTGTTGCTGAGTGATGTATCTCTGTGTATATTATTATACAGTGTTGCTGAGTGATGTATCTCTGTGTATATTATACAGTGTTGCTGAGTGATGTATCTCTGTGTATATTATTATACAGTGTTGCTGAGTGATGTATCTCTGTGTATATTATTATACAGTGTTGCTGAGTGATGTATCTCTCTGTGTATATTATTATACAGTGTTGCTGAGTGATGTATCTCTGTGTATATTATTATACAGTGTTGCTGAGTGATGTATCTCTGTGTATATTATACAGTGTTGCTGAGTGATGTATCTCTGTGTATATTATACAGTGTTGCTGAGTGATGTATCTCTGTGTATATTATTATACAGTGTTGCTGAGTGATGTATCTCTCTGTGTATATTATTATACAGTGTTGCTGAGTGATGTATCTCTGTGTATATTATACAGTGTTGCTGAGTGATGTATCTCTGTGTATATTATTATACAGTGTTGCTGAGTGATGTATCTCTGTGTATATTATTATACAGTGTTGCTGAGTGATGTATCTCTGTGTATATTATACAGTGTTGCTGAGTGATGTATCTCTGTGTATATTATACAGTGTTGCTGAGTGATGTATCTCTGTGTATATTATTATACAGTGTTGCTGAGTGATGTATCTCTGTGTATATTATACAGTGTTGCTGAGTGATGTATCTCTGTGTATATTATACAGTGTTGCTGAGTGATGTATCTCTGTGTATATTATTATACAGTGTTGCTGAGTGATGTATCTCTGTGTATATTATACAGTGTTGCTGAGTGATGTATCTCTGTGTATATTATTATACAGTGTTGCTGAGTGATGTATCTCTGTGTATATTATTATACAGTGTTGCTGAGTGATGTATCTCTGTGTATATTATACAGTGTTGCTGAGTGATGTATCTCTGTGTATATTATACAGTGTTGCTGAGTGATGTATCTCTGTGTATATTATTATACAGTGTTGCTGAGTGATGTATCTCTGTGTATATTATACAGTGTTGCTGAGTGATGTATCTCTGTGTATATTATTATACAGTGTTGCTGAGTGATGTATCTCTGTGTATATTATACAGTGTTGCTGAGTGATGTATCTCTGTGTATATTATACAGTGTTGCTGAGTGATGTATCTCTCTGTGTATATTATACAGTGTTGCTGAGTGATGTATCTCTGTGTATATTATACAGTGTTGCTGAGTGCTGCGGGACGCCGTACTGCCTGATTGGACTGACGTTCACAGTCTCGTACCTGGCTCTGGGAATGCTGAATCTCTGCAAATTCTTCCTGTTGGGGTTTGCGGCCTTTGAGAATGGGAATGTCGTGCACAGGTGAGTGTGTGCTGCATGTACAACGTCTGATAATGCCGGCTCCTCGTGTGCACTACATGGCCAGAGTGTGCAGACACCCTCTCTCATTGGTCTGTTGCCATATCAGCCACACCCTTAGCGAGCGGCTGCAAATGATCCTGCATACGTCTGCGCGGTCACACATAGGCAGTAGCATGGCGTATAATGAGCATCCAACTGCATGCCAGACCTTATCGCCCAACAAGTCCCAACCTCACAAAGGGGCCCAGATAGCAACCTCTCTGCCCATTCGTCATGCAGAGATCACAGTTGCTACAGCGCTGACAGTAACATAACTACCATTAGACCTATAAGATGCGTATAGGTGCAGATTGCAGCCCCGAACAGTGTAACCATCCTATTTATCAATATGTGGCCTGTTTGCTAATGCCATCATTGACTAGTGACACCACGCTCATTCCATTGGTAAGTTGTGCAGTGCATTTAGCTTCCCGTGCCTCTTCCGGCTCTCGCAGTGCGTGTGTGACCTCATGCAGTGCATGTGCAGTAATGCCTACACAGAGGAGTGACATGCTGCATGTCTGGCTGCACAGGGGAGTAACATGCTGTGTGTCTGGCTGCACAGGGGAGTAACATGCTGCGTGTCTGGCTGCACAGGGGAGTAACATGCTGCGTGCCTGGCTGCACAGGGGAGTAACATGCTGCGTGTCTGGCTGCACAGGGGAGTAACATGCTGCGTGTCTGGCTGCACAGGGGAGTGACATGCTGCGTGCCTGGCTGCACAGGGGAGTAACATGCTGTGTGTCTGGCTGCACAGGGGAGTGACATGCTGCGTGTCTGGCTGCACAGGGGAGTAACATGCTGTGTGTCTGGCTGCACAGGGGAGTGACATGCTGCGTGTCTGGCTGCACAGGGGAGTAACATGCTGTGTGTCTGGCTGCACAGGGGAGTAACATGCTGCGTGTCTGGCTGCACAGGGGAGTAACATGCTGCGTGTCTGGCTGCACAGGGGAGTAACATGCTGTGTGTCTGGCTGCACAGGGGAGTAACATGCTGCGTGTCTGGCTGCACAGGGGAGTAACATGCTGTGTGTCTGGCTGCACAGGGGAGTGACATGCTGCGTGTCTGGCTGCACAGGGGAGTAACATGCTGTGTGTCTGGCTGCACAGGGGAGTAACATGCTGTGTGTCTGGCTGCACAGGGGAGTAACATGCTGCGTGTCTGGCTGCACAGGGGAGTAACATGCTGTGTGTCTGGCTGCACAGGGGAGTGACATGCTGCGTGTCTGGCTGCACAGGGGAGTAACATGCTGCGTGTCTGGCTGCACAGGGGAGTAACATGCTGCGTGTCTGGCTGCACAGGGGAGTAACATGCTGCGTGTCTGGCTGCACAGGGGAATAACATGCTGCGTGTCTGGCTGCACAGGGGAGTAACATGCTGTGTGGCTGCACAGGGGAGTGACATGCTGCGTGTCTGGCTGCACAGGGGAATAACATGCTGCGTGTCTGGCTGCACAGGGGAGTAACATGCTGTGTGTCTGGCTGCACAGGGGAGTAACATGCTGTGTGTATGGCTGCACAGGGGAGTGACATGCTGCGTGTCTGGCTGCACAGGGGAGTAACATGCTGCATGTCTGGCTGCACAGGGGAGTAACATGCTGCGTGTCTGGCTGCACAGGGGAGTGTCTGGCTGCACAGGGGAGTAACATGCTGTGTGTCTGGCTGCACAGGGGAGTAACATGCTGCGTGTCTGGCTGCACAGGGGAGTAACATGCTGTGTGTCTGGCTGCACAGGGGAGTAACATGCTGTGTGTCTGGCTGCACAGGGAGTAACATGCTGTGTGTCTGTCCGCACAGGGGAGTAACATGCTGCGTGTCTGGCTGCACAGGGGAGTAACATGCTGCATGTCTGGCTGCACAGGGGAGTAACATGCTTCGTGTCTGGCTGCACAGGGGAGTGACATGCTGCGTGTCTGGCTGCACAGGGGAGTAACATGCTGTGTGGCTGTACAGGGGAGTGACATGCTGCGTGTCTGGCTGCACAGGGGAGTAACATGCTGCGTGTCTGGCTGCACAGGGGAGTAACATGCTGTGTGTCTGGCTGCACAGGGGAGTGACATGCTGCGTGTCTGGCTGTACAGGGGAGTAACATGCTGCATGTCTGGCTGCACAGGGAGTAACATGCTGCGTGTCTGGCTGCACGGAGTGACATGCTGCGTGTCTGGCTGCACAGGGGAGTAACATGCTGTGTGTCTGGCTGCACAGGGGAGTAACATGCTGCATGTCTGGCTGCACAGGGGAGTAACATGCTACGTGTCTGGCTGCACAGGGGAGTAACATGCTGCGTGTCTGGCTGCACAGGGGAGTAACATGCTGTGTGTCTGGCTGCACAGGGGAGTAACATGCTGCATGTCTGGCTGCACAGGGGAGTGACATGCTGCGTGTCTGGCTGCACAGGGGAGTAACATGCTGTGTGTCTGGCTGCACAGGGGAGTAACATGCTGCGTGTCTGGCTGCACAGGGGAGTAACATGCTGCGTGCCTGGCTGCACAGGGGAGTAACATGCTGCGTGTCTGGCTGCACAGGGGAGTAACATGCTGCGTGTCTGGCTGCACAGGGGAGTGACATGCTGCGTGCCTGGCTGCACAGGGGAGTAACATGCTGTGTGTCTGGCTGCACAGGGGAGTGACATGCTGCGTGTCTGGCTGCACAGGGGAGTAACATGCTGTGTGTCTGGCTGCACAGGGGAGTGACATGCTGCGTGTCTGGCTGCACAGGGGAGTAACATGCTGTGTGTCTGGCTGCACAGGGGAGTAACATGCTGCGTGTCTGGCTGCACAGGGGAGTAACATGCTGCGTGTCTGGCTGCACAGGGGAGTAACATGCTGTGTGTCTGGCTGCACAGGGGAGTAACATGCTGCGTGTCTGGCTGCACAGGGGAGTAACATGCTGTGTGTCTGGCTGCACAGGGGAGTGACATGCTGCGTGTCTGGCTGCACAGGGGAGTAACATGCTGTGTGTCTGGCTGCACAGGGGAGTAACATGCTGTGTGTCTGGCTGCACAGGGGAGTAACATGCTGCGTGTCTGGCTGCACAGGGGAGTAACATGCTGTGTGTCTGGCTGCACAGGGGAGTGACATGCTGCGTGTCTGGCTGCACAGGGGAGTAACATGCTGCGTGTCTGGCTGCACAGGGGAGTAACATGCTGCGTGTCTGGCTGCACAGGGGAGTAACATGCTGCGTGTCTGGCTGCACAGGGGAATAACATGCTGCGTGTCTGGCTGCACAGGGGAGTAACATGCTGTGTGGCTGCACAGGGGAGTGACATGCTGCGTGTCTGGCTGCACAGGGGAATAACATGCTGCGTGTCTGGCTGCACAGGGGAGTAACATGCTGTGTGTCTGGCTGCACAGGGGAGTAACATGCTGTGTGTATGGCTGCACAGGGGAGTGACATGCTGCGTGTCTGGCTGCACAGGGGAGTAACATGCTGCATGTCTGGCTGCACAGGGGAGTAACATGCTGCGTGTCTGGCTGCACAGGGGAGTGTCTGGCTGCACAGGGGAGTAACATGCTGTGTGTCTGGCTGCACAGGGGAGTAACATGCTGCGTGTCTGGCTGCACAGGGGAGTAACATGCTGTGTGTCTGGCTGCACAGGGGAGTAACATGCTGTGTGTCTGGCTGCACAGGGAGTAACATGCTGTGTGTCTGTCCGCACAGGGGAGTAACATGCTGCGTGTCTGGCTGCACAGGGGAGTAACATGCTGCATGTCTGGCTGCACAGGGGAGTAACATGCTTCGTGTCTGGCTGCACAGGGGAGTGACATGCTGCGTGTCTGGCTGCACAGGGGAGTAACATGCTGTGTGGCTGTACAGGGGAGTGACATGCTGCGTGTCTGGCTGCACAGGGGAGTAACATGCTGCGTGTCTGGCTGCACAGGGGAGTAACATGCTGTGTGTCTGGCTGCACAGGGGAGTGACATGCTGCGTGTCTGGCTGTACAGGGGAGTAACATGCTGCATGTCTGGCTGCACAGGGAGTAACATGCTGCGTGTCTGGCTGCACGGAGTGACATGCTGCGTGTCTGGCTGCACAGGGGAGTAACATGCTGTGTGTCTGGCTGCACAGGGGAGTAACATGCTGCATGTCTGGCTGCACAGGGGAGTAACATGCTACGTGTCTGGCTGCACAGGGGAGTAACATGCTGCGTGTCTGGCTGCACAGGGGAGTAACATGCTGCGTGTCGGGCTGCACAGGGGAGTAACATGCTGTGTGTCTGGCTGCACAGGGGAGTAACATGCTGTGTGTCTGGCTGCACAGGGGAGTAACATGCTGGGTGTCTGGCTGCACAGGGGAGTAACATGCTGCGTGTCTGGTTGCACAGGGAGTAACATGCTGGGTGTCTGGCTGCACAGGGGAGTAACATGCTGCGTGTCTGGCTGCACAGGGGAGTAACATGCTGCATGTCTGGCTGCACAGGGGAGTAACATGCTGTGTGTCTGGCTGCACAGGGGAGTGACATGCTGCGTGTCTGGCTGCACAGGGGAGTAACATGCTGTGTGTCTGGCTGCACAGGGGAGTAACATGCTGCGTGTCTGGCTGCACAGGGGAGTAACATGCTGCGTGTCTGGCTGCACAGGGGAGTGACATGCTGCGTGTCTGGCTGCACAGGGGAGTAACATGCTGCGTGTCTGGCTGCACAGGGGAGTAACATGCTGCGTGTCTGGCTGCACAGGGGAGTAACATGCTGTGTGTCTGGCTGCACAGGGAGTAACATGCTGTGTGTCTGGCTGCACAGGGGAGTAACATGCTGTGTGTCTGGCTGCACAGGGGAGTAACATGCTGTGTGTCTGGCTGCACAGGGGAGTAACATGCTGTGTGTCTGGCTGCACAGGGGAGTAACATGCTTTGTGTCTGGCTGCACAGGGGAGTAACATGCTGTGTGTCTGGCTGCACAGGGGAGTAACATGCTGCGTGTCTGGCTGCACAGGGAGTAACATGCTGTGTGTCTGGCTGCACAGGGGAATAACATGCTGTGTGTCTGGCTGCACAGGGGAGTAACATGCTGGGTGTCTGGCTGCACAGGGAGTAACATGCTGGGTGTCTGGCTGCACAGGGGAGTAACATGCTGCGTGTCTGGCTGCACAGGGGAGTAACATGCTGCGTGTCTGGCTGCACAGGGGAGTGACATGCTGCGTGTCTGGCTTTACAGGGGAGTGACATGCTGCATGTCTGGCTGCACAGGGGAGTAACATGCTGTGTGTCTGGCTGCACAGGGGAGTAACATGCTGCGTGTCTGGCTGCACAGGGGAGTAACATGCTGCGTGTCTGGCTGCACAGGGAGTAACATGCTGCGTGTCTGGCTGCACAGGGAGTAACATGCTGTGTGTCTGGCTGCACAGGGGAGTAACATGCTGTGTGTCTGGCTGCACAGGGAGTAACATGCTGTGTGTCTGGCTGCACAGGGAGTAACATGCTGCGTGTCTGGCTGCACAGGGAGTAACATGCTGCGTGTCTGGCTGCACAGGGAGTAACATGCTGCGTGTCTGGCTGCACAGGGAGTAACATGCTGCGTGTCTGGCTGCACAGGGAGTAACATGCTGTGTGTCTGGCTGCACAGGGGAGTAACATGCTGTGTGTCTGGCTGCACAGGGAGTAACATGCTGTGTGTCTGGCTGCACGGGGAGTAACATGCTGGGTGTCTGGCTGCACAGGGGAGTAACATACTGTGTGTCTGGCTGCACAGGGTAGTAACATACTGTGTGTCTGGCTGCACAGGGAGTAACATGCTGGGTGTCTGGCTGCACAGGGGAGTAACATGCTGGGTGTCTGGCTGCACAGGGGAGTAACATGCTGCGTGTCTGGCTGCACAGGGGAGTAACATGCTGCGTGTCTGGCTGCACAGGGGAGTGACATGCTGCGTGTCTGGCTGCACAGGGGAGTGACATGCTGCGTGTCTGGCTGCACAGGGGAGTGACATGCTGCGTGTCTGGCTGCACATGGGGAGTAACATGCTGGGTGTCTGGCTGCACAGGGGAGTAACATGCTGGGTGTCTGGCTACACAGGGGAGTAACATGCTGCGTGTCTGGCTGCACAGGGGAGTGACATGCTGCGTGTCTGGCTGCACAGGGGAGTAACATGCTGCGTGTCTGGCTGCACAGGGGAGTGACATGCTGCGTGTCTGGCTGCACAGGGGAGTGACATGCTGGATGTCTGGCTGCACAGGGGAGTAACATGCTGGGTGTCTGGCTGCACAGGGAGTAACATGCTATGTGTCTGGCTGCACATGGGGAGTAACATGCTGTGTGTCTGGCTGCACAGGGGAGTAACATGCTGTGTGTCTGGCTGCACAGGGGAGTAACATGCTGTGTGTCTGGCTGCACAGGGGAGTAACATGCTGTGTGTCTGACTGCACAGGGGAGTAACATGCTGTGTGTCTGGCTGCACAGGGGAGTAACATGCTGTGTGTCTGGCTGCACAGGGGAGTAACATGCTGTGTGTCTGCCTGCACAGGGGAGTAACATGCTGTGTGTCTGCCTGCACAGGGGAGTAACAGAGGGAGTAACACTAATGCTGCTGGCTGTACAGACTGGACTCCTGGATCTGCAGGTCCTACAGAGAACATTCCTTCTCAGCATCATCCTCTTCATCGTGGTCACCTCCACCCTCCAGTCCATGATTGATATAGCAGATCCCATA
Organism: Pseudophryne corroboree; assembly: GCF_028390025.1. Classification (NCBI taxonomy): domain Eukaryota; kingdom Metazoa; phylum Chordata; class Amphibia; order Anura; family Myobatrachidae; genus Pseudophryne; species Pseudophryne corroboree. The sequence continues at coordinate 1,231,528,095 of NC_086444.1, forward strand.
GTGCTGGCCCTGGCTGCTACTGGTAACAGGTATTGTGTGTGTGTGTGTGTGTGTGTGTGTGTGTGTGTGTGTGTGTGTGTGTGTGTGTGTGTGTGTGTGTGTGTGTGTGTGTGTGTGTGTGTGTGTGTGTATTATACAGCGCCACTGCCCTTGGAGTGGGTGTAGGATCAGGATAGATGTGTCGTTGTCCCTGCAGGTGGTGCGTTCTGGGTCTATACTGCGCCCCCCCAGCACAGAGGGGAAGTATACCGCTCCCATCATCCTGTAATCTAGCAGCGCAGTGGCCGTCGTGTACCGCTCCCATCCTCCCATCATCCTGTAATCTAGCAGCGCAGTGGCCGTCGTGTACCGCTCCCATCCTCCCATCATCCTGTAATCTAGCAGCGCAGGGGCCGCCGTGTACCCCTCCCATCATCCTGTAATCTAGCAGCGCAGGGGCCGCCGTGTACCGCTCCCATCCTCCCATCATCCTGTAATCTAGCAGTGCAAGGGCCGCCGTGTACCGCTCCCATCCTCCCATCATCCTGTAATCTAGCAGCGCGGGGGCCGCCGTGTACCGCTCCCATCATCCTGTAATCTAGCAGCGCGGGGGCCGCCGTGTACCCCTCCCATCATCCTGTAATCTAGCAGCGCGGGGGCCGCCGTGTACCCCTCCCATCATCCTGTAATCTAGCAGCGCGGGGGCCGTCGTGTACCCCTCCCATCATCCTGTAATCTAGCAGCGCGGGGGCCGCCGTGTACCCCTCCCATCATCCTGTAATCTAGCAGCGCTTGGGCCGCCGTGTACCCCTCCCATCATCCTGTAATCTAGCAGCACCGGGGCTGCCGTGTACCCCTCCCATCATCCTGTAATCTAGCAGCACCGGGGCTGCCGTGTACCGCTCCCATCCTCCCATCATCCTGTAATCTAGCAGTGCAAGGGCCGCCGTATACCCCTCCCATCATCCTGTAATCTAGCAGCACCGGGGCTGCCGTGTACCGCTCCCATCCTCCCATCATCCTGTAATCTAGCAGTGCAAGGGCCGCCGTGTACCCCTCCCATCATCCTGTAATCTAGCAGCACCGGGGCTGCCGTGTACCGCTCCCATCCTCCCATCATCCTGTAATCTAGCAGTGCAAGGGCCGCCGTGTACCCCTCCCATCATCCTGTAATCTAGCAGCGCGGGGGCCGCCGTGTACCCCTCCCATCATCCTGTAATCTAGCAGCGCGGGGGCCGCCGTGTACCCCTCCCATCATCCTGTAATCTAGCAGCGCGGGGGCCGCCGTGTACCGCTCACATCTTCTCATCATCCTGTAATCTAGCAGCGCGGGGGCCGCCGTGTACCGCTCACATCCTCCCATCATCCTGTAATCTAACAGCGCGGGGGCCGCCGTGTACCGCTCCCATCATCCTGTAATCTAGCAGCGCGGGGGCCGCCGTATACCGCTCCCATCATCCTGTAATCTAGCAGTGCAAGGGCCGCCGTGTACCCCTCCCATCATCCTGTAATCTAGCAGCGCGGGGGCCGCCGTGTACCCCTCCCATCATCCTGTAATCTAGCAGTGCAAGGGCCGCCGTGTACCCCTCCCATCATCCTGTAATCTAGCAGCGCGGGGGCCGCCGTATACCGCTCCCATCATCCTGTAATCTAGCAGTGCAAGGGCCGCCGTGTACCCCTCCCATCATCCTGTAATCTAGCAGCGCGGGGGCCGCCGTGTACCCCTCCCATCATCCTGTAATCTAGCAGCGCGGGGGCCGCCGTGTACCCCTCCCATCATCCTGTAATCTAGCAGCGCGGGGGCCGCCGTGTACCGCTCACATCTTCTCATCATCCTGTAATCTAGCAGCGCGGGGGCCGCCGTGTACCGCTCACATCCTCCCATCATCCTGTAATCTAACAGCGCGGGGGCCGCCGTGTACCGCTCCCATCCTCCCATCATCCTGTAATCTAGCAGCGCGGCGGCCGCCGTGTACCGCTCCCTTTCTCCCATCATCCTATAATCTAGTAGCGCGGGGGCCGCCGTGTACCGCTCACATCCTCCCATCATCCTGTAATCTAGCAGCGCAGGGGCCGCCGTGTACCGCTCCCGTCATCCTGTAATCTAGCAGCGCGGGGGCTGCCGTGTACTGCTCCCATCATCCTGTAATCTAGCAGCACGCGGGCCGCTTTGTACCGCTCCCATCATCCCATCATCCTGTAATCTAGCAGCGCGGGGGCCGCCGTGTACCGCTCCCATCCTACCATCATCCTGTAATCTAGCAGCGCGGGGGCCGCCGTGTACCGCTCACATCCTCCCATCATCCTGTAATCTAGCAGCGCGGGGGCCGCCGTGTACCGCTCCCATCCTCCCATCATCCTGTAATCTAACAGCGCGGGGGCCGCCGTGTACCGCTCCCATCCTCCCATCATCCTGTAATCTAGCAGCGTGGGGGCCGCCGTGTACCGCTCCCTTTCTCCCATCATCCTATAATCTAGCAGCGCGGGGGCCGCCGTGTACCGCTCACATCCTCCCATCATCCTGTAATCTAGCAGCGCAGGGGCCGCCGTGTACCGCTCCCGTCATCCTGTAATCTAGCAGCGCGGGGGCTGCCGTGTACCGCTCCCATCCTCCCATCATCCTGTAATCTAGCAGTGCAAGGGCCGCCGTGTACCCCTCCCATCATCCTGTAATCTAGCAGCGCGGGGACCGCCGTGTACCGCTCCCATCATCCTGTAATCTAGCAGCGCGGGGGCCGCCGTGTACCGCTTACATCCTCCCATCATCCTGTAATCTAGCAGCGCAGGGGCCGCCGTGTACTGCTCCCGTCATCCTGTAATCTAGCAGCGCAGGGGGCCGCCGTGTACCGCTCCCATCATCCTGTAATCTAGCAGCACCGGGACTGCCGTGTACCGCTCCCATCCTCCCATCATCCTTTAATCTAGCAGTGCAAGGGCCGCAGTGTACCCCTCCCATCATCCTGTAATCTAGCAGCGCGGGGGCCGCAGTGTACCCCTCCCATCATCCTGTAATCTAGCAGCGCCGGGGCCGCCGTGTACCCCTCCCATCATCCTGTAATCTAGCAGCGCTTGGGCCGCCGTGTACCCCTCCCATCATTCTGTAATCTAGCAGCGCAGGGGCCGCCGTGTACCCCTCCCATCATCCTGTAATCTAGCAGCGCAGGGACCGCCGTGTACCGCTCCCATCCTCCCATCATCCTGTAATCTAGCAGCGCAGGGGCCGCCGTGTACCCCTCCCATCATCCTGTAATCTAGCAGCGCAGGGGCCGCCGTGTACCACTCCCATCATCCTGTAATCTAGCAGCGCAGGGGCCGCCGTGTCCCGCTCCCATCATCCTGTAATCTAGCAGCACGGGGGCTGCCGTGTACCGCTCCCATCCTCCCATCATCCTGTAATCTAGCAGCGCGGGGGCCGCCGTGTACCGCTCACATCCTCCCATCATCCTGTAATCTAGCAGCGCGGGGGCCGCCGTGTACCGCTCACATCCTCCCATCATCCTGTAATCTAGCAGCGCGGGGACCGCCGTGTACCGCTCCCATCATCCTGTAATCTAGCAGCACGCGGGCCGCCTTGTACCGCTCCCACCCTCCCATCATCCTGTAATCTAGCAGCGCGGGGGCCGCCGTGTACCGCTCACATCCTCCCATCATCCTGTAATCTAGCAGCGCAGGGGCCGCCGTGTACCCCTCCCATCATCCTGTAATCTAGCAGCGCGGGGGCCGCCGTTTACCCCTCCCATCATCCTGTAATCTAGCAGCACGGGGGCCGCCGTGTACCGCTCCCATCATCCTGTAATCTAGCAGCGCGGGGGCCGCCGTGTACTGCTCCTATCATCCTGTAATCCTAGCAGCGCAGCAGCCGCCGTGTACTGCTCCCATCCTCCCATCATCCTGTAATCTAGCAGCGCGGGGGCCGCCGTGTACCGCTCCCATCGTCCCGTCATCCTGTAATCTAGCAGCGCAGGGGCCGCCGTGTACCGCTCACATCCTCCCATCATCCTGTAATCTAGCAGCGCAGGGGCCACTGTGTACCGCTCACATCCTCCCATCATTCTGTAATCTAGCATCGCGGGGGCCGCCGTGTACCGCTCCCATCCTCCCATCATCCTGTAATCTAGCAGCGCAGGGGCCGCCGTGTACCGCTCCCATCCTCCCATCATCCTGTAATCTAGCAGTGCGGGGGCCGCCGTGTACCGCTCCCATCCTCCCATCATCCTGTAATCTAGCAGTGCGGGAGGCGCCGTATACCGCTCACATCCTCCCATCATCCTGTAATCTAGCAGGGCGAGGGCCGCCGTGTACCGCTCCCATCCTCCCATCATCCTGTAATCTAGCAGCACGGGGGCCGCCGTGTACTGCTCACATCCTCCCATCATCCTGTAATCTAGCAGCGCAGGGGCCGCCGTGTGCCGCTCACATCCTCCCATCATCCTGTAATCTAGCAGCGCAGGGGGCGCCGTGTACCGCTCACATCCTCCCATCATCCTGTAATCTAGCAGCGCGGGGGGCGCCGTGTACCGCTCACATCCTCCCATCATCCTGTAATCTAGCAGCGCGGGAGCCGCCGTGTACCGCTCCCGTCATCCTGTAATCTAGCAGCGCGGGGGCCGCCGTGTACCGCTCACATCCTCCCATCATCCTGTAATCTAGCAGCGCGGGGGCCGCCGTGTACCGCTCCCATCCTCCCATCATCCTGTAATCTAGCAGCGCAGTGGCCGTCGTGTACCGCTCCCATCCTCCCATCATCCTGTAATCTAGCAGCGCAGGGGCCGCCGTGTACCCCTCCCATCATCCTGTAATCTAGCAGCGCAGGGGCCGCCGTGTACCGCTCCCATCCTCCCATCATCCTGTAATCTAGCAGTGCAAGGGCCGCCGTGTACCGCTCCCATCCTCCCATCATCCTGTAATCTAGCAGCGCGGGGGCCGCCGTGTACCCCTCCCATCATCCTGTAATCTAGCAGCGCGGGGGCCGCCGTGTACCCCTCCCATCATCCTGTAATCTAGCAGCGCGGGGGCCGCCGTGTACCCCTCCCATCATCCTGTAATCTAGCAGCGCGGGGGCCGCCGTGTACCCCTCCCATCATCCTGTAATCTAGCAGCGCGGGGGCCGCCGTGTACCCCTCCCATCATCCTGTAATCTAGCAGCGCGGGGGCCGCCGTGTACCCCTCCCATCATACTGTAATCTAGCAGCGCTTGGGCCGCCGTGTACCCCTCCCATCATCCTGTAATCTAGCAGCACCGGGGCTGCCGTGTACCCCTCCCATCATCCTGTAATCTAGCAGCACCGGGGCTGCCGTGTACCTCTCCCATCCTCCCATCATCCTGTAATCTAGCAGTGCAAGGGCCGCCGTGTACCCCTCCCATCATCCTGTAATCTAGCAGCACCGGGGCCGCTGTGTACCGCTCCCATCCTCCCATCATCCTGTAATCTAGCAGTGCAAGGGCCGCCGTGTACCCCTCCCATCATCCTGTAATCTAGCAGCGCGGGGGCCGCCGTGTACCCCTCCCATCATCCTGTAATCTAGCAGCGCGGGGGCCGCCGTGTACCCCTCCCATCATCCTGTAATCTAGCAGCGCGGGGGCCGCCGTGTACCCCTCCCATCATCCTGTAATCTAGCAGCGTGGGGGCCGCCGTGTACCCCTCCCATCATCCTGTAATCTAGCAGCGCGGGGGCCGCCGTGTACCCCTCCCAACATCGTGTAATCTAGCAGCGCGGGGGCCGCCGTGTACCCCTCCCATCATCCTGTAATCTAGCAGCGCTGGGGCCGCCGTGTACCCCTCCCATCATCCTGTAGTCTAGCAGCGCTTGGGCCGCCGTGTACCCCTCCCACCATTCTGTAATCTAGCAGCGCAGGGGCCGCCGTGTACCCCTCCCATCATCCTGTAATCTAGCAGCGCAGGGACCGCCGTGTACCGCTCCCATCCTCCCATCATCCTGTAATCTAGCAGCGCAGGGGCCGCCGTGTACCCCTCCCATCATCCTGTAATCTAGCAGCGCAGGGGCCGCCGTGTACCACTCCCATCATCCTGTAATCTAGCAGCGCGGGGGCCGCCGTATACCGCTCCCATCCTCCCATCATCCTGTAATCTAGCAGTGCAAGGGCCGCCGTGTACCCCTCCCATCATCCTGTAATCTAGCAGCGCGGGGGCCGCCGTGTACCCCTCCCATCATCCTGTAATCTAGCAGCGCGGGGGCCGCCGTATACCGCTCCCATCATCCTGTAATCTAGCAGTGCAAGGGCCGCCGTGTACCCCTCCCATCATCCTGTAATCTAGCAGCGCGGGGGCCGCCGTGTACCCCTCCCATCAACCTGTAATCTAGCAGCGCGGGGGCCGCCGTGTACCCCTCCCATCATCCTGTAATCTAGCAGCGCGGGGGCCGCCGTGTACCACTCACATCTTCTCATCATCCTGTAATCTAGCAGCGCGGGGGCCGCCGTGTACCGCTCACATCCTCCCATCATCCTGTAATCTAACAGCGCGGGGGCCGCCGTGTACCGCTCCCATCCTCCCATCATCCTGTAATCTAGCAGCGCGGCGGCCGCCGTGTACCGCTCCCTTTCTCCCATCATCCTATAATCTAGTAGCGCGGGGGCCGCCGTGTACCGCTCACATCCTCCCATCATCCTGTAATCTAGCAGCGCAGGGGCCGCCGTGTACCGCTCCCATCATCCTGTAATCTAGCAGCACGCGGGCCGCTTTGTACCGCTCCCATCATCCCATCATCCTGTAATCTAGCAGCGCGGGGGCCGCCGTGTACCGCTCCCATCCTACCATCATCCTGTAATCTAGCAGCGTGGGGGCCGCCGTGTACCGCTCACATCCTCCCATCATCCTGTAATCTAGCAGCGCGGGGGCCGCCGTGTACTGCTCCCATCATCCTGTAATCTAGCAGCACGCGGGCCGCTTTGTACCGCTCCCATCATCCCATCATCCTGTAATCTAGCAGCGCGGGGGCCGCCGTGTACCGCTCCCATCCTACCATCATCCTGTAATCTAGCAGCGCGGGGGCCGCCGTGTACCGCTCACATCCTCCCATCATCCTGTAATCTAGCAGCGCGGGGGCCGCCGTGTACCGCTCCCATCATCCTGTAATCTAGCAGCGCAGGGGCCGCCGTGTACCGCTCCCGCCATCCTGTAATCTAGCAGCGCGGGGGCTGCCGTGTACTGCTCCCATCATCCTGTAATCTAGCAGCACGCGGGCCGCTTTGTACCGCTCACATCATCCCATCATCCTGTAATCTAGCAGCGCGGGGGCCGCCGTGTACCGCTCCCATCCTACCATCATCCTGTAATCTAGCAGCGCGGGGGCCGCCGTGTACCGCTCACATCCTCCCATCATCCTGTAATCTAGCAGCGCGGGGGCCGCCGTGTACCGCTCCCATCCTCCCATCATCCTGTAATCTAACAGCGCGGGGGCCGCCGTGTACCGCTCCCATCCTCCCATCATCCTGTAATCTAGCAGCGTGGGGGCCGCCGTGTACCGCTCCCTTTCTCCCATCATCCTATAATCTAGCAGCGCGGGGGCCGCCGTGTACCGCTCACATCCTCCCATCATCCTGTAATCTAGCAGCGCAGGGGCCGCCGTGTACCGCTCCCGTCATCCTGTAATCTAGCAGCGCGGGGGCTGCCGTGTACCGCTCCCATCCTCCCATCATCCTGTAATCTAGCAGTGCAAGGGCCGCCGTGTACCCCTCCCATCATCCTGTAATCTAGCAGCGCGGGGACCGCCGTGTACCGCTCCCATCATCCTGTAATCTAGCAGCGCGGGGGCCGCCGTGTACCGCTTACATCCTCCCATCATCCTGTAATCTAGCAGCGCAGGGGCCGCCGTGTACTGCTCCCGTCATCCTGTAATCTAGCAGCGCAGGGGGCCGCCGTGTACCGCTCCCATCATCCTGTAATCTAGCAGCGCCGGGGCCGCCGTGTACCCCTCCCATCATCCTGTAATCTAGCAGCGCTTGGGCCGCCGTGTACCCCTCCCATCATTCTGTAATCTAGCAGCGCAGGGGCCGCCGTGTACCCCTCCCATCATCCTGTAATCTAGCAGCGCAGGGACCGCCGTGTACCGCTCCCATCCTCCCATCATCCTGTAATCTAGCAGCGCAGGGGCCGCCGTGTACCCCTCCCATCATCCTGTAATCTAGCAGCGCAGGGGCCGCCGTGTACCACTCCCATCATCCTGGTAATCTAGCAGCGCAGGGGCCGCCGTGTCCCGCTCCCATCATCCTGTAATCTAGCAGCGCGGGGGCCGCCGTGTACCGCTCCCATCCTCCCATCATCCTGTAATCTAGCAGCGCGGGGGCCGCCGTGTACCGCTCCCATCCTCCCATCATCCTGTAATCTAGCAGCGCGGGGGCCGCCGTGTACCGCTCACATCCTCCCATCATCCTGTAATCTAGCAGCGCGGGGACCGCCGTGTACCGCTCCCATCATCCTGTAATCTAGCAGCACGCGGGCCGCCTTGTACCGCTCCCATCCTCCCATCATCCTGTAATCTAGCAGCGCAGGGGCCGCCGTGTACCGCTCACATCCTCCCATCATCCTGTAATCTAGCAGCGCGGGGACCGCCGTGTACCGCTCCCATCATCCTGTAATCTAGCAGCGCGGGGGCCGCCGTGTACCACTTACATCCTCCCATCATCCTGTAATCTAGCAGCGCAGGGGCCGCCGTGTACTGCTCCCGTTATCCTGTAATCTAGCAGCGCGGGGGGCGCCGTGTACCGCTCCCATCATCCTGTAATCTAGCAGCGCGGGGGCCGCCGTATACCGCTCCCATCCTCCCATCATCCTGTAATCTAGCAGTGCAAGGGCCGCCGTGTACCCCTCCCATCATCCAGTAATCTAGCAGCGCGGGGGCCGCCGTGTACCCCTCCCATCATCCTGTAATCTAGCAGCGCGGGGGCCGCCGTTTACCCCTCCCATCATCCTGTAATCTAGCAGCACGGGGGCCGCCGTGTACCGCTCCCATCATCCTGTAATCTAGCAGCGCGGGGGCCGCCGTGTACCGCTCCCGTCATCCTGTAATCCTAGCAGCGCAGCAGCCGCCGTGTACTGCTCCCATCCTCCCGTCATCCTGTAATCTAGCAGCGCAGGGGCCGCCGTGTACCGCTCACATCCTCCCATCATCCTGTAATCTAGCAGCGCAGGGGCCGCCGTGTACCGCTCACATCCTCCCATCATTCTGTAATCTAGCATCGCGGGGGCCGCCGTGTACCGCTCCCATCCTCCCATCATCCTGTAATCTAGCAGCGCGGGGGTCGCCGTGTACCGCTCCCATCCTCCCATCATCCTGTAATCTAGCATCGCGGGGGCCGCCGTGTACCACTCCCATCCTCCCATCATCCTGTAATCTAGCAGCGCGGGGGTCGCCGTGTACCGCTCCCATCCTCCCATCATCCTGTAATCTAGCAGTGCGGGAGGCGCCGTATACCGCTCACATCCTCCCATCATCCTGTAATCTAGCAGGGCGAGGGCCGCCGTGTACCGCTCCCATCCTCCCATCATCCTGTAATCTAGCAGCACGGGGGCCGCCGTGTACTGCTCACATCCTCCCATCATCCTGTAATCTAGCAGCGCAGGGGCCGCCGTGTACCGCTCACATCCTCCCATCATCCTGTAATCTAGCAGCGCGGGGGGCGCCGTGTACCGCTCACATCCTCCCATCATCCTGTAATCTAGCAGCGCGGGGGCCGCCGTGTACCGCTCCCGTCATCCTGTAATCTAGCAGCGCGGGGGCCGCCGTGTACCGCTCACATCCTCCCATCATCCTGTAATCTAGCAGCGCGGGGGCCGCCGTGTACCGCTCCCATCCTCCCATCATCCTGTAATCTAGCAGCGCGGGGGCCGCCGTGTACCGCTCACATCCTCTCATCATCCTGTAATCTAGCAGCGCGGGGGCCGCCGTGTACCGCTCACATCCTCCCATCATCCTGTGATCTAGCAGCGCGGGGGCCGTCGTGTACCGCTCCCATCCTCCCATCATCCTGTAATCTAGCAGCGCGGGGGCCGTCGTGTACAGCTCCCATCCTCCCATCATCCTGTAATCTAACAGCGCGGGGGCCGTCGTGTACCGCTCCCATCCTCCCATCATCCTGTAATCTAGCAGCGCTGGGGCCGCCGTGTACCGCTCCCTTTCTCCCATCATCCTATAATCTAGCAGCGCGGGGGCCGCCGTGTACCGCTCGCATTCTGTAATCTAGCAGCGCAGGGGCCGCCGTGTACCGCTCCCGTCATCCTGTAATCTAGCAGCGCGGGGGCTGCCGTGTACCGCTCCTATCCTCCCATCATCCTGTAATCTAGCAGCACGCGGGCCGCTTTGTACCGCTCCCATCCTCCCATCATCCTGTAATCTAGCAGCGCGGGGGCCGCCGTGTACCGCTCACATCCTCCCATCATCCTGTAATCTAGCAGCGCAGGGTCCGCCGTGTACCGCTCCCATCCTCCCATCATCCTGTAATCTAGCAGCACGCGGGCCGCCTTGTACCGCTCCCATCCTCCCATCATCCTGTAATCTAGCAGCGCGGGGGCCGCCGTGTACCGCTCACATCCTCCCATCATCCTGTAATCTAGCAGCGCGGGGACCGCCGTGTACCCCTCCCATCATCCTGTAATCTAGCAGCGCGGGGGCCGCCGTGTACCCCTCCCATCATCCTGTAATCTAGCAGCGCGGGGGCCGCCGTGTACCCCTCCCATCATCCTGTAATCTAGCAGCGCGGGGGCCGCCGTGTACCGCTCACATCTTCTCATCATCCTGTAATCTAGCAGCGTGGGGGCCGCCGTGTACCGCTCACATCCTCCCATCATCCTGTAATCTAACAGCGCGGGGGCCGCCGTGTACCGCTCCCATCCTCCCATCATCCTGTAATCTAGCAGCGCGGCGGCCGCCGTGTACCGCTCCCTTTCTCCCATCATCCTATAATCTAGTAGCGCGGGGGCCGCCATGTACCGCTCACATCCTCCCATCATCCTGTAATCTAGCAGCGCAGGGGCCGCCGTGTACGCTCACGTCATCCTGTAATCTAGCAGCGCGGGGGCTGCCGTGTACCGCTCCCATCATCCTGTAATCTAGCAGCACGCGGGCCGCTTTGTACCGCTCCCATCATCCTGTAATCTAGCAGCGCGGGGGCCGCCGTGTACCGCTCCCTTCCTACCATCATCCTGTAATCTAGCAGCGCGGGGGCCGCCGTGTACCGCTCACATCCTCCCATCATCCTGTAATCTAGCAGCGCGGGGGCCGCCGTGTACCGCTCCCATCCTCCCATCATCCTGTAATCTAACAGCGCGGGGGCCGCCGTGTACCGCTCCCATCCTCCCATCATCCTGTAATCTAGCAGCGTGGGGGCCGCCGTGTACCGCTCCCTTTCTCCCATCATCCTATAATCTAGCAGCGCGGGGGCCGCCGTGTACCGCTCACATCCTCCCATCATCCTGTAATCCAGCAGCGCAGGGGCCGCCATGTACCGCTCCCGTCATCCTGTAATCTAGCAGCGCGGGGGCTGCCGTGTACCGCTCCCATCCTCCCATCATCCTGTAATCTAGCAGCGCGGGGGCCGCCGTGTACCGCTCCCATCCTCCCATCATCCTGTAATCTAGCAGCGCGGGGGCCGCCGTGTACCGCTCACATCCTACCATCATCCTGTAATCTAGCAGCGCGGGGACCGCCGTGTACCGCTCCCATCATCCTGTAATCTAGCAGCGCGGGGGCCGCCGTGTACCGCTTACATCCTCCCATCATCCTGTAATCTAGCAGCGCAGGGGCCGCCGTGTACTGCTCCCGTCATCCTGTAATCTAGCAGCGCAGGGGGCCGCCGTGTACCGCTCCCATCATACTGTAATCTAGCAGCACCGGGGCTGCCGTGTACCGCTCCCATCCTCCCATCATCCTTTAATCTAGCAGTGCAAGGGCCGCCGTGTACCCCTCCCATCATCCTGTAATCTAGCAGCGCCGGGGCCGCCGTGTACCCCTCCCATCATCCTGTAATCTAGCAGCGCTTGGGCCGCCGTGTACCCCTCCCATCATTCTGTAATCTAGCAGCGCAGGGGCCGCCGTGTACCCCTCCCATCATCCTGTAATCTAGCAGCGCAGGGACCGCCGTGTACCGCTCCCATCCTCCCATCATCCTGTAATCTAGCAGCGCAGGGGCCGCCGTGTACCCCTCCCATCATCCTGTAATCTAGCAGCGCAGGGGCCGCCGTGTACCCCTCCCATCATCCTGTAATCTAGCAGCGCAGGGGCCGCCGTGTACCGCTCCCATCATCCTGTAATCTAGCAGCGCGGGGGCTGCCGTGTACCGCTCCCATCCTCCCATCATCCTGTAATCTAGCAGCGCGGGGGCCGCCGTGTACCGCTCCCATCCTCCCATCATCCTGTAATCTAGCAGCGCGGGGGCCGCCGTGTACCGCTCACATCCTCCCATCATCCTGTAATCTAGCAGCGCGGGGACCGGCGTGTACCGCTCCCATCATCCTGTAATCTAGCAGCACGCGGGCCGCCTTGTACCGCTCCCATCCTCCCATCATCCTGTAATCTAGCAGCGCGGGGGCCGCCGTGTACCGCTCACATCCTCCCATCATCCTGTAATCTAGCAGCGCGGGGACCGCCGTGTACCGCTCCCATCATCCTGTAATCTAGCAGCGCGGGGGCCGCCGTGTACCACTTACATCCTCCCATCATCCTGTAATCTAGCAGCGCAGGGGCCGCCGTGTACTGCTCCCGTTATCCTGTAATCTAGCAGCGCGGGGGCCGCCGTGTACCGCTCCCATCATCCTGTAATCTAGCAGCGCGGGGGCCGCCGTATACCGCTCCCATCCTCCCATCATCCTGTAATCTAGCAGCACCGGGACTGCCGTGTACCGCTCCCATCCTCCCATCATCCTGTAATCTAGCAGTGCAAGGGCCGCCGTGTACCCCTCCCATCATCCTGTAATCTAGCAGCGCGGGGGCCGCCGTGTACCCCTCCCATCATCCTGTAATCTAGCAGCGCGGGGGCCGCCGTTTACCCCTCCCATCATCCTGTAATCTAGCAGCACGGGGGCCGCCGTGTACCGCTCCCGTCATCCTGTAATCCTAGCAGCGCAGCAGCCGCCGTGTACTGCTCCCATCCTCCCATCATCCTGTAATCTAGCAGCGCGGGGGCCGCCGTGTACCGCTCCCATCGTCCCGTCATCCTGTAATCTAGCAGCGCAGGGGCCGCCGTGTACCGCTCACATCCTCCCATCATCCTGTAATCTAGCAGCGCAGGGGCCGCCGTGTACCGCTCACATCCTCCCATCATTCTGTAATCTAGCATCGCGGGGGCCGCCGTGTACCGCTCCCATCCTCCCATCATCCTGTAATCTAGCAGCGCGGGGGTCGCCGTGTACCGCTCCCATCCTCCCATCATCCTGTAATCTAGCAGTGCGGGGGCCGCCGTGTACCGCTCCCATCCTCCCATCATCCTGTAATCTAGCAGTGCGGGAGGCGCCGTATACCGCTCACATCCTCCCATCATCCTGTAATCTAGCAGGGCGGGGGCCGCCGTGTACCGCTCCCACCCTCCCATCATCCTGTAATCTAGCAGCACGGGTGCCGCCGTGTACTGCTCACATCCTCCCATCATCCTGTAATCTAGCAGCGCAGGGGCCGCCGTGTACCGCTCACATCCTCCCATCATCCTGTAATCTAGCAGCGCGGGGGGCGCCGTGTACCGCTCACATCCTCCCATCATCCTGTAATCTAGCAGCGCAGGGGCCGCCGTGTACCGCTCCCGTCATTCTGTAATCTAGCAGCGCGGGGGCCGCCGTGTACCGCTCACATCCTCCCATCATCCTGTAATCTAGCAGCGCGGGGTCCACCGTGTACCGTTCCCATCCTCCCATCATCCTGTAATCTAGCAGCGCGGGGGCCGCCGTGTACCGCTCCCATCCTCCCATCATCCTGTAATCTAGCAGCGCGGGGGCCGCCGTGTACCGCTCACATCCTCTCATCATCCTGTAATCTAGCAGCGCGGGGGCCGCCGTGTACCGCTCACATCCTCCCATCATCCTGTAATCTAGCAGCGCGGGGGCCGTCGTGTACCGCTCCCATCCTCCCATCATCCTGTAATCTAGCAGCGCGGGGGCCGTCGTGTACCGCTCCCATCCTCCCATCATCCTGTAATCTAACAGCGCGGGGGCCGTCGTGTACCGCTCCCATCCTCCCATCATCCTGTTATCTAGCAGCGCTGGGGCCGCCGTGTACCGCTCCCTTTCTCCCATCATCCTATAATCTAGCAGCGCGGGGGCCGCCGTGTACCGCTCGCGTTCTGTAATCTAGCAGCGCAGAGGCCGCCGTGTACCGCTCCCGTCATCCTGTAATCTAGCAGCGCGGGGGCTGCCGTGTACCGCTCCCATCCTCCCATCATCCTGTAATCTAGCAGCACGCGGGCCGCTTTGTACCGCTCCCATCCTCCCATCATCCTGTAATCTAGCAGCGCGAGGGCCGCCGTGTACCGCTCACATCCTCCCATCATCCTGTAATCTAGCAGCGCGGGGTCCGCCGTGTACCGCTCCCATCCTCCCATCATCCTGTAATCTAGCAGCACGCGGGCCGCCTTGTACCGCTCCCATCCTCCCATCATCCTGTAATCTAGCAGCGCGGGGGCCGCCGTGTACCGCTCACATCCTCCCATCATCCTGTAATCTAGCAGCGCGGGGACCGCCGTGTACCGCTCCCATCATCCTGTAATCTAGCAGCGCGGGGGCCGCCGTGTACCGCTTACATCCTCCCATCATCCTGTAATCTAGCAGCGCAGGGGCCGCCGTGTACTGCTCCCGTTATCCTGTAATCTAGCAGCGCGGGGGCCGCCGTGTACCGCTCCCATCATCCTGTAATCTAGCAGCGCGGGGGCCACCGTATACCGCTCCCATCCTCCCATCATCCTGTAATCTAGCAGTGCAAGGGCCGCCGTGTACCCCTCCCATCATCCTGTAATCTAGCAGCGCGGGGGCCGCCGTGTACCCCTCCCATCATCCTGTAATCTAGCAGCGCGGGGGCCGCCGTGTACTGCTCCTATCATCCTGTAATCTAGCAGCGCGGGGGCCGCCGTGTACCGCTCCCGTCATCCTGTAATCCTAGCAGCGCAGCAGCCGCCGTGTACTGCTCCCATCCTCCCATCATCCTGTAATCTAGCAGCGCGGGGGCCGCCGTGTACCGCTCCCATCGTCCCGTCATCCTGTAATCTAGCAGTGCAGGGGCCGCCGTGTACCGCTCACATCCTCCCATCATCCTGTAATCTAGCAGCGCAGGGGCCGCCGTGTACCGCTCACATCCTCCCATCATTCTGTAATCTAGCATCGCGGGGGCCGCCGTGTACCGCTCCCATCCTCCCATCATCCTGTAATCTAGCAGCGCGGGGGTCGCCGTGTACCGCTCCCATCCTCCCATCATCCTGTAATCTAGCAGTGCGGGGGCCGCCGTGTACCGCTCCCATCCTCCCATCATCCTGTAATCTAGCAGTGCGGGAGGCGCCGTATACCGCTCACATCCTCCCATCATTCTGTAATCTAGCATCGCGGGGGCCGCCGTGTACCGCTCCCATCCTCCCATCATCCTGTAATCTAGCAGCGCGGGGGTCGCCGTGTACCGCTCCCATCCTCCCATCATCCTGTAATCTAGCAGTGCGGGGGCCGCCGTGTACCGCTCCCATCCTCCCATCATCCTGTAATCTAGCAGTGAGGGAGGCGCCGTATACCGCTCACATCCTCCCATCATCCTGTAATCTAGCAGGGCGGGGGCCGCCGTGTACCGCTCCCATCCTCCCATCATCCTGTAATCTAGCAGCGCGGGGGCCGCCGTGTACCGCTCACATCCTCCCATCATCCTGTAATCTAGCAGCGCGGGGGCCGTCGTGTACCGCTTCCATCCTCCCATCATCCTGTAATCTAGCAGCGCGGGGGCCGTCGTGTACCGCTCCCATCCTCCCATCATCCTGTAATCTAACAGCGCGGGGGCCGTCGTGTACCGCTCCCATCCTCCCATCATCCTGTAATCTAGCAGCGCTGGGGCCGCCGTGTACCGCTCCCTTTCTCCCATCATCCTATAATCTAGCAGCGCGGGGGCCGCCGTGTACCGCTCGCATTCTGTAATCTAGCAGCGCAGAGGCCGCCGTGTACCGCTCCCGTCATCCTGTAATCTAGCAGCGCGGGGGCTGCCGTGTACCGCTCCCATCCTCCCATCATCCTGTAATCTAGCAGCACGCGTGCCGCTTTGTACCGCTCCCATCCTCCCATCATCCTGTAATCTAGCAGCGCGGGGGCCGCCGTGTACCGCTCACATCCTCCCATCATCCTGTAATCTAGCAGCGCGGGGTCCGCCGTGTACCGCTCCCATCCTCCCATCATCCTGTAATCTAGCAGCACGCGGGCTGCCTTGTACCGCTCCCATCCTCCCATCATCCTGTAATCTAGCAGCACGCGGGCCGCCTTGTACCGCTCCCATCCTCCCATCATCCTGTAATCTAGCAGCGCGGGGGCCGCCGTGTACCGCTCACATCCTCCCATCATCCTGTAATCTAGCAGCGCGGGGACCGCCGTGTACCGCTCCCATCATCCTGTAATCTAGCAGCGCGGGGGGCGCCGTGTACCGCTTACATCCTCCCATCATCCTGTAATCTAGCAGCGCGGGGGCCGCCGTGTACCGCTCCCATCATCCTGTAATCTAGCAGCGCGGGGGCCGCCGTATACCGCTCCCATCCTCCCATCATCCTGTAATCTAGCAGCACCGGGGCTGCCGTGTACCGCTCCCATCCTCCCATCATCCTGTAATCTAGCAGTGCAAGGGCCGCCGTGTACCCCTCCCATCATCCTGTAATCTAGCAGCGCGGGGGCCGCCGTGTACCGCTCCCATCATCCTGTAATCTAGCAGCGCGGGGGCCGCCGTGTACTGCTCCTATCATCCTGTAATCCTAGCAGCGCAGCAGCCGCCGTATACCGCTCCCATCCTCCCATCATCCTGTAATCTAGCAGCGCGGGGGCCGCCGTGTACCCCTCCCATCATCCTGTATTCTAGCAGCGCGGGGGCCGCCGTGTACTGCTCCCATCATCCTGTAATCTAGCAGCACGGGGGCCGCCGTGTACCGCTCCCATCGTCCCGTCATCCTGTAATCTAGCAGCCCAGGGGCCGCCGTGTACCGCTCACATCCTCCCATCATCCTGTAATCTAGCAGCACGGGGGCCGCCGTGTACCGCTCCCATCGTCCCGTCATCCTGTAATCTAGCAGCGCAGGGGCCGCCGTGTACCGCTCACATCCTCCCATCATTCTGTAATCTAGCATCGCGGGGGCCGCCGTGTACCGCTCCCATCCTCCCATCATCCTGTAATCTAGCAGCGCGGGGGTCGCCGTGTACCGCTCCCATCCTCCCATCATCCTGTAATCTAGCAGTGCGGGGGCCGCCGTGTACCGCTCCCATCCTCCCATCATCCTGTAATCTAGCAGCGCGGGGGCCGCCGTATACTGCTCACATCCTCCCATCATCCTGTAATCTAGCAGCGCAGGGGCCGCCGTGTACCGCTCACATCCTCCCATCATCCTGTAATCTAGCAGCGCGGGGGGCGCCGTGTACCGCTCACATCCTCCCATCATCCTGTAATCTAGCAGCGCAGGGGCCGCCGTGTACCGCTCCCGTCATCCTGTAATCTAGCAGCGCGGGGGCCGCCGTGTACCGCTCCCATCCTCCCTTCATCCTGTAATCTAGCAGCGCGGGGGCCGCCGTGTACTGCTCCCATCCTCCCATCATCCTGTAATCTAGCAGCGCGGGGGCCGCCGTGTACCGCTCCCATCCTCCCATCATCCTGTAATCTAGCAGTGCGGGGGCCGCCGTGTACCGCTCACATCCTCTCATCATCCTGTAATCTAGCAGCGCGGGGGCCGCCGTGTACCGCTCACATCCTCCCATCATCCTGTAATCTAACAGCGCGGGGGCCGTCGTGTACCGCTCCCATCCTCCCATCATCCTGTAATCTAGCAGCGCGGGGGCCGCCGTGTACCGCTCCCTTTCTCCCATCATCCTATAATCTAGCAGCGCGGGGGCCGCCGTATACCGCTCACATCCTCCCATCATCCTGTAATCTAGCAGCGCAGGGTCCGCCGTGTACCGCTCCCGTCATCCTGTAATCTAGCAGCGCGGGGGCTGCCGTGTACCGCTCCCATCATCCTGTAATCTAGCAGCACGCGGGCCGCTTTGTACCGCTCCCATCCTCCCATCATCCTGTAATCTAGCAGCGCAGGGGCCGCCGTGTACCACTCCCATCCTCCCATCATCCTGTAATCTAGCAGCGCGGGGGCCGCCGTGTACCGCTCCCATCATCCTGTCATACTGTAATCTAGCAGCGCGGGGGCCGCCGTGTACCGCTCCCATCCTCCCATCATCCTGTAATCTAGCAGCGCGGGGGCCGCCGTGTACTGCTCACATCCTCTCATCATCCTGTAATCTAGCAGCGCGGGGGCCGCCGTGTACCGCTCACATCCTCCCATCATCCTGTAATCTAACAGCGAGGGGGCCGCCGTGTACCGCTCCCATCCTCCCATCATCCTGTAATCTAGCAGCGCGGGGGCCGCCGTGTACCGCTCCCTTTCTCCCATCATCCTATAATCTAGCAGCGCGGGGGCCGCCGTGTACCGCTCACATCCTCCCATCATCCTGTAATCTAGCAGCGCGGGCACCGCCGTGTACCGCTCCCATCATCCTGTAATCTAGCAGCGCGGGGGCCGCCGTGTACCGCTTACATCCTCCCATCATCCTGTAATCTAGCAGCGCAGGGGCCGCCGTGTACCGCTCCCGTCATCCTGTAAACTAGCAGCGCGGGGGCCGCCGTGTACCGTTCCCATCATCCTGTAATCTAGCAGCGCGGGGGCCGCCGTGTACCGCTCCCATCATCCTGTAATCTAGCAGCACCGGGGCTGCCGTGTACCACTCCCATCCTCCCATCATCCTGTAATCTAGCAGCGCGGGGGCCGCCGTGTACCGCTCACATCCTCCCATCATCCTGTAATCTAGCAGCTCGGGGGCCGCTGTGTACCGCTCCCATCCTCCTGTCATACTGTAATCTAGCAGCGCAGGGGCCGCTGTGTACAGCTCCCATCCTCCCATCATCCTGTAATCTAGCAGCGCGGGGGCTGCCGTGTACCGCTCACATCCTCCCGTCATCCTGTAATCTAGCAGCGCGGGGGCCGCCGTGTACAGCTCCCATCCTCCCATCATCCTGTAATCTAGCAGCACAGGGGCCGCCGTGTACCGCTCACATCCTCCCATCATCCTGTAATCTAGCAGCGCAGGGGCCGCCGTGTACCGCTCCCGTCATCCTGTAATCTAGCAGCGCAGGGGCCGCCGTGTACCGCTCCCGTCATCCTGTAATCTAGCAGCGCGGGGGGCGCCGTGTACCGCTCCCATCCTCCCATCATCCTGTAATCTAGCAGCGCAGGGGCCGCCGTGTACCGCTCCCATCCTCCCATCATCCTGTAATCTAGCAGCGCAGGGGCTGCTGTGTACCGCTCCCATCCTCCCATCATCCTGTAATCTAGCAGCGCGGGGGCCGCCGTGTACCGCTCCCATCCTCCCATCATCCTGTAATCTAGCAGCGCGGGGGCCGCCGTGTACCGCTCCCTTTCTCCCATCATCCTATAATCTAGCAGTGCGGGGGCCGCCGTGTACCGCTCACATCCTCCCATCATCCTGTAATCTAGCAGCGCAGGGGCTGCCGTGTACCGCTCCCGTCATCCTGTAATCTAGCAGCGCGGGGGCTGCCATGTACCGCTCCCATCATCCTGTAATCTAGCAGCACGCGGGCCACTTTGTACCGCTCCCATCCTACCATCATCCTGTAATCTAGCAGCGCGGGGGCCGCCGTGTACCGCTCACATCCTCTCATCATCCTGTAATCTAGCAGCGCGGGGGCCGCCGTGTACCGCTCACATCCTCCCATCATCCTGTAATCTAACAGCGCGGGGGCCGCCATGTACCGCTCCCATCCTCCCATCATCCTGTAATCTAGCAGCGCGGGGGCCGCCGTGTACCGCTCCCATCCTCCCATCATCCTGTAATCTAGCAGCGCGGGGGCCGCCGTGTACCGCTCCCATCCTCCCATCATCCTGTAATCTAGCAGCGCGGGGGCCGCCGTGTACCGCTCCCTTTCTCCCATCATCCTATAATCTAGCAGCGCGGGGGCCGCCGTGTACCGCTCACATCCTCCCATCATCCTTTAATCTAGCAGCGCGGGGGCCGCCTTTTACCGCTCCCATCCTCCCATCATCCTGTAATCTAGCAGCGCAGGGGCCGCCGTGAACCGCTCCCATCCTCCCATCATCCTGTAATCTAGCAGCGCAGGGGCCGCTGTGTACCGCTCCCATCCTCCCATCATCCTGTAATCTAGCAGCGCGTTGGCCGCCGTTTACCGCTCACATCCTCCCATCATCCTGTAATCTAGCAGCGCAGGGGCCGTCGTGTACCGCTCACATCCTCCCATCATCCTGTAATGTAGCAGCGCAGGGGCCGCCGTTTACCGCTCACATCCTCCCATCATCCTGTAATCTAGCAGCGTAGGGGCCGCCGTGTACCGCTCCCGTCATCCTGTAATCTAGCAGCGCAGGGGCCGCCGTGTACCGCTCACATCCTCCCATCATCCTGTAATCTAGCAGCACGCAGGCCACTGTGTACCGCTCCCATCCTCCCATCATCCTGTAATCTAGCAGCGCGGGGGCCGCCGTGTACCGCTCACATCCTCCCATCATCCTGTAATCTAGCAGCGCGGGGGCCGCCGTGTACCGCTCCCGTCATCCTGTAATCTAGCAGCGCAGGGGCCGCCGTGTACCGCTCCCGTCATCCTGTAATCTAGCAGCGCGGGGGGCGCCGTGTACCGCTCCCATCCTCCCATCATCCTGTAATCTAGCAGCGCAGGGGCCGCCGTGTACCGCTCCCATCCTCCCATCATCCTGTAATCTAGCAGCGCAGGGGCTGCTGTGTACCGCTCCCATCCTCCCATCATCCTGTAATCTAGCAGCGCGGGGGCCGCCGTGTACCGCTCCCATCCTCCCATCATCCTGTAATCTAGCAGCGCGGGGGCCGCCGTGTACCGCTCCCGTTCTCCCATCATCCTATAATCTAGCAGCGCGGGGGCCGCCGTGTACCGCTCCCATCCTCCCATCATCCTGTAATCTAGCAGCGCAGGGGCTGCTGTGTACCGCTCCCATCCTCCCATCATCCTGTAATCTAGCAGCGCGGGGGCCGCCGTGTACCGCTCCCATCCTCCCATCATCCTGTAATCTAGCAGCGCGGGGGCCGCCGTGTACCGCTCCCTTTCTCCCATCATCCTATAATCTAGCAGCGCGGGGGCCGCCGTGTACCGCTCACATCCTCCCATCATCCTGTAATCTAGCAGCGCAGGGGCCGCCGTGTACCGCTCCCGTCATCCTGTAATCTAGCAGCGCGGGGGCTGCCATGTACCGCTCCCATCATCCTGTAATCTAGCAGCACGCGGGCCACTTTGTACCGCTCCCATCCTACCATCATCCTGTAATCTAGCAGCGCGGGGGCCGCCGTGTACCGCTCACATCCTCTCATCATCCTGTAATCTAGCAGCGCGGGGGCCGCCGTGTACCGCTCACATCCTCCCATCATCCTGTAATCTAACAGCGCGGGGGCCGCCGTGTACCGCTCCCATCCTCCCATCATCCTGTAATCTAGCAGCGCGGGGGCCGCCGTGTACCGCTCCCATCCTCCCATCATCCTGTAATCTAGCAGCGCGGGGGCCGCCGTGTACCGCTCCCATCCTCCCATCATCCTGTAATCTAGCAGCGCGGGGGCCGCCGTGTACCGCTCCCTTTCTCCCATCATCCTATAATCTAGCAGCGCGGGGGCCGCCGTGTACCGCTCACATCCTCCCATCATCCTTTAATCTAGCAGCGCGGGGGCCGCCTTTTACCGCTCCCATCCTCCCATCATCCTGTAATCTAGCAGCGCAGGGGCCGCCGTGTACCGCTCCCATCCTCCCATCATCCTGTAATCTAGCAGCGCAGGGGCCGCTGTGTACCGCTCCCATCCTCCCATCATCCTGTAATCTAGCAGCGCGTTGGCCGCCGTTTACCGCTCACATCCTCCCATCATCCTGTAATCTAGCAGCGCAGGGGCCGTCGTGTACCGCTCACATCCTCCCATCATCCTGTAATGTAGCAGCGCAGGGGCCGCCGTTTACCGCTCACATCCTCCCATCATCCTGTAATCTAGCAGCGTAGGGGCCGCCGTGTACCGCTCCCGTCATCCTGTAATCTAGCAGCGCAGGGGCCGCCGTGTACCGCTCCCATCCTCCCATCATCCTGTAATCTATCAGCACGCAGGCCACTGTGTACCGCTCCCATCCTCCCATCATCCTGTAATCTAGCAGCGCGGGGGCCGCCGTGTACCGCTCACATCCTCCCATCATCCTGTAATCTAGCAGCGCGGGGGGCGCCGTGTACCGCTTCCATCCTCCCATCATCCTGTAATCTAGCAGCGCGGGGGCCGCCGTGTACCGCTCACATCCTCCCATCATCCTGTAATCTAGCAGCGCGGGGGCTGCCGTGTACCGCTCCCTTCCTCCCATCATCCTGTAATCTAGCAGCGCGGGGGGCGCCGTGTACCGCTCACATCCTCCCATCATTCTGTAATCTAGAAGCGCGGGGGCCGCCGTGTACCGCTCCCATCATCCTGTAATCTAGCAGCGCAGGGGCCGCCGTGTACCGCTACCATCCTCCCATTATCCTGTAATCTAGCAGCGCGGGGGCCGCCGTGTACCGCTCCCGTCATCCTGTAATCCTAGCAGCGCAGCAGCCGCCGTGTACTGCTCCCATCATCCTGTAATCTAGCAGCGCAGGGGCCGCCGTGTACCGCTCCCATCCTCCCATCCTGTAATCTAGCAGCGCGGGGGCCGCCGTGTACCGCTCACATCCTCCCATCATCCTGTAATCTAGCAGCGCGGGGGCCGCCGTGTACCGCTCCCTTTCTCCCATCATCCTATAATCTAGCAGCGCGGGGGCCGCCGTGTACCGCTCACATCCTCCCATCATCCTTTAATCTAGCAGCGCGGGGGCCGCCTTTTACCGCTCCCATCCTCCCATCATCCTGTAATCTAGCAGCGCAGGGGCCGCCGTGTACCGCTCCCATCCTCCCATCATCCTGTAATCTAGCAGCGCAGGGGCCGCTGTGTACCGCTCCCATCCTCCCATCATCCTGTAATCTAGCAGCGCGTTGGCCGCCGTTTACCGCTCACATCCTCCCATCATCCTGTAATCTAGCAGCGCAGGGGCCGTCGTGTACCGCTCACATCCTCCCATCATCCTGTAATGTAGCAGCGCAGGGGCCGCCGTTTACCGCTCACATCCTCCCATCATCCTGTAATCTAGCAGCGTAGGGGCCGCCGTGTACCGCTCCCGTCATCCTGTAATCTAGCAGCGCAGGGGCCGCCGTGTACCGCTCACATCCTCCCATCATCCTGTAATCTAGCAGCGCGGGGGCCGCCGTGTACCGCTCCCATCCTCCCATCATCCTGTAATCTAGCAGCACGCAGGCCACTGTGTACCGCTCCCATCCTCCCATCATCCTGTAATCTAGCAGCGCGGGGGCCGCCGTGTACCGCTCACATCCTCCCATCATCCTGTAATCTAGCAGCGCGGGGGGCGCCGTGTAACGCTCCCATCCTCCCATCATCCTGTAATCTAGCAGCGCGGGGGCCGCCGTGTACCGCTCACATCCTCCCATCATCCTGTAATCTAGCAGCGCGGGGGCCGCCGTGTACCGCTCCCATCCTCCCATCATCCTGTAATCTAACAGCGCGGGGGCCGCCGTGTACCGCTCCCATCCTCCCATCATCCTGTAATCTAGCAGCGTGGGGGCCGCCGTGTACCGCTCCCTTTCTCCCATCATCCTATAATCTAGCAGCGCGGGGGCCGCCGTGTACCGCTCACATCCTCCCATCATCCTGTAATCCAGCAGCGCAGGGGCCGCCGTGTACCGCTCCCGTCATCCTGTAATCTAGCAGCGCGGGGGCTGCCGTGTACCGCTCCCATCCTCCCATCATCCTGTAATCTAGCAGCGCGGGGGCCGCCGTGTACCGCTCCCATCCTCCCATCATCCTGTAATCTAGCAGCGCGGGGGCCGCCGTGTACCGCTCACATCCTACCATCATCCTGTAATCTTGCAGCGCGGGGACCGCCGTGTACCGCTCCCATCATCCTGTAATCTAGCAGCGCGGGGGCCGCCGTGTACCGCTTACATCCTCCCATCATCCTGTAATCTAGCAGCGCAGGGGCCGCCGTGTACTGCTCCCGTCATCCTGTAATCTAGCAGCGCAGGGGGCCGCCGTGTACCGCTCCCATCATCCTGTAATCTAGCAGCACCGGGGCTGCCGTGTACCGCTCCCATCCTCCCATCATCCTTTAATCTAGCAGTGCAAGGGCCGCCGTGTACCCCTCCCATCATCCTGTAATCTAGCAGCGCCGGGGCCGCCGTGTACCCCTCCCATCATCCTGTAATCTAGCAGCGCTTGGGCCGCCGTGTACCCCTCCCATCATTCTGTAATCTAGCAGCGCAGGGGCCGCCGTGTACCCCTCCCATCATCCTGTAATCTAGCAGCGCAGGGACCGCCGTGTACCGCTCCCATCCTCCCATCATCCTGTAATCTAGCAGCGCAGGGGCCGCCGTGTACCCCTCCCATCATCCTGTAATCTAGCAGCGCAGGGGCCGCCGTGTACCCCTCCCATCATCCTGTAATCTAGCAGCGCAGGGGCCGCCGTGTACCGCTCCCATCATCCTGTAATCTAGCAGCGCGGGGGCTGCCGTGTACCGCTCCCATCCTCCCATCATCCTGTAATCTAGCAGCGCGGGGGCCGCCGTGTACCGCTCCCATCCTCCCATCATCCTTTAATCTAGCAGCGCGGGGGCCGCCGTGTACCGCTCACATCCTCCCATCATCCTGTAATCTAGCAGCGCGGGGACCGGCGTGTACCGCTCACATCCTCCCATCATCCTGTAATCTAGCAGCGCAGGGGCCGCCGTGTACCGCTCCCATCATCCTGTAATCTAGCAGCACGCGGGCCGCCTTGTACCGCTCCCATCCTCCCATCATCCTGTAATCTAGCAGCGCGGGGGCCGCCGTGTACCGCTCACATCCTCCCATCATCCTGTAATCTAGCAGCGCGGGGACCGCCGTGTACCGCTCCCATCATCCTGTAATCTAGCAGCGCGGGGGCCGCCGTGTACCACTTACATCCTCCCATCATCCTGTAATCTAGCAGCGCGGGGGCCGCCGTGTACCGCTCCCATCATCCTGTAATCTAGCAGCGCGGGGGCCGCCGTATACCGCTCCCATCCTCCCATCATCCTGTAATCTAGCAGCACCGGGACTGCCGTGTACCGCTCCCATCCTCCCATCATCCTGTAATCTAGCAGTGCAAGGGCCGCCGTGTACCCCTCCCATCATCCTGTAATCTAGCAGCGCGGGGGCCGCCGTGTACCCCTCCCATCATCCTGTAATCTAGCAGCGCCGGGGCCGCCGTTTACCCCTCCCATCATCCTGTAATCTAGCAGCACGGGGGCCGCCGTGTACCGCTCCCGTCATCCTGTAATCCTAGCAGCGCAGCAGCCGCCGTGTACTGCTCCCATCCTCCCATCATCCTGTAATCTAGCAGCGCGGGGGCCGCCGTGTACCGCTCCCATCGTCCCGTCATCCTGTAATCTAGCAGCGCAGGGGCCGCCGTGTACCGCTCACATCCTCCCATCATCCTGTAATCTAGCAGCGCAGGGGCCGCCGTGTACCGCTCACATCCTCCCATCGTTCTGTAATCTAGCATCGCGGGGGCCGCCGTGTACCGCTCCCATCCTCCCATCATCCTGTAATCTAGCAGCGCGGGGGTCGCCGTGTACCGCTCCCATCCTCCCATCATCCTGTAATATAGCAGTGCGGGGGCCGCCGTGTACCGCTCCCATCCTCCCATCATCCTGTAATCTAGCAGTGCGGGAGGCGCCGTATACCGCTCACATCCTCCCATCATCCTGTAATCTAGCAGGGCGGGGGCCGCCGTGTACCGCTCCCATCCTCCCATCATCCTGTAATCTAGCAGCACGGGTGCCGCCGTGTACTGCTCACATCCTCCCATCATCCTGTAATCTAGCAGCGCAGGGGCCGCCGTGTACCGCTCACATCCTCCCATCATCCTGTAATCTAGCAGCGCGGGGGGCGCCGTGTACCGCTCACATCCTCCCATCATCCTGTAATCTAGCAGCGCAGGGGCCGCCGTGTACCGCTCCCGTCATTCTGTAATCTAGCAGCGCGGGGGCCGCCGTGTACCGCTCACATCCTCCCATCATCCTGTAATCTAGCAGCGCGGGGTCCACCGTATACCGTTCCCATCCTCCCATCATCCTGTAATCTAGCAGCGCGGGGGCCGCCGTGTACCGCTCCCATCCTCCCATCATCCTGTAATCTAGCAGCGCGGGGGCCGCCGTGTACCGCTCACATCCTCTCATCATCCTGTAATCTAGCAGCGCGGGGGCCGCCGTGTACCGCTCACATCCTCCCATCATCCTGTAATCTAGCAGCGCGGGGGCCGTCGTGTACCGCTCCCATCCTCCCATCATCCTGTAATCTAGCAGCGCGGGGGCCGTCGTGTACCGCTCCCATCCTCCCATCATCCTGTAATCTAACAGCGCGGGGGCCGTCGTGTACCGCTCCCATCCTCCCATCATCCTGTTATCTAGCAGCGCTGGGGCCGCCGTGTACCGCTCCCTTTCTCCCATCATCCTATAATCTAGCAGCGCGGGGGCCGCCGTGTACCGCTCGCATTCTGTAATCTAGCAGCGCAGAGGCCGCCGTGTACCGCTCCCGTCATCCTGTAATCTAGCAGCGCGGGGGCTGCCGTGTACCGCTCCCATCCTCCCATCATCCTGTAATCTAGCAGCACGCGGGCCGCTTTGTACCGCTCCCATCCTCCCATCATCCTGTAATCTAGCAGCGCGGGGGCCGCCGTGTACCGCTCACATCCTCCCATCATCCTGTAATCTAGCAGCGCGGGGTCCGCCGTGTACCGCTCCCATCCTCCCATCATCCTGTAATCTAGCAGCACGCGGGCCGCCTTGTACCGCTCCCATCCTCCCATCATCCTGTAATCTAGCAGCGCGGGGGCCGCCGTGTACCGCTCACATCCTCCCATCATCCTGTAATCTAGCAGCGCGGGGACCGCCGTGTACCGCTCCCATCATCCTGTAATCTAGCAGCGCGGGGGCCGCCGTGTACCGCTTACATCCTCCCATCATCCTGTAATCTAGCAGCGCGGGGGCCGTCGTGTACCGCTCCCATCCTCCCATCATCCTGTAATCTAACAGCGCGGGGGCCGTCGTGTACCGCTCCCATCCTCCCATCATCCTGTTATCTAGCAGCGCTGGGGCCGCCGTGTACCGCTCCCTTTCTCCCATCATCCTATAATCTAGCAGCGCGGGGGCCGCCGTGTACCGCTCGCATTCTGTAATCTAGCAGCGCAGAGGCCGCCGTGTACCGCTCCCGTCATCCTGTAATCTAGCAGCGCGGGGGCTGCCGTGTACCGCTCCCATCCTCCCATCATCCTGTAATCTAGCAGCACGCGGGCCGCTTTGTACCGCTCCCATCCTCCCATCATCCTGTAATCTAGCAGCGCGGGAGCCGCCGTGTACCGCTCACATCCTCCCATCATCCTGTAATCTAGCAGCGCGGGGTCCGCCGTGTACCGCTCCCATCCTCCCATCATCCTGTAATCTAGCAGCACGCGGGCCGCCTTGTACCGCTCCCATCCTCCCATCATCCTGTAATCTAGCAGCGCGGGGGCCGCCGTGTACCGCTCACATCCTCCCATCATCCTGTAATCTAGCAGCGCGGGGACCGCCGTGTACCGCTCCCATCATCCTGTAATCTAGCAGCGCGGGGGCCGCCGTGTACCGCTTACATCCTCCCATCATCCTGTAATCTAGCAGCACCGGGGCTGCCGTGTACCGCTCCCATCCTCCCATCATCCTGTAATCTAGCAGCGCGGGGGCCGCCGTGTACCCCTCCCATCATCCTGTAATCTAGCAGT
The DNA here is from genome assembly GCF_028390025.1 of Pseudophryne corroboree. Lineage (NCBI taxonomy): Eukaryota > Metazoa > Chordata > Amphibia > Anura > Myobatrachidae > Pseudophryne > Pseudophryne corroboree. The sequence goes on from NC_086444.1 coordinate 1,231,556,167, forward strand.
GCAAGGGCCGCCGTGTACCCCTCCCATCATCCTGTAATCTAGCAGCGCGGGGGCCGCCGTGTACCCCTCCCATCATCCTGTAATCTAGCAGCGCGGGGGCCGCCGTTTACCCCTCCCATCATCCTGTAATCTAGCAGCACGGGGGCCGCCGTGTACCGCTCCCATCATCCTGTAATCTAGCAGCGCGGGGGCCGCCGTGTACTGCTCCTATCATCCTGTAATCTAGCAGCGCGGGGGCCGCCGTGTACCGCTCCCGTCATCCTGTAATCCTAGCAGCGCAGCAGCCGCCGTGTACTGCTCCCATCCTCCCATCATCCTGTAATCTAGCAGCGCGGGGGCCGCCGTGTACCGCTCCCATCGTCCCGTCATCCTGTAATCTAGCAGTGCAGGGGCCGCCGTGTACCGCTCACATCCTCCCATCATCCTGTAATCTAGCAGCGCAGGGGCCGCCGTGTACCGCTCCCATCCTCCCATCATCCTGTAATCTAGCAGCGCGGGGGTCGCCGTGTACCGCTCCCATCCTCCCATCATCCTGTAATCTAGCAGTGCGGGGGCCGCCGTGTACCGCTCCCATCCTCCCATCATCCTGTAATCTAGCAGCGCAGGGGCCGCCGTGTACCGCTCCCATCCTCCCATCATCCTGTAATCTAGCAGCGCAGGGGCCGCCGTGTACCGCTCCCATCGTCCTGTCATCCTGTAATCTAGCAGTGCAGGGGCCGCCGTGTACCGCTCACATCCTCCCATCATCCTGTAATCTAGCAGCGCAGGGGCCGCCGTGTACCGCTCCCATCCTCCCATCATCCTGTAATCTAGCAGCGCGGGGGTCGCCGTGTACCGCTCCCATCCTCCCATCATCCTGTAATCTAGCAGTGCGGGGGCCGCCGTGTACCGCTCCCATCCTCCCATCATCCTGTAATCTAGCAGTGCGGGAGGCGCCGTATACCGCTCACATCCTCCCATCATCCTGTAATCTAGCAGGGCGGGGGCCGCCGTGTACCGCTCCCATCCTCCCATCATCCTGTAATCTAGCAGCGCGGGGGCCGCCGTGTACCGCTCGCATCCTCCCATCATCCTGTAATCTAGCAGCGCGGGGGCCGTCGTGTACCGCTTCCATCCTCCCATCATCCTGTAATCTAGCAGCGCGGGGGCCGTCGTGTACCGCTCCCATCCTCCCATCATCCTGTAATCTAGCAGCGCTGGGGCCGCCGTGTACCGCTCCCTTTCTCCCATCATCCTATAATCTAGCAGCGCGGGGGCCGCCGTGTACCGCTCGCATTCTGTAATCTAGCAGCGCAGAGGCCGCCGTGTACCGCTCCCGTCATCCTGTAATCTAGCAGCGCGGGGGCTGCCGTGTACCGCTCCCATCCTCCCATCATCCTGTAATCTAGCAGCACGCGTGCCGCTTTGTACCGCTCCCATCCTCCCATCATCCTGTAATCTAGCAGCGCGGGGGCCGCCGTGTACAGCTCACATCCTCCCATCATCCTGTAATCTAGCAGCGCGGGGGCCGCCGTGTACCGCTCACATCCTCTCATCATCCTGTAATCTAGCAGCGCAGGGGCCGCCGTGTACCGCTCCCATCCTCCTGTAATCTAGCAGCGCGGGGGCCGCCGTGTACTGCTCCTATCATCCTGTAATCTAGCAGCGCGGGGGCCGCCGTGTACCGCTCCCGTCATCCTGTAATCCTAGCAGCGCAGCAGCCGCCGTATACCGCTCCCATCCTCCCATCATCCTGTAATCTAGCAGCGCGGGGGCCGCCGTGTACAGCTCACATCCTCCCATCATCCTGTAATCTAGCAGCGCGGGGGCCGCCGTGTACCGCTCACATCCTCCCATCATCCTGTAATCTAGCAGCGCGGGGGGCGCCGTGTACCGCTCCCATCATCCTGTAATCTAGCAGCGCGGGGGCCGCCGTGTACTGCTCCTATCATCCTGTAATCTAGCAGCGCGGGGGCCGCCGTGTACCGCTCCCGTCATCCTGTAATCCTAGCAGCGCAGCAGCCGCCGTATACCGCTCCCATCCTCCCATCATCCTGTAATCTAGCAGCGCGGGGGCCGCCGTGTACCCCTCCCATCATCCTGTATTCTAGCAGCGCGGGGGCCGCCGTGTACTGCTCCCATCATCCTGTAATCTAGCAGCACGGGGGCCGCCGTGTACCGCTCCCATCGTCCCGTCATCCTGTAATCTAGCAGCGCGTGGGCCGCCGTGTACCGCTCACATCCTCCCATCATCCTGTAATCTAGCAGCGCAGGGGCCGCCGTGTACCGCTCACATCCTCCCATCATTCTGTAATCTAGCATCGCGGGGGCCGCCGTGTACCGCTCCCATCATCCTGTAATCTAGCAGCGCGGGGGTCGCCGTGTACCGCTCCCATCCTCCCATCATCCTGTAATCTAGCAGTGCGGGGGCCGCCGTGTACCGCTCCCATCCTCTCATCATCCTGTAATCTAGCAGTGCGGGGGGTGCCGTATACCGCTCACATCCTCCCATCATCCTGTAATCTAGCAGCGCGGGGGCCGCCGTGTACCGCTCCCATCCTCCCATCATCCTGTAATCTAGCAGCGCGGGGGCCGCCGTATACTGCTCACATCCTCCCATCATCCTGTAATCTAGCAGCGCAGGGGCCGCCGTGTACCGCTCACATCCTCCCATCATCCTGTAATCTAGCAGCGCGGGGGCCGCCGTGTACCGCTCACATCCTCCCATCATCCTGTAATCTAGCAGCGCGGGGGGCGCCGTGTACCGCTCACATCCTCCCATCATCCTGTAATCTAGCAGCGCAGGGGCCGCCGTGTACCGCTCCCGTCATCCTGTAATCTAGCAGCGCGGGGGCCGCCGTGTACCGCTCCCATCCTCCCATCATCCTGTAATCTAGCAGCGCGGGGGCCGCCGTGTACTGCTCCCATCCTCCCATCATCCTGTAATCTAGCAGCGCGGGGGCCGCCGTGTACCGCTCCCATCCTCCCATCATCCTGTAATCTAGCAGTGCGGGGGCCGCCGTGTACCGCTCACATCCTCTCATCATCCTGTAATCTAGCAGCGCGGGGGCTGCCGTGTACCGCTCCCATCATCCTGTAATCTAGCAGCACGCGGGCCGCTTTGTACCGCTCCCATCCTCCCATCATCCTGTAATCTAGCAGCGCAGGGGCCGCCGTGTACCGCTCCCATCCTCCCATCATCCTGTAATCTAGCAGCGCGGGGGCCGCCGTGTACCGCTCCCATCATCCTGTCATACTGTAATCTAGCAGCGCGGGGGCCGCCGTGTACCGCTCCCATCCTCCCATCATCCTGTAATCTAGCAGCGCGGGGGCCGCCGTGTACTGCTCACATCCTCTCATCATCCTGTAATCTAGCAGCGCGGGGGCCGCCGTGTACCGCTCACATCCTCCCATCATCCTGTAATCTAACAGCGAGGGGGCCGCCGTGTACCGCTCCCATCCTCCCATCATCCTGTAATCTAGCAGCGCGGGGGCCGCCGTGTACCGCTCCCTTTCTCCCATCATCCTATAATCTAGCAGCGCGGGGGCCGCCGTGTACCGCTCACATCCTCCCATCATCCTGTAATCTAGCAGCGCGGGCACCGCCGTGTACCGCTCCCATCATCCTGTAATCTAGCAGCGCGGGGGCCGCCGTGTACCGCTTACATCCTCCCATCATCCTGTAATCTAGCAGCGCAGGGGCCGCCGTGTACCGCTCCCGTCATCCTGTAATCTAGCAGCGCGGGGGCCGCCGTGTACCGTTCCCATCATCCTGTAATCTAGCAGCGCGGGGGCCGCCGTGTACCGCTCCCATCCTCCCATCATCCTGTAATCTAGCAGCACCGGGGCTGCCGTGTACCACTCCCATCCTCCCATCATCCTGTAATCTAGCAGCGCGGGGGCCGCCGTGTACCGCTCCCATCCTCCCATCATCCTGTAATATAGCAGCGCGGGGGCCGCCGTGTACCGCTCCCTTTCTCCCATCATCCTATAATCTAGCAGCGCGGGGGCCGCCGTGTACCGCTCACATCCTCCCATCATCCTTTAATCTAGCAGCGCGGGGGCCGCCTTTTACCGCTCCCATCCTCCCATCATCCTGTAATCTAGCAGCGCAGGGGCCGCCGTGTACCGCTCCCATCCTCCCATCATCCTGTAATCTAGCAGCGCAGGGGCCGCTGTGTACCGCTCCCATCCTCCCATCATCCTGTAATCTAGCAGCGCGTTGGCCGCCGTTTACCGCTCACATCCTCCCATCATCCTGTAATCTAGCAGCGCAGGGGCCGTCGTGTACCGCTCACATCCTCCCATCATCCTGTAATGTAGCAGCGCAGGGGCCGCCGTTTACCGCTCACATCCTCCCATCATCCTGTAATCTAGCAGCGTAGGGGCCGCCGTGTACCGCTCCCGTCATCCTGTAATCTAGCAGCGCAGGGGCCGCCGTGTACCGCTCACATCCTCCCATCATCCTGTAATCTAGCAGCGCGGGGGCCGCCGTGTACCGCTCCCATCCTCCCATCATCCTGTAATCTAGCAGCACGCAGGCCACTGTGTACCGCTCCCATCCTCCCATCATCCTGTAATCTAGCAGCGCGGGGGCCGCCGTGTACTGCTCACATCCTCCCATCATCCTGTAATCTAGCAGCGCGGGGGGCGCCGTGTACCGCTCCCATCCTCCCATCATCCTGTAATCTAGCAGCGCGGGGGCCGCCGTGTACCGCTCACATCCTCCCATCATCCTGTAATCTAGCAGCGCGGGGGCTGCCGTGTACCGCTCCCTTCCTCCCATCATCCTGTAATCTAGCATCGCGGGGGGCGCCGTGTACCGCTCACATCCTCCCATCATTCTGTAATCTAGAAGCGCGGGGGCCGCCGTGTACCGCTCCCATCATCCTGTAATCTAGCAGCGCAGGGGCCGTCGTGTACCGCTACCATCCTCCCATCATCCTGTAATCTAGCAGCGCGGGGGCCGCCGTGTACCGCTCCCGTCATCCTGTAATCCTAGCAGCGCAGCAGCCGCCGTGTACTGCTCCCATCATCCTGTAATCTAGCAGCGCAGGGGCCGCCGTGTACCGCTCCCTTCCTCCCATCCTGTAATCTAGCAGCGCGGGGGCCGCCGTGTACCGCTCACATCCTCCCATCATCCTGTAATCTAGCAGCGCAGGGGCCGCCGTGTACCGCTCCCTTCCTCCCATCATCCTGTAATCTAGCAGCGCGGGGGCCACCGTGTACCGCTCACATCCTCCCATCATTCTGTAATCTAGCAGCGCGGGGGCCGCCGTGTACCGCTCCCATCCTCCCATCATCCTGTAATCTAGCAGCACGGGGGCCGCCGTGTACAGCTCACATCCTCCCATCATTCTGTAATCTAGCAGCGCAGGGGCCACCGTGTACCGCTCCCGTCATCCTGTAATCTAGCAGCGCAGGGGCCGCCGTGTACCGCTCCCGTCATCCTGTAATCTAGCAGCGCGGGGGGCGCCGTGTACCGCTCCCATCCTCCCATCATCCTGTAATCTAGCAGCGCGGGGGCCGCCCTGTACTGCTCCCATTCTCCTGTAATCTAGCAGCGCAGGGGCCGCCGTGTACCGCTCCCATCCTCCCATCATCCTGTAATCTAGCAGCGCAGGGCCCGCTGTGTACCGCTCCCATCCTCCCATCATCCTGTAATCTAGCAGCGCGGGGGCCGCCGTGTACCGCTCCCATCCTCCCATCATCCTGTAATCTAGCAGCGCGGGGGCCGCCGTGTACCGCTCCCTTTCTCCCATCATCCTATAATCTAGCAGCGCTGGGGCCGCCGTATACCGCTCACATCCTCCCATCATCCTGTAATCTAGCAGCGCAGGGGCCGCCGTGTACCGCTCCCGTCATCCTGTAATCTAGCAGCGCGGGGGCTGCCGTGTACCGCTCCCATCATCCTGTAATCTAGCAGCACGCGGGCCGCTTTGTACCGCTCCCATCCTCCCATCATCCTGTAATCTAGCAGCGCAGGGGCCGCCGTGTACCGCTCCCATCCTCCCATCATCCTGTAATCTAGCAGCGCGGGTGCCGCCGTGTACCGCTCCCATCATCCTGTCATACTGTAATCTAGCAGCGCGGGGGCCGCCGTGTACCGCTCCCATCCTCCCATCATCCTGTAATCTAGCAGCGCGGGGGCCGCCGTGTACCGCTCCCATCATCCTGTCATACTGTAATCTAGCAGCGCGGGGGCCGCCGTGTACCGCTCACAACCTCCCATCATCCTGTAATCTAACAACGAGGGGGCCGCCGTGTACCGCTCACATCCTCCCATCATCCTGTAATCTAGCAGCGCGGGGGCCGCCGTGTACCGCTCCCTTTCTCCCATCATCCTATAATCTAGCAGCGCGGGGGCCGCCGTATACCGCTCACATCCTCCCATCATCCTGTAATCTAGCAGCGCAGGGGCCGCCGTGTACCGCTCCCGTCATCCTGTAATCTAGCAGCGCGGGGGCTGCCGTGTACCGCTCCCATCATCCTGTAATCTAGCAGCACGCGGGCCGCTTTGTACCGCTCCCATCATCCTGTAATCTAGCAGCGCAGGGGCCGCCGTGTACCGCTCCCATCCTCCCATCATCCTGTAATCTAGCAGCGCGGGGGCCGCCGTGTACCGCTCCCATCATCCTGTCATACTGTAATCTAGCAGCGCGGGGGCCGCCGTGTACCGCTCCCATCCTCCCATCATCCTGTAATCTAGCAGCGCGGGGGCCGCCGTGTACCGCTCACATCCTCTCATCATCCTGTAATCTAGCAGCGCAGGGGCCGCCGTGTACCGCTCCCGTCATCCTGTAATCTAGCAGCGCGGGGGCCGCCGTGTACCGTTCCCATCATCCTGTAATCTAGCAGCGCGGGGGCCGCCGTGTACCGCTCCCATCCTCCCATCATCCTGTAATCTAGCAGCACCGGGGCTGCCGTGTACCACTCCCATCCTCCCATCATCCTGTAATCTAGCAGCGCGGGGGCCGCCGTGTACCGCTCACATCCTCCCATCATCCTGTAATCTAACAGCGAGGGGGCCGCCGTGTACCGCTCCCATCCTCCCATCATCCTGTAATCTAGCAGCGCGGGGGCCGCCGTGTACCGCTCCCATCATCCTGTAATCTAGCAGCGCGGGGGCCGCCGTGTACCGCTTACATCCTCCCATCATCCTGTAATCTAGCAGCGCAGGGGCCGCCGTGTACCGCTCCCGTCATCCTGTAATCTAGCAGCGCGGGGGCCGCCGTGTACCGTTCCCATCATCCTGTAATCTAGCAGCGCGGGGGCCGCCGTGTACCGCTCCCATCCTCCCATCATCCTGTAATCTAGCAGCACCGGGGCTGCCGTGTACCACTCCCATCCTCCCATCATCCTGTAATCTAGCAGCGCGGGGGCCGCCGTGTACCGCTCACATCCTCCCATCATCCTGTAATCTAGCAGCTCGGGGGCCGCCGTGTACCGCTCCCATCCTCCTGTCATACTGTAATCTAGCAGCGCAGGGGCCGCCGTGTACAGCTCCCATCCTCCCATCATCCTGTAATCTAGCAGCGCGGGGGCTGCCGTGTACCGCTCACATCCTCCCGTCATCCTGTAATCTAGCAGCGCGGGGGCCGCCGTGTACAGCTCCCATCCTCCCATCATCCTGTAATCTAGCAGCACGGGGGCCGCCGTGTACCGCTCACATCCTCCCATCATCCTGTAATCTAGCAGCGCAGGGGCCGCCGTGTACCGCTCCCGTCATCCTGTAATCTAGCAGCGCAGGGGCCGCCGTGTACCGCTCCCGTCATCCTGTAATCTAGCAGCGCGGGGGCGCCGTGTACCGCTCCCATCCTCCCATCATCCTGTAATCTAGCAGCGCAGGGGCCGCCGTGTACCGCTCCCATCCTCCCATCATCCTGTAATCTAGCAGCGCAGGAGCTGCTGTGTACTGCTCCCATCATCCTGTAATCTAGCAGCGCGGAGGCCGCCGTGTACCGCTCCCATCCTCCCATCATCCTGTAATCTAGCAGCGCGGGGGCCGCCGTGTACCGCTCCCTTTCTCCCATCATCCTATAATCTAGCAGCGCGGGGGCCGCCGTGTACCGCTCACATCCTCCCATCATCCTGTAATCTAGCAGCGCAGGGGCCGCCGTGTACCGCTCCCGTCATCCTGTAATCTAGCAGCGCGGGGGCTGCCGTGTACCGCTCCCATCCTCCCATCATCCTGTAATCTAGCAGCACGCGGGCCACTTTGTACCGCTCCCATCCTCCCATCATCCTGTAATCTAGCAGCGCGGGGTCCGCCGTGTACCGCTCACATCCTCTCATCATCCTGTAATCTAGCAGCGCGGGGGCCGCCGTGTACCGCTCACATCCTCCCATCATCCTGTAATCTAACAGCGCGGGGGCCGCCGTGTACCGCTCCCATCCTCCCATCATCCTGTAATCTAGCAGCGCGGGGGCCGCCGTGTACCGCTCCCATCATCCTGTAATCTAGCAGCGCGGGGGCCGCCGTGTACCGCTCCCATCCTCCCATCATCCTGTAATATAGCAGCGCGGGGGCCGCCGTGTACCGCTCCCTTTCTCCCATCATCCTATAATCTAGCAGCGCGGGGGCCGCCTTGTACCGCTCCCATCCTCCCATCATCCTGTAATCTAGCAGCGCAGGGGCCGCCTTGTACCGCTCCCATCCTCCCATCATCCTGTAATCTAGCAGCGCAGGGGCCGCTGTGTACCGCTCCCATCCTCCCATCATCCTGTAATCTAGCAGCGCGTGGGCCGCCGTTTACCGCTCACATCCTCCCATCATCCTGTAATCTAGCAGCGCAGGGGCCGCCGTGTACCGCTCACATCCTCCCATCATCCTGTAATGTAGCAGCGCAGGGGCCGCCGTTTACCGCTCACATCCTCCCATCATCCTGTAATCTAGCAGCGTAGGGGCCGCCGTGTACCGCTCCCGTCATCCTGTAATCTAGCAGCGCAGGGGCCGCCGTGTACCGCTCACATCCTCCCATCATCCTGTAATCTAGCAGCGCGGGGGCCGCCGTGTACCGCTCCCATCCTCCCATCATCCTGTAATCTAGCAGCACGCAGGCCACTGTGTACCGCTCCCATCCTCCCATCATCCTGTAATCTAGCAGCGCGGGGGGCGCCGTGTACCGCTCCCATCCTCCCATCATCCTGTAATCTAGCAGCGCGGGGGCCGCCGTGTACCGCTCCCATCCTCCCATCATCCTATAATCTAGCAGCGCGGGGGCCGCCGTGTACCGCTCACATCCTCCCTTCATCCTGTAATCTAGCAGCGCGGGGGCTGCCGTGTACCGCTCCCTTCCTCCCATCATCCTGTAATCTAGCAGCGCGGGGGGCGCCGTGTACCGCTCACATCCTCCCATCATTCTGTAATCTAGAAGCGCGGGGGCCGCCGTGTACCGCTCCCATCATCCTGTAATCTAGCAGCGCAGGGGCCGCCGTGTACCGCTACCATCCCCCCATCATCCTGTAATCTAGCAGCGCGGGGGCCGCCGTGTACCGCTCCCGTCATCCTGTAATCCTAGCAGCGCAGCAGCCGCCGTGTACTGCTCCCATCATCCTGTAATCTAGCAGCGCAGGGGCCGCCGTGTACCGCTCCCATCCTCCCATCCTGTAATCTAGCAGCGCGGGGGCCGCCGTGTACCGCTCACATCCTCCCATCATCCTGTAATCTAGCAGCGCGGGGGGCGCCGTGGACCGCTCCCTTCCTCCCATCATCCTGTAATCTAGCAGCGCGGGGGCCACCGTGTACCGCTCACATCCTCCCATCATTCTGTAATCTAGCAGCGCGGGGGCCGCCGTGTACCGCTCCCATCATCCTGTAATCTAGCAGCGCAGGGGCCACCGTGTACCGCTCCCGTCATCCTGTAATCTAGCAGCGCAGGGGCCGCCGTGTACCGCTCCCGTCATCCTGTAATCTAGCAGCGCGGGGGGCGCCGTGTACCGCTCCCATCCTCTCATCATCCTGTAATCTAGCAGCGCGGGGGCCGCCTTGTACCGCTCCCATCCTCCTGTAATCTAGCAGCGCAGGGGCCGCCGTGTACCGCTCCCATCCTCCCATCATCCTGTAATCTAGCAGCGCAGGGCCCGCTGTGTACCGCTCCCATCCTCCCATCATCCTGTAATCTAGCAGCGCGGGGGCCGCCGTGTACCGCTCCCATCCTCCCATCATCCTGTAATCTAGCAGCGCGGGGGCCGCCGTGTACCGCTCCCTTTCTCCCATCATCCTATAATCTAGCAGCGCGGGGGCCGCCGTGTACCGCTCACATCCTCCCATCATCCTGTAATCTAGCAGCGCAGGGGCCGCCGTATACCCCTCCCATCATCCTGTAATCTAGCAGCACGCGGGCCACTTTGTACCGCTCCCATCCTCCCATCATCCTGTAATCTAGCAGCGCGGGGGCCGCCGTGTTCCGCTCACATCCTCCCATCATCCTGTAATCTAGCAGCGCGGGGGCCGCCGTGTACCGCTCCCATCATCCTGTAATCTAGCAGCGTGGGGGCCGCCGTGTACCGCTCACATCCTCTCATCATCCTGTAATCTAGCAGCGCGGGGGCCGCCGTGTACCGCTCACATCCTCCCATCATCCTGTAATCTAACAGCGCGGGGGCCGCCGTGTACCGCTCCCATCCTCCCATCATCCTGTAATCTAGCAGCGCGGGGGCCGCCGTGTACCGCTCCCTTTCTCCCATCATCCTATAATCTAGCAGCGCGGGGGCCGCCGTGTTACGCTCACTTCCTCCCATCATCCTTTAATCTAGCAGCGCGGGGGCCGCCTTGTACCGCTCCCATCCTCCCATCATCCTGTAATCTAGCAGCGCAGGGGCCGCCGTGTACCGCTCCCATACTCCCATCATCCTGTAATCTAGCAGCGCGGGGGCCGCCGTGTACCGCTCACATCCTCCCATCATCCTGTAATCTAGCAGCGCAGGGGGCGCCGTGTACCGCTCACATCCTCCCATCATCCTGTAATGTAGCAGCGCAGGGGCCGCCGTTTACCGCTCACATCCTCCCATCATCCTGTAATCTAGCAGCGCAGGGGCCGCCGTGTACCGCTCCCGTCATCCTGTAATCTAGCAGCGCAGGGGCCGCCGTGTACCGCTCCCGTCATCCTGTAATCTAGCAGCGCAGGGGCCGCCGTGTACCGCTCCCATCCTCCCATCATCCTGTAATCTAGCAGCGCGGGGGCCGCCGTGTACCGCTCCCATCCTCCCATCATCCTGTAATCTAGCAGCGCGGGGGCCGCCGTGTACCGCTCCCTTTCTCCCATCATCCTATAATCTAGCAGCGCGGGGGCCGCCGTGTACCGCTCACATCCTCCCATCATCCTGTAATCTAGCAGCGCAGGGGCCGCCGTATACCCCTCCCATCATCCTGTAATCTAGCAGCACGCGGGCCACTTTGTACCGCTCCCATCCTCCCATCATCCTGTAATCTAGCAGCGCGGGGGCCGCCGTGTTCCGCTCACATCCTCCCATCATCCTGTAATCTAGCAGCGCGGGGGCCGCCGTGTACCGCTCCCATCATCCTGTAATCTAGCAGCGTGGGGGCCGCCGTGTACCGCTCACATCCTCTCATCATCCTGTAATCTAGCAGCGCGGGGGCCGCCGTGTACCGCTCACATCCTCCCATCATCCTGTAATCTAACAGCGCGGGGGCCGCCGTGTACCGCTCCCATCCTCCCATCATCCTGTAATCTAGCAGCGCGGGGGCCGCCGTGTACCGCTCCCTTTCTCCCATCATCCTATAATCTAGCAGCGCGGGGGCCGCCGTGTTACGCTCACTTCCTCCCATCATCCTTTAATCTAGCAGCGCGGGGGCCGCCTTGTACCGCTCCCATCCTCCCATCATCCTGTAATCTAGCAGCGCAGGGGCCGCCGTGTACCGCTCCCATACTCCCATCATCCTGTAATCTAGCAGCGCGGGGGCCGCCGTGTACCGCTCACATCCTCCCATCATCCTGTAATCTAGCAGCGCAGGGGGCGCCGTGTACCGCTCACATCCTCCCATCATCCTGTAATGTAGCAGCGCAGGGGCCGCCGTTTACCGCTCACATCCTCCCATCATCCTGTAATCTAGCAGCGCAGGGGCCGCCGTGTACCGCTCCCGTCATCCTGTAATCTAGCAGCGCAGGGGCCGCCGTGTACCGCTCCCGTCATCCTGTAATCTAGCAGCGCAGGGGCCGCCGTGTACCGCTCACATCCTCCCATCATCCTGTAATCTAGCAGCGCGGGGGCCACCGTGTACCGCTCCCTTTCTTCCATCATCCTATAATCTAGCAGCGCGGGGGCCGCCGTGTACCGCTCACATCCTCCCATCATCCTGTAATCTAGCAGCGCGGGGGCCACCGTGTACCGCTCCCATCCTCCCATCATCCTGTAATCTAGCAGCGCGGGGGCCGCCGTGTACCGCTCCCTTTCTCCCATCATCCTATAATCTAGCAGCGCGGGGGCCGCCGTGTACCGCTCACATCCTCCCATCATCCTGTAATCTAGCAGCGCAGGGGCCGCTGTGTACCGCTCCCATCCTCCCATCATCCTGTAATCTAGCAGCGCGGGGGCCGCCGTGTACCGCTCCCATCCTCCCATCATCCTGTAATCTAGCAGCGCGGGGGCCGCCGTGTACCGCTCCCTTTCTCCCATCATCCTATAATCTAGCAGCGCGGGGGCCGCCGTGTACCGCTCACATCCTCCCATCATCCTGTAATCTAGCAGCGCAGGGGCCGCCGTGTACCGCTCCCGTCATCCTGTAATCTAGCAGCGCGGGGGCTGCCGTGTACCGCTCCCATCCTCCCATCATCCTGTAATCTAGCAGCACGCGGGCCACTTTGTACCGCTCCCATCCTCCCATCATCCTGTAATCTAGCAGCGCGGGGGCCGCCGTGTACCGCTCACATCCTCCCATCATTCTGTAATCTAGCAGCGCGGGGGCCGCCGTGTACCGCTCCCATCCTCCCATCCTGTAATCTAGCAGCGCGGGGGCCGCCATGTACCGCTCACATCCTCCCTTCATCCTGTAATCTAACAGCGCGGGGGCCGCCGTGTACCGCTCCCATCCTCCCATCATCCTGTAATCTAGCAGCACGCGGGCCACTTTGTACCGCTCCCATCCTCCCATCATCCTGTAATCTAGCAGCGCAGGGGCCGCCGTGTACCGCTCACATCCTCCCTTCATCCTGTAATCTAACAGCGAGGGGGCCGCCGTGTACCGCTCCCATCCTCCCATCATCCTGTAATCTAGCAGCGCGGGGGCCGCCGTGTACCGCTCCCATCATCCTGTAATCTAGCAGCGCGGGGGCCGCCGTGTACCGCTTACATCCTCCCATCATCCTGTAATCTAGCAGCGCAGGGGCCGCCGTGTACCGCTCCCGTCATCCTGTAATCTAGCAGCGCGGGGGCCGCCGTGTACCGTTCCCATCATCCTGTAATCTAGCAGCGCGGGGGCCGCCGTGTACCGCTCCCATCCTCCCATCATCCTGTAATCTAGCAGCACCGGGGCTGCCGTGTACCACTCCCATCCTCCCATCATCCTGTAATCTAGCAGCGCGGGGGCCGCCGTGTACCGCTCACATCCTCCCATCATCCTGTAATCTAGCAGCTCGGGGGCCGCCGTGTACCGCTCCCATCCTCCTGTCATACTGTAATCTAGCAGCGCAGGGGCCGCCGTGTACAGCTCCCATCCTCCCATCATCCTGTAATCTAGCAGCGCGGGGGCTGCCGTGTACCGCTCACATCCTCCCGTCATCCTGTAATCTAGCAGCGCGGGGGCCGCCGTGTACAGCTCCCATCCTCCCATCATCCTGTAATCTAGCAGCACGGGGGCCGCCGTGTACCGCTCACATCCTCCCATCATCCTGTAATCTAGCAGCGCAGGGGCCGCCGTGTACCGCTCCCGTCATCCTGTAATCTAGCAGCGCAGGGGCCGCCGTGTACCGCTCCCGTCATCCTGTAATCTAGCAGCGCGGGGGCGCCGTGTACCGCTCCCATCCTCCCATCATCCTGTAATCTAGCAGCGCAGGGGCCGCCGTGTACCGCTCCCATCCTCCCATCATCCTGTAATCTAGCAGCGCAGGAGCTGCTGTGTACTGCTCCCATCATCCTGTAATCTAGCAGCGCGGAGGCCGCCGTGTACCGCTCCCATCCTCCCATCATCCTGTAATCTAGCAGCGCGGGGGCCGCCGTGTACCGCTCCCTTTCTCCCATCATCCTATAATCTAGCAGCGCGGGGGCCGCCGTGTACCGCTCACATCCTCCCATCATCCTGTAATCTAGCAGCGCAGGGGCCGCCGTGTACCGCTCCCGTCATCCTGTAATCTAGCAGCGCGGGGGCTGCCGTGTACCGCTCCCATCCTCCCATCATCCTGTAATCTAGCAGCACGCGGGCCACTTTGTACCGCTCCCATCCTCCCATCATCCTGTAATCTAGCAGCGCGGGGTCCGCCGTGTACCGCTCACATCCTCTCATCATCCTGTAATCTAGCAGCGCGGGGGCCGCCGTGTACCGCTCACATCCTCCCATCATCCTGTAATCTAACAGCGCGGGGGCCGCCGTGTACCGCTCCCATCCTCCCATCATCCTGTAATCTAGCAGCGCGGGGGCCGCCGTGTACCGCTCCCATCATCCTGTAATCTAGCAGCGCGGGGGCCGCCGTGTACCGCTCCCATCCTCCCATCATCCTGTAATATAGCAGCGCGGGGGCCGCCGTGTACCGCTCCCTTTCTCCCATCATCCTATAATCTAGCAGCGCGGGGGCCGCCTTGTACCGCTCCCATCCTCCCATCATCCTGTAATCTAGCAGCGCAGGGGCCGCCTTGTACCGCTCCCATCCTCCCATCATCCTGTAATCTAGCAGCGCAGGGGCCGCTGTGTACCGCTCCCATCCTCCCATCATCCTGTAATCTAGCAGCGCGTGGGCCGCCGTTTACCGCTCACATCCTCCCATCATCCTGTAATCTAGCAGCGCAGGGGCCGCCGTGTACCGCTCACATCCTCCCATCATCCTGTAATGTAGCAGCGCAGGGGCCGCCGTTTACCGCTCACATCCTCCCATCATCCTGTAATCTAGCAGCGTAGGGGCCGCCGTGTACCGCTCCCGTCATCCTGTAATCTAGCAGCGCAGGGGCCGCCGTGTACCGCTCACATCCTCCCATCATCCTGTAATCTAGCAGCGCGGGGGCCGCCGTGTACCGCTCCCATCCTCCCATCATCCTGTAATCTAGCAGCACGCAGGCCACTGTGTACCGCTCCCATCCTCCCATCATCCTGTAATCTAGCAGCGCGGGGGGCGCCGTGTACCGCTCCCATCCTCCCATCATCCTGTAATCTAGCAGCGCGGGGGCCGCCGTGTACCGCTCCCATCCTCCCATCATCCTATAATCTAGCAGCGCGGGGGCCGCCGTGTACCGCTCACATCCTCCCTTCATCCTGTAATCTAGCAGCGCGGGGGCTGCCGTGTACCGCTCCCTTCCTCCCATCATCCTGTAATCTAGCAGCGCGGGGGGCGCCGTGTACCGCTCACATCCTCCCATCATTCTGTAATCTAGAAGCGCGGGGGCCGCCGTGTACCGCTCCCATCATCCTGTAATCTAGCAGCGCAGGGGCCGCCGTGTACCGCTACCATCCCCCCATCATCCTGTAATCTAGCAGCGCGGGGGCCGCCGTGTACCGCTCCCGTCATCCTGTAATCCTAGCAGCGCAGCAGCCGCCGTGTACTGCTCCCATCATCCTGTAATCTAGCAGCGCAGGGGCCGCCGTGTACCGCTCCCATCCTCCCATCCTGTAATCTAGCAGCGCGGGGGCCGCCGTGTACCGCTCACATCCTCCCATCATCCTGTAATCTAGCAGCGCGGGGGGCGCCGTGGACCTCTCCCTTCCTCCCATCATCCTGTAATCTAGCAGCGCGGGGGCCACCGTGTACCGCTCACATCCTCCCATCATTCTGTAATCTAGCAGCGCGGGGGCCGCCGTGTACCGCTCCCATCCTCCCATCATCCTGTAATCTAGCAGCGCAGGGGCCACCGTGTACCGCTCCCGTCATCCTGTAATCTAGCAGCGCAGGGGCCGCCGTGTACCGCTCCCGTCATCCTGTAATCTAGCAGCGCGGGGGGCGCCGTGTACCGCTCCCATCCTCTCATCATCCTGTAATCTAGCAGCGCGGGGGCCGCCTTGTACCGCTCCCATCCTCCTGTAATCTAGCAGCGCAGGGGCCGCCGTGTACCGCTCCCATCCTCCCATCATCCTGTAATCTAGCAGCGCAGGGCCCGCTGTGTACCGCTCCCATCCTCCCATCATCCTGTAATCTAGCAGCGCGGGGGCCGCCGTGTACCGCTCCCATCCTCCCATCATCCTGTAATCTAGCAGCGCGGGGGCCGCCGTGTACCGCTCCCTTTCTCCCATCATCCTATAATCTAGCAGCGCGGGGGCCGCCGTGTACCGCTCACATCCTCCCATCATCCTGTAATCTAGCAGCGCAGGGGCCGCCGTATACCCCTCCCATCATCCTGTAATCTAGCAGCACGCGGGCCACTTTGTACCGCTCCCATCCTCCCATCATCCTGTAATCTAGCAGCGCGGGGGCCGCCGTGTTCCGCTCACATCCTCCCATCATCCTGTAATCTAGCAGCGCGGGGGCCGCCGTGTACCGCTCCCATCATCCTGTAATCTAGCAGCGTGGGGGCCGCCGTGTACCGCTCACATCCTCTCATCATCCTGTAATCTAGCAGCGCGGGGGCCGCCGTGTACCGCTCACATCCTCCCATCATCCTGTAATCTAACAGCGCGGGGGCCGCCGTGTACCGCTCCCATCCTCCCATCATCCTGTAATCTAGCAGCGCGGGGGCCGCCGTGTACCGCTCCCTTTCTCCCATCATCCTATAATCTAGCAGCGCGGGGGCCGCCGTGTTACGCTCACTTCCTCCCATCATCCTTTAATCTAGCAGCGCGGGGGCCGCCTTGTACCGCTCCCATCCTCCCATCATCCTGTAATCTAGCAGCGCAGGGGCCGCCGTGTACCGCTCCCATACTCCCATCATCCTGTAATCTAGCAGCGCGGGGGCCGCCGTGTACCGCTCACATCCTCCCATCATCCTGTAATCTAGCAGCGCAGGGGGCGCCGTGTACCGCTCACATCCTCCCATCATCCTGTAATGTAGCAGCGCAGGGGCCGCCGTTTACCGCTCACATCCTCCCATCATCCTGTAATCTAGCAGCGCAGGGGCCGCCGTGTACCGCTCCCGTCATCCTGTAATCTAGCAGCGCAGGGGCCGCCGTGTACCGCTCCCGTCATCCTGTAATCTAGCAGCGCAGGGGCCGCCGTGTACCGCTCACATCCTCCCATCATCCTGTAATCTAGCAGCGCGGGGGCCACCGTGTACCGCTCCCTTTCTTCCATCATCCTATAATCTAGCAGCGCGGGGGCCGCCGTGTACCGCTCACATCCTCCCATCATCCTGTAATCTAGCAGCGCGGGGGCCACCGTGTACCGCTCCCATCCTCCCATCATCCTGTAATCTAGCAGCGCGGGGGCCGCCGTGTACCGCTCCCTTTCTCCCATCATCCTATAATCTAGCAGCGCGGGGGCCGCCGTGTACCGCTCACATCCTCCCATCATCCTGTAATCTAGCAGCGCAGGGGCCGCTGTGTACCGCTCCCATCCTCCCATCATCCTGTAATCTAGCAGCGCGGGGGCCGCCGTGTACCGCTCCCATCCTCCCATCATCCTGTAATCTAGCAGCGCGGGGGCCGCCGTGTACCGCTCCCTTTCTCCCATCATCCTATAATCTAGCAGCGCGGGGGCCGCCGTGTACCGCTCACATCCTCCCATCATCCTGTAATCTAGCAGCGCAGGGGCCGCCGTGTACCGCTCCCGTCATCCTGTAATCTAGCAGCGCGGGGGCTGCCGTGTACCGCTCCCATCCTCCCATCATCCTGTAATCTAGCAGCACGCGGGCCACTTTGTACCGCTCCCATCCTCCCATCATCCTGTAATCTAGCAGCGCGGGGGCCGCCGTGTACCGCTCACATCCTCCCATCATTCTGTAATCTAGCAGCGCGGGGGCCGCCGTGTACCGCTCCCATCCTCCCATCCTGTAATCTAGCAGCGCGGGGGCCGCCATGTACCGCTCACATCCTCCCTTCATCCTGTAATCTAACAGCGCGGGGGCCGCCGTGTACCGCTCCCATCCTCCCATCATCCTGTAATCTAGCAGCACGCGGGCCACTTTGTACCGCTCCCATCCTCCCATCATCCTGTAATCTAGCAGCGCAGGGGCCGCCGTGTACCGCTCACATCCTCCCTTCATCCTGTAATCTAACAGCGCGGGGGCCGCCGTGTACCGCTCACATCCTCCCATCATCCTGTAATCTAGCAGCGCGGGGGCCGCCGTGTACCGCTCCCTTTCTCCCATCATCCTATAATCTAGCAGCGCGGGGGCCGCCGTGTACCGCTCACATCCTCCCATCATCCTTTAATCTAGCAGCGCGGGGGCCGCTGTGTACCGCTCCCATCCTCCCATCATCCTGTAATCTAGCAGCGCGGGGGCTGCCTTGTACCGCTCCCATCCTCCCATCATCCTGTAATCTAGCAGCGCAGGGGCCGCCGTGTACCGCTCCCATCCTCCCATCATCCTGTAATCTAGCAGCGCAGGGGCCGCTGTGTACCGCTCCCATCCTCCCATCATCCTGTAATCTAGCAGCGCGTGGGCCGCCGTTTACCGCTCACATCCTCCCATCATCCTGTAATCTAGCAGCGCAGGGGCCGCCGTGTACCGCTCACATCCTCCCATCATCCTGTAATGTAGCAGCGCAGGGGCCGCCGTTTACCGCTCACATCCTCCCATCATCCTGTAATCTAGCAGCGCGGGGGCCGCCGTGTACCGCTCCCTTTCTCCCATCATCCTATAATCTAGCAGCGCGGGGGCCGCCGTGTACCGCTCCCATCCTCCCATCATCCTGTAATCTAGCAGCGCAGGGGCCGCCGCGTACCGCTCCCATCCTCCCATCATCCTGTAATCTAGCAGCGCAGGAGCCGCTGTGTACCGCTCCCATGCTCCCATCATCCTGTAATCTAGCAGCGCGGGGGCCGCCGTGTACCGCTCACATCCTTCCATCATCCTGTAATCTAGCAGCGCAGGGGCCGCCGTGTACCGCTCCCATCCTCCCATCATCCTGTAATCTAGCAGCGCGGGGGCCGCCGTGTACCGCTCACATCCTCCCATCATTCTGTAATCTAGAAGCGCGGGGGCCGCCGTGTACCGCTCCCATCATCCTGTAATCTAGCAGCGCAGGAGCCGCCGTGTACCGCTACCATCCCCCCATCATCCTGTAATCTAGCAGCGCGGGGGCCGCCGTGTACCGCTCCCGTCATCCTGTAATCCTAGCAGCGCAGCAGCCGCCGTGTACTGCTCCCATCATCCTGTAATCTAGCAGCGCAGGGGCCGCCGTGTACCGCTCCCATCCTCCCATCCTGTAATCTAGCAGCGCGGGGGCCGCCGTGTACCGCTCACATCCTCCCATCATCCTGTAATCTAGCAGCGCGGGGGGCGCCGTGTACCGCTCCCTTCCTCCCATCATCCTGTAATCTAGCAGCGCGGGGGCCACCGTGTACCGCTCACATCCTCCCATCATTCTGTAATCTAGCAGCGCGGGGGCCGCCGTGTACCGCTCCCATCCTCCCATCATCCTGTAATCTAGCAGCGCAGGGGCCACCGTGTACCGCTCCCGTCATCCTGTAATCTAGCAGCGCAGGGGCCGCCGTGTACCGCTCCCGTCATCCTGTAATCTAGCAGCGCGGGGGGCGCCGTGTACCGCTCCCATCCTCTCATCATCCTGTAATCTAGCAGCGCGGGGGCCGCCTTGTACCGCTCCCATCCTCCTGTAATCTAGCAGCGCAGGGGCCGCCGTGTACCGCTCCCATCCTCCCATCATCCTGTAATCTAGCAGCGCAGGGCCCGCTGTGTACCGCTCCCATCCTCCTATCATCCTGTAATCTAGCAGCGCGGGGGCCGCCGTGTACCGCTCCCATCCTCCCATCATCCTGTAATCTAGCAGCGCGGGGGCCGCCGTGTACCGCTCCCTTTCTCCCATCATCCTATAATCTAGCAGCGCGGGGGCCGCCGTGTACCGCTCACATCCTCCCATCATCCTGTAATCTAGCAGCGCAGGGGCCGCCGTATACCCCTCCCATCATCCTGTAATCTAGCAGCACGCGGGCCACTTTGTACCGCTCCCATCCTCCCATCATCCTGTAATCTAGCAGCGCGGGGGCCGCCGTGTTCCGCTCACATCCTCCCATCATCCTGTAATCTAGCAGCGCGGGGGCCGCCGTGTACCGCTCCCATCATCCTGTAATCTAGCAGCGTGGGGGCCGCCGTGTACCGCTCACATCCTCTCATCATCCTGTAATCTAGCAGCGCGGGGGCCGCCGTGTACCGCTCACATCCTCCCATCATCCTGTAATCTAACAGCGCGGGGGCCGCCGTGTACCGCTCCCATCCTCCCATCATCCTGTAATCTAGCAGCGCGGGGGCCGCCGTGTACCGCTCCCTTTCTCCCATCATCCTATAATCTAGCAGCGCGGGGGCCGCCGTGTTACGCTCACTTCCTCCCATCATCCTTTAATCTAGCAGCGCGGGGGCCGCCTTGTACCGCTCCCATCCTCCCATCATCCTGTAATCTAGCAGCGCAGGGGCCGCCGTGTACCGCTCCCATACTCCCATCATCCTGTAATCTAGCAGCGCGGGGGCCGCCGTGTACCGCTCACATCCTCCCATCATCCTGTAATCTAGCAGCGCAGGGGGCGCCGTGTACCGCTCACATCCTCCCATCATCCTGTAATGTAGCAGCGCAGGGGCCGCCGTTTACCGCTCACATCCTCCCATCATCCTGTAATCTAGCAGCGCAGGGGCCGCCGTGTACCGCTCCCGTCATCCTGTAATCTAGCAGCGCAGGGGCCGCCGTGTACCGCTCCCGTCATCCTGTAATCTAGCAGCGCAGGGGCCGCCGTGTACCGCTCACATCCTCCCATCATCCTGTAATCTAGCAGCGCGGGGGCCACCGTGTACCGCTCCCTTTCTTCCATCATCCTATAATCTAGCAGCGCGGGGGCCGCCGTGTACCGCTCACATCCTCCCATCATCCTGTAATCTAGCAGCGCGGGGGCCACCGTGTACCGCTCCCATCCTCCCATCATCCTGTAATCTAGCAGCGCGGGGGCCGCCGTGTACCGCTCCCTTTCTCCCATCATCCTATAATCTAGCAGCGCGGGGGCCGCCGTGTACCGCTCACATCCTCCCATCATCCTGTAATCTAGCAGCGCAGGGGCCGCTGTGTACCGCTCCCATCCTCCCATCATCCTGTAATCTAGCAGCGCGGGGGCCGCCGTGTACCGCTCCCATCCTCCCATCATCCTGTAATCTAGCAGCGCGGGGGCCGCCGTGTACCGCTCCCTTTCTCCCATCATCCTATAATCTAGCAGCGCGGGGGCCGCCGTGTACCGCTCACATCCTCCCATCATCCTGTAATCTAGCAGCGCAGGGGCCGCCGTGTACCGCTCCCGTCATCCTGTAATCTAGCAGCGCGGGGGCTGCCGTGTACCGCTCCCATCCTCCCATCATCCTGTAATCTAGCAGCACGCGGGCCACTTTGTACCGCTCCCATCCTCCCATCATCCTGTAATCTAGCAGCGCGGGGGCCGCCGTGTACCGCTCACATCCTCCCATCATTCTGTAATCTAGCAGCGCGGGGGCCGCCGTGTACCGCTCCCATCCTCCCATCCTGTAATCTAGCAGCGCGGGGGCCGCCATGTACCGCTCACATCCTCCCTTCATCCTGTAATCTAACAGCGCGGGGGCCGCCGTGTACCGCTCCCATCCTCCCATCATCCTGTAATCTAGCAGCACGCGGGCCACTTTGTACCGCTCCCATCCTCCCATCATCCTGTAATCTAGCAGCGCGGGGGCCGCCGTGTACCGCTCACATCCTCCCTTCATCCTGTAATCTAACAGCGCGGGGGCCGCCGTGTACCGCTCACATCCTCCCATCATCCTGTAATCTAGCAGCGCGGGGGCCGCCGTGTACCGCTCCCTTTCTCCCATCATCCTATAATCTAGCAGCGCGGGGGCCGCCGTGTACCGCTCACATCCTCCCATCATCCTTTAATCTAGCAGCGCGGGGGCCGCTGTGTACCGCTCCCATCCTCCCATCATCCTGTAATCTAGCAGCGCGGGGGCTGCCTTGTACCGCTCCCATCCTCCCATCATCCTGTAATCTAGCAGCGCAGGGGCCGCCGTGTACCGCTCCCATCCTCCCATCATCCTGTAATCTAGCAGCGCAGGGGCCGCCGTGTACCGCTCCCATCCTCCCATCATCCTGTAATCTAGCAGCGCAGGGGCCGCTGTGTACCGCTCCCATCCTCCCATCATCCTGTAATCTAGCAGCGCGTGGGCCGCCGTTTACCGCTCACATCCTCCCATCATCCTGTAATCTAGCAGCGCAGGGGCCGCCGTGTACCGCTCACATCCTCCCATCATCCTGTAATGTAGCAGCGCAGGGGCCGCCGTTTACCGCTCACATCCTCCCATCATCCTGTAATCTAGCAGCGCGGGGGCCGCCGTGTACCGCTCCCTTTCTCCCATCATCCTATAATCTAGCAGCGCGGGGGCCGCCGTGTACCGCTCCCATCCTCCCATCATCCTGTAATCTAGCAGCGCAGGGGCCGCCGCGTACCGCTCCCATCCTCCCATCATCCTGTAATCTAGCAGCGCAGGGGCCGCTGTGTACCGCTCCCATGCTCCCATCATCCTGTAATCTAGCAGCGCGGGGGCCGCCGTGTACCGCTCACATCCTTCCATCATCCTGTAATCTAGCAGCGCAGGGGCCGCCGTGTACCGCTCCCATCCTCCCATCATCCTGTAATCTAGCAGCGCGGGGGCCGCCGTGTACCGCTCACATCCTCCCATCATCCTGTAATGTAGCAGCGCAGGGGCCGCCGTTTACCGCTCACATCCTCCCATCATCCTGTAATCTAGCAGCGTAGGGGCCGCCGTGTACCGCTCCCGTCATCCTGTAATCTAGCAGCGCAGGGGCCGCCGTGTACCGCTCCCGTCATCCTGTAATCTAGCAGCGCAGGGGCCGCCGTGTACCGCTCCCATACTCCCATCATCCTGTAATCTAGCAGCGCGGGGGCCGCCGTGTACCGCTCACATCCTCCCATCATCCTGTAATCTAGCAGCGCAGGGGGCGCCGTGTACCGCTCACATCCTCCCATCATCCTGTAATGTAGCAGCGCAGGGGCCGCCGTTTACCGCTCACATCCTCCCATCATCCTGTAATCTAGCAGCGCAGGGGCCGCCGTGTACCGCTCCCGTCATCCTGTAATCTAGCAGCGCAGGGGCCGCCGTGTACCGCTCCCGTCATCCTGTAATCTAGCAGCGCAGGGGCCGCCGTGTACCGCTCACATCCTCCCATCATCCTGTAATCTAGCAGCGCGGGGGCCACCGTGTACCGCTCCCTTTCTTCCATCATCCTATAATCTAGCAGCGCGGGGGCCGCCATGTACCGCTCACATCCTCCCATCATCCTGTAATCTAGCAGCGCGGGGGCCACCGTGTACCGCTCCCATCCTCCCATCATCCTGTAATCTAGCAGCGCGGGGGCCGCCGTGTACCGCTCCCTTTCTCCCATCATCCTATAATCTAGCAGCGCGGGGGCCGCCGTGTACCGCTCACATCCTCCCATCATCCTGTAATCTAGCAGCGCAGGGGCCGCTGTGTACCGCTCCCATACTCCCATCATCCTGTAATCTAGCAGCGCGGGGGCCGCCGTGTACCGCTCCCATCCTCCCATCATCCTGTAATCTAGCAGCGCGGGGGCCGCCGTGTACCGCTCCCTTTCTCCCATCATCCTATAATCTAGCAGCGCGGGGGCCGCCGTGTACCGCTCACATCCTCCCATCATCCTGTAATCTAGCAGCGCAGGGGCCGCCGTGTACCGCTCCCGTCATCCTGTAATCTAGCAGCGCGGGGGCTGCCGTGTACCGCTCCCATCCTCCCATCATCCTGTAATCTAGCAGCACGCGGGCCACTTTGTACCGCTCCCATCCTCCCATCATCCTGTAATCTAGCAGCGCGGGGGCCGCCGTGTACCGCTCACATCCTCCCATCATTCTGTAATCTAGCAGCGCGGGGGCCGCCGTGTACCGCTCCCATCCTCCCATCCTGTAATCTAGCAGCGCGGGGGCCGCCATGTACCGCTCACATCCTCCCTTCATCCTGTAATCTAACAGCGCGGGGGCCGCCGTGTACCGCTCCCATCCTCCCATCATCCTGTAATCTAGCAGCACGCGGGCCACTTTGTACCGCTCCCATCCTCCCATCATCCTGTAATCTAGCAGCGCGGGGGCCGCCGTGTACCGCTCACATCCTCCCTTCATCCTGTAATCTAACAGCGCGGGGGCCGCCGTGTACCGCTCACATCCTCCCATCATCCTGTAATCTAGCAGCGCGGGGGCCGCCGTGTACCGCTCCCTTTCTCCCATCATCCTATAATCTAGCAGCGCGGGGGCCGCCGTGTACCGCTCACATCCTCCCATCATCCTTTAATCTAGCAGCGCGGGGGCCGCTGTGTACCGCTCTCATCCTCCCATCATCCTGTAATCTAGCAGCGCGGGGGCTGCCTTGTACCGCTCCCATCCTCCCATCATCCTGTAATCTAGCAGCGCAGGGGCCGCCGTGTACCGCTCCCATCCTCCCATCATCCTGTAATCTAGCAGCGCAGGGGCCGCTGTGTACCGCTCCCATCCTCCCATCATCCTGTAATCTAGCAGCGCGTGGGCCGCCGTTTACCGCTCACATCCTCCCATCATCCTGTAATCTAGCAGCGCAGGGGCCGCCGTGTACCGCTCACATCCTCCCATCTTCCTGTAATGTAGCAGCGCAGGGGCCGCCGTTTACCGCTCACATCCTCCCATCATCCTGTAATCTAGCAGCGCGGGGGCCGCCGTGTACCGCTCCCTTTCTCCCATCATCCTATAATCTAGCAGCGCGGGGGCCGCCGTGTACCGCTCCCATCCTCCCATCATCCTGTAATCTAGCAGCGCAGGGGCCGCCGTGTACCGCTCACATCCTCTCATCATCCTGTAATCTAGCAGCGCGGGGGCCGCCGTGTACCGCTCACATCCTCCCATCATCCTGTAATCTAACAGCGCGGGGGCCGCCGTGTACCGCTCCCATCCTCCCATCATCCTGTAATCTAGCAGCGCGGGGGCCGCCGTGTACCGCTCCCTTTCTCCCATCATCCTATAATCTAGCAGCGCGGGGGCCGCCGTGTACCGCTCACATCCTCCCATCATCCTGTAATCTAGCAGCGCGGGGGCCGCCTTGTACCGCTCCCATCCTCCCATCATCCTGTAATCTAGCAGCGCAGGGGCCGCCGCGTACCGCTCCCATCCTCCCATCATCCTGTAATCTAGCAGCGCAGGGGCCGCTGTGTACCGCTCCCATGCTCCCATCATCCTGTAATCTAGCAGCGCGGGGGCCGCCGTGTACCGCTCACATCCTTCCATCATCCTGTAATCTAGCAGCGCAGGGGCCGCCGTGTACCGCTCCCATCCTCCCATCATCCTGTAATCTAGCAGCGCGGGGGCCGCCGTGTACCGCTCACATCCTCCCATCATCCTGTAATGTAGCAGCGCAGGGGCCGCCGTTTACCGCTCACATCCTCCCATCATCCTGTAATCTAGCAGCGTAGGGGCCGCCGTGTACCGCTCCCGTCATCCTGTAATCTAGCAGCGCAGGGGCCGCCGTGTACCGCTCCCGTCATCCTGTAATCTAGCAGCGCAGGGGCCGCCGTGTACCGCTTACATCCTCCCATCATCCTGTAATCTAGCAGCGTAGGGGCCGCCGTGTACCGCTCACATCCTCCCGTCATCCTGTAATCTAGCAGCGCAGGGGCCGCCGTGTACCGCTCCCATCCTCCTGTAATCTAGCAGCGCGGGGGCCGCCATGTACCGCTCCCATCCTCCCATCATTCTGTAATCTAGCAGTGCGGGGGCCGCCGTGTACCGCTCCCATCCTCCCATCATCCTGTAATCTAGCAGCGCGGGGGCCGCCGTGTACCGCTCCCATCCTCCCATCATCCTGTAATCTAGCAGCGCGGGGGCCGCCGTGTACCGCTCACATCCTCCCATCATCCTGTAATCTAGCAGCGCGGGGGCTGCCGTGTACCGCTCCCTTCCTCCCATCATCCTGTAATCTAGCAGCGCGGGGGGCGCCGTGTACCGCTCACATCCTCCCATCATTCTGTAATCTAGCAGCGCGGGAGCCGCCGTGTACCGCTCCCATCATCCTGTAATCTAGCAGCGCAGGGGCCGCCGTGTACTGCTCCCATCATCCTGTAATCTAGCAGCGCAGGGTCCGCCGTGTACCGCTCCCATCCTCCCATCCTGTAATCTAGCAGCGCGCCGTGTACCGCTCACATCCTCCCATCATCCTGTAATCTAGCAGCGCGGGTGCCGCCGTGTACCGCTCCCTTCCTCCCATCATCCTGTAATCTAGCAGAGCGGGGGCCGCCGTGTACCGCTCACATCCTCCCATCATTCTGTAATCTAGCAGCACGGGGGCCGCCGTGTACAGCTCACATCCTCCCATCATCCTGTAATCTAGCAGCGCAGGGGCCACCGTGTACCGCTCCCGTCATCCTGTAATCTAGCAGCGCAGGGGCCGCCGTGTACCGCTCCCGTCATCCTGTAATCTAGCAGCGCGGGGGGCGCCGTGTACCGCTCCCATCCTCCCATCATCCTGTAATCTAGCAGCGCGGGGGCCGCCTTGTACCACTCCCATCCTCCTGTAATCTAGCAGCGCAGGGGCCGCCGTGTACCGCTCCCATCCTCCCATAATCCTGTAATCTAGCAGCGCAGGGCCGCTGTGTACCGCTCCCATCCTCCCATCATCCTGTAATCTAGCAGCGCGGGGGCCGCCGTGTACCGCTCACATCCTCCCATCATTCTGTAATCTAGCAGCGCGGGGGCCGCCGTGTACCGCTCCCATCCTCCCATCCTGTAATCTAGCAGCGCGGGGGCCGCCATGTACCGCTCACATCCTCCCTTCATCCAGTAATCTAACAGCGCGGGGGCCGCCGTGTACCGCTCCCATCCTCCCATCATCCTGTAATCTAGCAGCACGCGGGCCACTTTGTACCGCTCCCATCCTCCCATCATCCTGTAATCTAGCAGCGCGGGGGCCGCCGTGTACCGCTCACATCCTCCCTTCATCCTGTAATCTAACAGCGCGGGGGCCGCCGTGTACCGCTCACATCCTCCCATCATCCTGTAATCTAGCAGCGCGGGGGCCGCCGTGTACCGCTCCCTTTCTCCCATCATCCTATAATCTAGCAGCGCGGGGGCCGCCGTGTACCGCTCACATCCTCCCATCATCCTTTAATCTAGCAGCGCGGGGGCCGCTGTGTACCGCTCCCATCCTCCCATCATCCTGTAATCTAGCAGCGCGGGGGCTGCCTTGTACCGCTCCCATCCTCCCATCATCCTGTAATCTAGCAGCGCAGGGGCCGCCGTGTACCGCTCCCATCCTCCCATCATCCTGTAATCTAGCAGCGCAGGGGCCGCTGTGTACCGCTCCCATCCTCCCATCATCCTGTAATCTAGCAGCGCGTGGGCCGCCGTTTACCGCTCACATCCTCCCATCATCCTGTAATCTAGCAGCGCAGGGGCCGCCATGTACCGCTCACATCCTCCCATCATCCTGTAATGTAGCAGCGCAGGGGCCGCCGTTTACCGCTCACATCCTCCCATCATCCTGTAATCTAGCAGCGCGGGGGCCGCCGTGTACCGCTCCCTTTCTCCCATCATCCTATAATCTAGCAGCGCGGGGGCCGCCGTGTACCGCTCCCATCCTCCCATCATCCTGTAATCTAGCAGCGCAGGGGCCGCCGTGTACCGCTCACATCCTCTCATCATCCTGTAATCTAGCAGCGCGGGGGCCGCCGTGTACCGCTCACATCCTCCCATCATCCTGTAATCTAACAGCGCGGGGGCCGCCGTGTACCGCTCCCATCCTCCCATCATCCTGTAATCTAGCAGCGCGGGGGCCGCCGTGTACCGCTCCCTTTCTCCCATCATCCTATAATCTAGCAGCGCGGGGGCCGCCGTGTACCGCTCACATCCTCCCATCATCCTGTAATCTAGCAGCGCGGGGGCCGCCTTGTACCGCTCCCATCCTCCCATCATCCTGTAATCTAGCAGCGCAGGAGCCGCCGCGTACCGCTCCCATCCTCCCATCATCCTGGAATCTAGCAGCGCAGGGGCCGCTGTGTACCGCTCCCATGCTCCCATCATCCTGTAATCTAGCAGCGCGGGGGCCGCCGTGTACCGCTCACATCCTTCCATCATCCTGTAATCTAGCAGCGCAGGGGCCGCCGTGTACCGCTCCCATCCTCCCATCATCCTGTAATCTAGCAGCGCGGGGGCCGCCGTGTACCGCTCACATCCTCCCATCATCCTGTAATGTAGCAGCGCAGGGGCCGCCGTTTACCGCTCACATCCTCCCATCATCCTGTAATCTAGCAGCGTAGGGGCCGCCGTGTACCGCTCCCGTCATCCTGTAATCTAGCAGCGCAGGGGCCGCCGTGTACCGCTCCCGTCATCCTGTAATCTAGCAGCGCAGGGGCCGCCGTGTACCGCTCACATCCTCCCATCATCCTGTAATCTAGCAGCGTAGGGGCCGCCGTGTACCGCTCACATCCTCCCGTCATCCTGTAATCTAGCAGCGCAGGGGCCGCCGTGTACCGCTCCCATCCTCCTGTAATCTAGCAGCGCGGGGGCCGCCATGTACCGCTCCCATCCTCCCATCATTCTGTAATCTAGCAGTGCGGGGGCCGCCGTGTACCGCTCCCATCCTCCCATCATCCTGTAATCTAGCAGCGCGGGGGCCGCCGTGTACCGCTCCCATCCTCCCATCATCCTGTAATCTAGCAGCGCGGGGGCCGCCGTGTACCGCTCACATCCTCCCATCATCCTGTAATCTAGCAGCGCGGGGGCTGCCGTGTACCGCTCCCTTCCTCCCATCATCCTGTAATCTAGCAGCGCGGGGGGCGCCGTGTACCGCTCACATCCTCCCATCATTCTGTAATCTAGCAGCGCGGGAGCCGCCGTGTACCGCTCCCATCATCCTGTAATCTAGCAGCGCAGGGGCCGCCGTGTACTGCTCCCATCATCCTGTAATCTAGCAGCGCAGGGTCCGCCGTGTACCGCTCCCATCCTCCCATCCTGTAATCTAGCAGCGCGCCGTGTACCGCTCACATCCTCCCATCATCCTGTAATCTAGCAGCGCGGGTGCCGCCGTGTACCGCTCCCTTCCTCCCATCATCCTGTATTCTAGCAGAGCGGGGGCCGCCATGTACCGCTCACATCCTCCCATCATTCTGTAATCTAGCAGCACGGGGGCCGCCGTGTACAGCTCACATCCTCCCATCATCCTGTAATCTAGCAGCGCAGGGGCCACCGTGTACCGCTCCCGTCATCCTGTAATCTAGCAGCGCAGGGGCCGCCGTGTACCGCTCCCGTTATCCTGTAATCTAGCAGCGCGGGGGGCGCCGTGTACCGCTCCCATCCTCCCATCATCCTGTAATCTAGCAGCGCGGGGGCCGCCTTGTACCGCTCCCATCCTCCTGTAATCTAGCAGCGCAGGGGCCGCCGTGTACCGCTCCCATCCTCCCATAATCCTGTAATCTAGCAGCGCAGGGCCGCTGTGTACCGCTCCCATCCTCCCATCATCCTGTAATCTAGCAGCGCGGGGGCCGCCGTGTACCGCTCCCATCCTCCCATCATCCTGTAATCTAGCAGCGCGGGGGCCGCCGTGTACCGCTCCCATCATCCTGTAATCTAGCAGCGCGGGGGCCGCCGTGTACCGCTCCCTTTCTCCCATCATCCTATAATCTAGCAGCGCGGGGGCCGCCGTGTACCGCTCACATCCTCCCATCATCCTGTAATCTAGCAGCGCAGGGGCCGCCGTGTACCGCTCCCGTCATCCTGTAATCTAGCAGCGCGGGGGCTGCTGTATACCGCTCCCATCCTCCCATCATCCTGTAATCTAGCAGCACGCGGGCCACTTTGTACCGCTCCCATCCTCCCATCATCCTGTAATCTAGCAGCGCGGGGGCCGCCATGTACCGCTCACATCCTCCCATCATCCTGTAATCTAGCAGCGCGGGGGCCGCCGTGTACCGCTCCCATCCTCCCATCATCCTGTAATCTAGCAGCGCGGGGGCCGCCGTGTACCGCTCACATCCTCTCATCATCCTGTAATCTAGCAGCGCAGGGGCCGCCGTGTACCGCTCCCGTCATCCTGTAATCTAGCAGCGCGGGGGGCGCCGTGTACCGCTCCCATCCTCCCATCATCCTGTAATCTAGCAGCGCGGGGGCCGCCTTGTACCGCTCCCATCCTCCTGTAATCTAGCAGCGCAGGGGCCGCCGTGTACCGCTCCCATCCTCCCATCATCCTGTAATCTAGCAGCGCAGGGCCGCTGTGTACCGCTCCCATCCTCCCATCATCCTGTAATCTAGCAGCGCGGGGGCCGCCGTGTACCGCTCCCATCCTCCCATCATCCTGTAATCTAGCAGCGCGGGGGCCGCCGTGTACCGCTCCCGTCATCCTGTAATCTAGCAGCGCGGGGGCTGCTGTATACCGCTCCCATCCTCCCATCATCCTGTAATCTAGCAGCACGCGGGCCACTTTGTACCGCTCCCATCCTCCCATCATCCTGTAATCTAGCAGCGCGGGGGCCGCCGTGTACCGCTCACATCCTCCCATCATCCTGTAATCTAGCAGCGCGGGGCTGCCGTGTACCGCTCCCATCCTCCCATCATCCTGTAATCTAGCAGCGCGGGGGCCGCCGTGTACCGCTCACATCCTCTCATCATCCTGTAATCTAGCAGCGCGGGGGCCGCCGTGTACCGCTCACATCCTCCCATCATCCTGTAATCTAACAGCGCGGGGGCCGCCGTGTACCGCTCCCATCCTCCCATCATCCTGTAATCTAGCAGCGCGGGGGCCGCCGTGTACCGCTCCCTTTCTCCCATCATCCTATAATCTAGCAGCGCGGGGGCCGCCGTGTACCGCTCCCATCCTCCCATCATCCTGTAATCTAGCAGCGCAGGGGCCGCCGTGTACCGCTCCCATACTCCCATCATCCTGTAATCTAGCAGCGCAGGGGCCGCTGTGTACCGCTCCATCCTCCCATCATCCTGTAATCTAGCAGCGCGGGGGCCGCCGTGTACCGCTCACATCATCCTGTAATCTAGCAGTGCAGGGGGCGCCGTGTACCGCTCACATCCTCCCATCATCCTGTAATGTAGCAGCGCAGGGGCCGCCGTTTACCGCTCACATCCTCCCATCATCCTGTAATCTAGCAGCGTAGGGGCCGCCGTGTACCGCTCCCGTCATCCTGTAATCTAGCAGCGCAGGGGCCGCCGTGTACCGCTCCCGTCATCCTGTAATCTAGCAGCGCAGGGGCCGCCGTGTACCGCTCACATCCTCCCATCATCCTGTAATCTAGCAGCGCAGGGGCCGCTGTGTACCGCTCCCATCCTCCCATCATCCTGTAATCTAGCAGCGCGGGGGCCGCCGTGTACCGCTCCCATCCTCCCATCATCCTGTAATCTAGCAGCGCGGGGGCCGCCGTGTACCGCTCCCTTTCTCCCATCATCCTATAATCTAGCAGCGCGGGGGCCGCCGTGTACCGCTCACATCCTCCCATCATCCTGTAATCTAGCAGCGCAGGGGCCGCCGTGTACCGCTCCCGTCATCCTGTAATCTAGCAGCGCGGGGGCTGCCGTGTACCGCTCCCATCCTCCCATCATCCTGTAATCTAGCAGCACGCGGGCCACTTTGTACCGCTTCCATCCTCCCATCATCCTGTAATCTAGCAGCGCGGGGGCCGCCGTGTACCGCTCACATCCTCCCATCATTCTGTAATCTAGCAGCGCGGGGGCCGCCGTGTACCGCTCCCATCCTCCCATCATCCTGTAATCTAGCAGCGCGGGGGCCGCCGTGTACCGCTCACATCCTCTCATAATCCTGTAATCTAGCAGCGCGGGGGCCGCCGTGTACCGCTCACATCCTCCCATCATCCTGTAATCTAGCAGCGCAGGGGCCGCTGTGTACCGCTCCCATCCTCCCATCATCCTGTAATCTAGCAGCGCAGGGGCCGCTGTGTACCGCTCCCATCCTCCCATCATCCTGTAATCTAGCAGCGCAGGGGCCGCTGTGTACCGCTCCCATCCTCCCATCATCCTGTAATCTAGCAGCGCGGGGGCCGCCGTGTACCGCTCACATCCTCCCATCATCCTTTAATCTAGCAGCGCGGGGGCCGCCTTGTACCGCTCCCATCCTCCCATCATCCTGTAATCTAGCAGCGCAGGGGCCGCTGTGTACCGCTCCCATCCTCCCATCATCCTGTAATCTAGCAGCGCAGGGGCCGCTGTGTACCGCTCCCATCCTCCCATCATCCTGTAATCTAGCAGCGCGGGGGCCGCCGTTTACCGCTCACATCCTCCCATCATCCTGTAATCTAGCAGCGCAGGGGCCGCCGTGTACCGCTCACATCCTCCCATCATCCTGTAATGTAGCAGCGCAGGGGTCGCCGTTTACCGCTCACATCCTCCCATCATCCTGTAATCTAGCAGCGTAGGGGCCGCCGTGTACCGCTCCCGTCATCCTGTAATCTAGCAGCGCAGGGGCCGCCGTGTACCGCTCCCGTCATCCTGTAATCTAGCAGCGCAGGGGCCGCCGTGTACCGCTTACATCCTCCCATCATCCTGTAATCTAGCAGCGCGGGGGCCGCCGTGTACCGCTCCCATCCTCCCATCATCCTGTAATCTAGCAGCGCGGGGGCCGCCGTGTACCGCTCCCTTTCTACCATCATCCTATAATCTAGCAGCGCGGGGGCCGCCGTGTACCGCTCACATCCTCCCATCATCCTGTAATCTAGCAGCGCAGGGGCCGCCGTGTACCACTCCCGTCATCCTGTAATATAACAGCGCGGGGGCTGCCGTGTACCGCTCCCATCCTGCCATCATCCTGTAATCTAGCAGCACGCGGGCCACTTTGTATCGCTCCCATCCTCCCATCATCCTGTAATCTAGCAGCGCGGGGGCCGCCGTGTACCGCTCCCTTTCTACCATCATCCTATAATCTAGCAGCGCGGGGGCCGCCGTGTACCGCTCACATCCTCCCATCATCCTGTAATCTAGCAGCGCAGGGGCCGCCGTGTACCACTCCCGTCATCCTGTAATATAACAGCGCGGGGGCTGCCGTGTACCGCTCCCATCCTGCCATCATCCTGTAATCTAGCAGTACGCGGGCCACTTTGTACCGCTCCCATCCTCCCATCATCCTGTAATCTAGCAGCGCGGGGGCCGCCGTGTACCGCTCACATCCTCCCATCATCCTGTAATCTAGCAGCGCGGGGGCCGCCGTGTACCGCTCCCATCCTCCCATCATCCTGTAATCTAGCAGCGCGGGGGCCGCCGTGTACCGCTCACATCCTCTCATCATCCTATAATCTAGCAGCGCGGGGGCCGCCGTGTACCGCTCACATCCTCCCATCATCCTGTAATCTAACAGCGCGGGGGCCGCCGTGTACCGCTCCCATCCTCCCATCATCCTGTAATCTAGCAGCGCAGGGGCCGCCGTGTACCGCTCCCTTTCTCCCATCATCCTATAATCTAGCAGCGCGGGGGCCGCCCGTGTACCGCTTACATCCTCCCATCATCCTGTAATCTAGCAGCGCGGGGGCCGCCTTGTACCGCTCCCATCCTCCCTTCATCCTGTAATCTAGCAGCGCAGGGGCCGCCGCGTACCGCTCCCATCCTCCCATCATCCTGTAATCTAGCAGCGCAGGGGCCGCTGTGTACCGCTCCCATCCTCCCATCATCCTGTAATCTAGCAGCGCGAGGGCCGCCGTGTACCGCTCACATCCTCCCATCATCCTGTAATCTAGCAGCGCAGGGGCCGCCGTGTACCGCTCACATCCTCCCATCATCCTGTAATGTAGCAGCGCAGGGGCCGCCGTTTACCGCTCACATCCTCCCATCATCCTGTAATCTAGCAGCGTAGGGGCCGCCGTGTACCGCTCCCGTCATCCTGTAATCTAGCAGCGCAGGGGCCGCCGTGTACCGCTCCCGTCATACTGTAATCTAGCAGGGCAGGGGCCGCCGTGTACCGCTCACATCCTCCCATCATCCTGTAATCTAGCAGCGTAGGGGCCGCCGTGTACCGCTCACATCCTCCCGTCATCCTGTAATCTAGCAGCGCGGGGGCCGCCGTGTACCGCTCCCATCCTCCCATCATCCTGTAATCTAGCAGCGCGGGGGCCGCCGTGTACCGCTCCCATCATCCTGTAATCTAGCAGCGCGGGGGCCGCCGTGTACCGCTCCCATCCTCCCATCTTCCTGTAATCTAGCAGCGCGGGGGCCGCCGTGTACCGCTCCCATCCTCCCATCATCCTGTAATCTAGCAGTGCGGGGGCCGCCGTGTACCGCTCCCATCCTCCCTTCATCCTGTAATCTAGCAGCGCAGGGGCCGCCGCGTACCGCTCCCATCCTCCCATCATCCTGTAATCTAGCAGCGCAGGGGCCGCTGTGTACCGCTCCCATCCTCCCATCATCCTGTAATCTAGCAGCGCGGGGGCCGCCGTGTACCGCTCACATCCTCCAGTCATCCTGTAATCTAGCAGCGCAGGGGCCGCCGTGTACCGCTCCCATCCTCCCATCATCCTGTAATCTAGCAGCGCAGGGGCCGCCGTGTACCGCTCCCATCCTCCCATCATCCTGTAATCTAGCAGCGCAGGGGCCGCCGTGTACCGCTCCCATCCTCCCATCATCCTGTAATCTAGCAGCGCAGGGGCCGCTGTGTACCGCTCACATCCTCCCATCATCCTGTAATCTAGCAGCGCGGGGGCCGCCGTGTACCGCTCCCATCCTCCTGTCCTACTGTAATCTAGCAGCGCGGGGGCCGCCGTGTACCGCTCCCATCCTCCCATCATCCTGTAATCTAGCAGCGCAGGGGCCGCCGTGTACCGCTCACATCCTCCCATCATCCTGTAATCTAGCAGCGCAGGGGCCGCCGTGTACCGCTCCCATCCTCCCATCATCCTGTAATCTAGCAGCGCAGGGGCCGCCGTGTACCGCTCACATCCTCCCATCATCCTGTAATCTAGCAACGCAGGGGCCGCCGTGTACCGCTCCCATCCTCCCATCATCCTGTAATCTAGCAGCGCAGGGGCCGCCGTGTACCGCTCACATCCTCCCATCATCCTGTAATCTAGCAGCACGGGGGCCGCCATGTACCGCTCACATCCTCCCATCATCCTGTAATCTAGCAGCGCAGGGGCCGCCGTGTACCGCTCCCATCCTCCCATCATCCTGTAATCTAGCAGCGCAGGGGCCGCCGTGTACCGCTCACATCCTCCCATCATCCTGTAATCTAGCAGCGCAGGGGCCGCCGTGTACCGCTCCCATCCTCCCATCATCCTGTAATCTAGCAGCGCAGGGGCCGCCGTGTACCGCTCACATCCTCCCATCATCCTGTAATCTAGCAGCGCAGGGTCCGCCGTGTACCGCTCACATACTCTAACGCGTCGCTGTGACCTTTGTGGTGTCTTCCTTCAGGAGTCCATGGAAACACGTGCGCGGAGTCGCCGTATGCCTCTTCCTGCTGGTGCTGCCGTCTGTCATGGCATACAAGATCTCCTCTCTCTTCCATATGGACTTCTGGCTGCTCATCCTTGTGTCCAGCTGTCTCCTGACTTCCCTGCAGGTAACCAGTCATGGGATCTGGGAGGTTCTCTCCACACACAGTTCCCACAGAGTATATCAGGAGATGAGGGATGTGTCAGTGAGGAAAGGGATGCATGTGACAGGGGCAGTGACATGATGTGAGGAGGGGAATGGAGGCAGCAGGAAGCCACAGACTGAGAGTTATATAGTGGGAGGAGCAGGGTCCCCAGCAGCACATAGTATATCAGGAGATGAGTGATGTGTCAGTGAGGACAGGGCTGCATGTGACAGGGGCAGTGACATGATGTGA
Source organism: Pseudophryne corroboree (assembly GCF_028390025.1). Classification (NCBI taxonomy): domain Eukaryota; kingdom Metazoa; phylum Chordata; class Amphibia; order Anura; family Myobatrachidae; genus Pseudophryne; species Pseudophryne corroboree. The sequence goes on from NC_086444.1 coordinate 1,231,592,239, forward strand.
GGAGGGGAATGGAGGCAGCAGGAAGCCACAGACTGAGAGTTATATAGTGGGAGGAGCAGGGTCCCCAGCAGCACAGAGTATATCAGGAGATGAGTGATGTGTCAGTGAGGACAGGGCTGCATGTGACAGAGGCAGTGACATGATGTGAGGAGGGGAATGGAGGCAGCAGGAAGCCACAGACTGAGAGTTATATAGTGGGAGGAGCAGGGTCCCCAGCAGCACAGAGTATATCAGGAGATGAGTGATGTGTCAGTGAGGAGAGGGCTGCATGTGACAGTGACATGATGTGAGGAGGGGAATGGAGGCATCAGGAAGCCACAGACTGAGAGTTATATAGTGGGAGGAGCAGGGTCCCCAGCAGCACAGAGTATATCAGGAGATGAGTGATGTGTCAGTGAGGACAGGGCTGCATGTGACAGAGACAGTGACATGATGTGAGGAGGGGAATGGAGGCAGCAGGAAGCCACAGACTGAGAGTTATATAGTGGAAGGAGCAGGGTCCCAGCAGCACAGAGTATATCAGGAGATGAGTGATGTGTCAGTGAGGACAGGGCTGCATGTGACAGGGGCAGAGACGGGATGTGAGGAGGGGAATGGAGGCAGCAGGAAGCCACAGACTGAGAGTTATATAGTGGAAGGAGCAGGGTCCCCCAGCAGCACAGTTATATCAGGCGATGAGTAATGTGTCATTGAGGACAGGGCTGCATGTGACAGGGGCAGTGACATGATGTGAGGAGGGGAATGGAGGCAGCAGGAAGCCACAGACTGAGAGTTATATAGTGGGAGGAGCAGGGTCCCCAGCAGCACAGAGTATATCAGGAGATGAGTGATGTGTCAGTGAGGACAGGGCTGCATGTGACAGGGGCAGTGACATGATGTGAGGAGGGGAATGGAGGCAGCAGGAAGTCACAGACTGAGAGTTATATAGTGGGAGGAGCAGGGTCCCCAGCAGCACAGAGTATATCAGGAGATGAGTGATGTGTCAGTGAGGAGAGGGCTGCATGTGACAGTGACATGATGTGAGGAGGGGAATGGAGGCAGCAGGAAGCCACAGACTGAGAGTTATATAGTGGAAGGAGCAGGGTCCCAGCAGCACAGAGTATATCAGGAGATGAGTGATGTGTCAGTGAGGACAGGGCTGCATGTGACAGGGGCAGAGACGGGATGTGAGGAGGGGAATGGAGGCAGCAGGAAGCCACAGACTGAGAGTTATATAGTGGAAGGAGCAGGGTCCCCCAGCAGCACAGTTATATCAGGCGATGAGTAATGTGTCATTGAGGACAGGGCTGCATGTGACAGGGGCAGTGACGTGATGTGAGGAGGGGAATGGAGGCAGCAGGAAGCCACAGACTGAGAGTTATATAGTGGGAGGAGCAGGGTCCCCAGCAGCACAGAGTATATCAGGAGATGAGTGATGTGTCAGTGAGGACAGGACTGCATGTGACAGGGGCAGTGACATGATGTGAGGAAGGGAATGGAGGCAGCAGGAAGCCACAGACTGAGAGTTATATAGTGGAAGGAGCAGGGTCCCAGCAGCACAGAGTATATCAGGAGATGAGTGATGTGTCAGTGAGGACAGGGCTGCATGTGACAGGGGCAGAGACAGGATGTGAGGAGGGGAATGGAGGCAGCAGGAAGCCACAGACTGAGAGTTATATAGTGGGAGGAGCAGGGTCCCCAGCAGCACAGAGTATATCAGGAGATGAGTGATGTGTCAGTGAGGACAGGGCTGCATGTGACAGTGACATGATGTGAGGAGGGGAATGGAGGCAGCAGGAAGCCACAGACTGAGAGTTATATAGTGGAAGGAGCAGGATCCCCCAGCAGCACAGTTATATCAGGCGATGAGTAATGTGTCATTGAGGACAGGGCTGCATGTGACAGGGGCAGTGACATGATGTGAGGAGGGGAATGGAGGCAGCAGGAAGCCACAGACTGAGAGTTATATAGTGGGAGGAGCAGTGTCCACAGCAGCACAGAGTATATCAGGAGATGAGTGATGTGTCAGTGAGGACAGGGCTGCATGTGACAGGGGCAGTGACATGATGTGAGGAGGAATGGAGGCAGCAGGAAGCCACAGACTGAGAGTTATATAGTGGGAGGAGCAGGGTCCCAGCAGCACAGAGTATATCAGGAGATGAGTGATGTGTCAGTGAGGACAGGGCTGCATGTGACAGGGGCAGTGACATGATGTGAGGAGGGGAATGGAGGCAGCAGGAAGCCACAGACTGAGAGTTATATAGTGGAAGGAGCAGGGTCCCCAGCAGCACAGAGTATATCAGGAGATTAATGATGTGTCACTGAGGACAGGGCTGCATGTGACAGAGGCAGTGACATGATGTGAGTAGGGGAATAGTGGCAGCAGGAAGCCACAGACTGAGAGTTATATAGTGGGAGGAGCAGGGTCCCCAGCAGCACAGAGTATATCAGGAGATGAGTGATGTGTCAGGGAGGACAGGGCTGCATGTGACAGGGCAGTGACATGATGTGAGGAGGGGAATGGAGGCGGCTGATATGAGATTACTGTATATATCGCAGCCCTATATGAAATACAGATCCCGTTGCACATTCTGTACTCACTGCTGCACTCGCTGGTTTATGACGCTGGTTATTCTGCCTCTAGGTCCTGGGAACACTCTTTATTTATGCCCTGTTTATGGTGGAGCTCTTCCAGGACAGTCGGGTGGGGCAGATGGATGAGATTATTTACGGCGTGAACGGCGTGAGCCGGGTGCTGGAGTTCCTGGTGGCGCTGTGCGTGGTGACTTACGGCATGTTGGAGTCCATGTTTGGCGAGTGGAGCTGGTTGGGGGTCTCGATCCTCATCGTCCATTCTTACTTCAACCTCTGGCTGAGGGCGCAGTCTGGATGGAGAAGCTTCCTGCTGAGGAGAGACGCCTCTAAGAAGATCGGATCTTTGCCCAGGGCCACTAAGGGGCAGCTGAGGGTCCACAATGACATCTGCTCCATTTGTTACCAGGTAGGTGATGCCGGCGGGGTAGTAATACAGGGTAAAGCCACTTCCAGGCATTAATGCATTTAATAGCCTAACGTCATGGAGACGGTTCACGGGGACTGTCCCATCTGCGTGGTGACAGGTGACATTATGGAGAGCAGAGCTTGGTACATCCCCGCCATGGAATGAGGTAGAGAAAGAGATCCCGCTGTGTCCACACTAATTGTGCAGTATATTGTGGAATGCGTTCTGCTCCTGGTTTCATCACCGTTACACTCGTCTTCTCCAGCTTTCTTGCCTGATGAATGCATGAGAATATATTCCTCTTTCTCTCCCACCTTGCAGGAGATGTCCGTGGCAGTCGTCACCCCATGCAGCCACTTCTTCCACGCGGACTGCCTGCGGAGGTGGCTCTACGTTCAGGACACCTGCCCCTTGTGCTACCAGCAGGTGAAGCCACCTGGTGCTGGCAGATCGGATACAGAGTCCCTGACGCAGGAGGAAGACGCAGACCCTGGATCGGAAACCGGTCACGCTGGAGCACAGGAGGAAGTTAGGCCGGAGATGGAGGCGATGGAAGGATCCAGTACGGTGGAGCAGGTCCATGCCGGGCTGGCAACAGCTGCAGGAGGACACGGAGGTGTGGTGGTGACCACCGATAAGGAGATGGTGGGAAGGTGAAGGGGTGTTGATGATTAAACTTGGAAAGTGCAATAAGCCAGAGATGAGACTGAAGAGTAGATGAAGAACTGAATAAGGCCAGGGACAGAAACGTGTGGACTCTGAAGAACTGAGCCTCAGTGATGGGATTTATGTGGATGCCTTCAGGAGATGTTGGGAAAAACCTTGCAAATATGGAGGAGAAATGACAACCACTTGCTGGTGTGATACTGTATATCAGGACCCACTGTGACTTTCCAGAAATCCTGTGTCTTTCTAGTAGAGAGCAGTGGATGAGGTAATGGAGGTACTACAGGGATTAACTATTACAGATGTTAATTACAGCAATGAGGAGAGCCACATCTCTTCCAACGTGGAACAAGCAATGAGGAATCAGTCTGTACGGATTTTAGCCACTTGATCAGTGAGACCACGGCACAAACCTCTATGTGTAATACAGTAATGAAGCCATAAACCCAGCTGGACTGGTGGCTCCTGGGGAATGGAGCAGCACATTGTGGCTGCAGGTTCTTTTGTTTATTCTAGAATGATACAATTTAACAAGAGTCCTTTATTAGGATCAGCACAAGAATTTAGCCTTCAGATGGAGTCGTGCAGCAATTGGCGTAGCGAGCCAGTCAGTCACAGGCCAGGTTTTCCTGGCTTTATGCATTACTCTCACTGAGCCATAACGAGGACTCGCGTCAGCTGCACATCTCCCTATTCTACCTTGCCTTACCTCATTTTGTTATACCTTGCTGCCTTCTCCTCCAAATGCACTATGCATAGTAATGTACCAAATAAATATGACCGCCAAACAATTGTCTCCTCCTCTGTGTCATCTTATTTCCACGTTGCCAGATACTAGAATGTGTTTCCAATGTACTGTACTAACTGTACTGTTTCCAATGCCTGTACTAACCTGTGTATAAACCATTCAGGGGCTGCTGCTGAACATCACATATTAGATTCCGGTCACACGCTTTGCTTCATCCTCACTTGTTTCCTACAGAAGAATGGACATTTCTCTAACGTCCTAAGTGGATGCTGGGGACTCCGTCAGGACCATGGGGAATAGCGGCTCCGCAGGAGACAGGGCACAAAAATAAAGCTTTAGGATCAGGTGGTGTGTACTGGCTCCTCCCCTATGACCCTCCTCCAAGCCTCAGTTAGGTTTTTGTGCCCGTCCGAGCAGGGTGCAATCTAGGTGGCTCTCTTAAAGAGCTGCTTAGAAAAAGTTTTTTAGGTTTTTTATTTTCAGTGAGTCCTGCTGGCAACAGGATCACTGCATCGAGGGACTTAGGGGAGAGAATTTCAACTCACCTGCGTGCAGGATGGATTGGATTCTTAGGCTACTGGACACCATTAGCTCCAGAGGGAGTCGGAACACAGGTCTCGCCCTGGGGTTCGTCCCGGAGCCGCGCCGCCGACCCCCCTTACAGATGCTGAAGATTGAAGGTCCGGAAACAGGCGGCAGAAGGCTTTTCAGTCTTCATGAAGGTAGCGCACAGCACTGCAGCTGTGCGCCATTGTTGTCACACACTTCACACCAAGCGGTCACGGAGGGTGCAGGGCGCTGCTGGGGGCGCCCTGGGCAGCAATATTTTATTACCTTAAGGCAAAAGAATACATCACATATAGCCATTAAGGCTATATGTATGTATTTAACCCATGCCACTTATCTAAATCCACGGGAGGAAAGCCCGCCGAAATAGGGGGCGGGGCTTATTCTCCTCAGCACACAGCGCCATTTTCCTGCTCAGCTCCGCTGTGAGGAAGGCTCCCAGGACTCTCCCCTGCACTGCACTACAGAAACAGGGTAAAACAGAGAGGGGGGGCATTTTTTGGCGATATACTGGATATATTTAAGCTGCTATAAAGAACAACACTTATATAAGGTTGTTCCCATATATATTATAGCGCTTGGGTGTGTGCTGGCAAACTCTCCCTCTGTCTCCCCAAAGGGCTAGTGGGGTCCTGTCTTCGATAAGAGCATTCCCTGTGTGTCTGCTGTGTGTCGGTACGTGTGTGTCGACATGTATGAGGACGATGTTGGCGTGGAGGCAGAGCAATTGCCGATAATGGTGATGTCACCCCCCAGGGAGTCGACACCGGAATGGATGGCTTTGTTTATGGAATTACGTGATAATGTCAGCACATTACAAAAATCAGTTGACGACATGAGACGGCCGGCAAACCAGTTAGTACCTGCCCAGGCGTCTTAGACACCGTCAGGGGCTGTAAAGCGCCCTTTACCTCAGTCGGTCGACACAGACCCAGACACTGAATCTAGTGTCGACGGTGATGAAACAAACGTATTTTCAAGTAGGGCCACACGTTATATGATCACGGCAATGAAGGAGGCTTTGCATATCTCTGATGCTGCAAGTACCACAAAAAGGGGTATTATGTGGGGGGTGAAAAAACTACCTGTAGTTTTTCCTGATTCAGAGGAATTAAATGATGTATGTGATGAAGCGTGGTTTAACCCAGATAGAAAAATGCTAATTTCAAAAAAGTTATTAGCATTATACCCTTTCCCGCCAGAGGTTAGGGCGCGCTGGGAAACACCCCCTAGGGTGGATAAGGCGCTCACACGCTTATCAAAACAAGTGGCGTTACCGTCTCCGGATACGGCCGCCCTCAAGGATCCAGCAGATAGGAGACTGGAAACTACCCTAAAAAGTATATACACACATACTGGTGTTATACTGCGACCGGCCATCGCCTCAGCCTGGATGTGCAGTGCTGGGGTCGTCTGGTTGGATTCCCTGACTGAAAATATTGATACCCTGGATAGGGACAGTATTTTATTGACTATAGAGCAATTAAAGGATGCTTTCCTTTATATGCGAGATGCGCAGAGAGATATTTGCACTCTGGCATCGAGAGTAAATGCGATGTCCATATCTGCCAGAAGGAGTTTATGGACGCGACAGTGGTCAGGTGATGCGGATTCCAAACGACATATGGAAGTATTGCCGTATAAAGGGGAGGAATTATTTGGCGTCGGTCTATCGGATCAGGTGGCCACGGCAACTGCCGGAAAATCCACCTTTTTACCTCAGACCCCCTCCCAACAGAAAAAGACACCGTCTTTTCAGCCGCAGTCCTTTCGGTCCTATAAGAACAAGCGGACAAAAGGACAGTCATATCTGCCTAGGGGCAGAGGAAGGGGTAAGAGAGGGCAGCAAGCAGCCCCTGCCCAGGAACAGAAGCCCTCCCAGGGTTCTGCAAAGCCCTCAGCATGACGCTGGGGCCTTACAAGCGGACTCAGGAACGGTGGGGGGTCGACTCAAGAATTTCAGCGCACAGTGGGCTTGCTCACAGGTGGACCCCTGGATTCTGCAGGTAGTATCTCAGGGTTACAGGTTGGAATTCGAGAAGTCTCCCCCTCGCCGGTTCCTAAAGTCTGCTTTGCCAACGTCTCCCTCAGACAGGGAGACGGTATTGGAAGCCATTCACAAGCTGTTTGCTCAGCAGGTGATAGTCAAGGTACCCCTCCTACAACAGGGAAAGGGGTATTACTCCACGCTATTTGTGGTACCGAAGCCGGACGGCTCGGTAAGACCTATTCTAAATCTGAAATCTTTGAACCTGTACATACAAAAATTCAAGTTCAAGATGGAGTCACTCAGAGCAGTGATAGCGAATCTGGAAGAAGGGGACTTTATGGTGTCCCTGGACATAAAGGATGCTTACCTGCATGTCCCAATTTGCCCTTCACATCAAGGGTACCTCAGGTTCGTGGTGCAAAACTGTCATTATCAGTTTCAGACGCTGCCGTTTGGATTGTCCACGGCACCTCGGGTCTTTACCAAGGTAATGGCCGAAATGATGATTCTTCTGCGAAGAAGAGGCGTATTAATTATCCCTTACTTGGACGATCTCCTGATAAGGGCAAGGTCCAGAGAACAGCTGGAGGACGGAGTAGCACTAACCCAAGTAGTGCTGCAACAACACGGGTGGATTCTGAATTTTCCAAAATCTCAGTTGACCCTGACAACACGTCTGCTGTTCCTGGGAATGATTCTGGACACGGTTCAGAAAAAGGTGTTTCTTCCGGAGGAGAAAGCCAGGGAGTTATCCGAACTTGTCAGGAACCTCCTAAAACCAGGGACAGTGTCTGTACATCAATGCACAAGAGTCCTGGGAAAGATGGTGGCTTCTTACGAAGCGATTCCATTCGGCAGATTCCACGCACGAACTTTTCAGTGGGATCTGCTGGACAAATGGTCCGGATCGCATCTGCAGATGCATCAGCGGATAACCTTATCGCCACGGACAAGGGTGTCTCTTCTGTGGTGGTTGCAGAGTGCTCATCTGTTAGAGGGCCGCAGATTCGGCATACAGGACTGGGTCCTGGTGACCACGGATGCCAGTCTGAGAGGCTGGGGAGCGGTCACACAAGGAAGAAACTTCCAGGGAGTATGGTCAAGCCTGGAGATGTCTCTTCACATAAATATACTGGAGCTAAGAGCGATTTACAATGCTCTAAGTCTGGCAAAACCCCTGCTTCAGGGTCAGCCGGTGTTGATCCAGTCGGACAACATCACGGCAGTCGCCCACGTAAACAGACAGGGCGGCACAAGAAGCAGGACAGCAATGGCAGAAGCTGCAAGGATTCTTCGCTGGGCGGAAGATCATGTGATAGCACTGTCAGCAGTATTCATTCCTGGAGTGGACAACTGGGAAGCAGACTTCCTCAGCAGACACGATCTACACCCGGGAGAGTGGGGACTTCATCCAGAAGTCTTCCACATGATTGTGAACCGTTGGGAAAAACCAATGGTGGATATGATGGCGTCCCGCCTCAACAAAAAACTGGACAGGTATTGCGCCAGGTCAAGAGATCCTCAGGCAATAGCTGTGGACGCTCTGGTAACACCGTGGGTGTTCCAGTCAGTGTATGTGTTCCCTCCTCTGCCTCTCATACCAAAAGTACTGAGAATTATACGGCAGAAGGGAGTAAGAACGATACTAGTGGCTCTGGATTGGCCAAGAAGAACTTGGTACCCGGAACTTCAAGAGATGCTCACGGAGGATCCGTGGCCTCTACCTCTAAGACGGGACCTGCTTCAGCAGGGACCGTGTCTATTCCAAGACTTACCGCGGCTGCGTTTGACGGCATGGCGGTTGAACGCCGAATTCTAAAGGAAAAAGGCATTCCGGAAGAGGTCATTCCTACACTGGTAAAAGCCAGGAAGGAGGTGACTGCACAACATTATCACCGCATTTGGAGAAAATATGTTGCGTGGTGTGAGGCCAGGAAGGCCCCCACGGAGGAATTTCAACTGGGTCGATTCCTACATTTCCTGCAAACAGGATTGTCTATGGGCCTCAAATTGGGGTCCATTAAGGTTCAAATTTCGGCCCTGTCGATTTTCTTCCAGAAAGAATTGGCTTCAGTTCCTGAAGTCCAGACTTTTGTAAAAGGAGTACTACATATACAGCCCCCGGTTGTGCCCCCAGTGGCACCGTGGGATCTTAATGTAGTCTTGGATTTTCTCAAATCCCATTGGTTTGAGCCGCTCAAATCGGTGGAGCTGAAGTATCTCACATGGAAAGTAACCATGCTACTGGCCCTGGCTTCAGCCAGGAGAGTATCAGAATTGGCGGCTTTATCATATAAGAGCCCATATCTGATTTTCCATACGGACAGGGCAGAACTGCGGACGCGTCCTCATTTTCTGCCTAAGGTGGTGTCAGCGTTTCACCTGAACCAGCCTTTTGTGGTGCCTGCGGCTACTAACGAGTTGGAGGATTCCAAGTTGTTGGACGTGGTCCGGGCATTGAAAATATATATTTCAAGAACGGCGGGAGTCAGAAAGTCTGACTCACTGCTTATATTGTATGCACCCAACAAGATGGGTGCTCCTGCTTCTAAGCAGACGATTGCTCGTTGGATTTGTAGCACAATTCAACTTGCACATTCTGTGGCAGGCTTGCCACAACCTAAATCTGTCAAGGCCCATTCCACAAGGATAGTGGGCTCATCCTGGGCGGCTGCCCGGGGAGTCTCGGCATTACAACTCTGCCGAGCTGCTACTTGGTCAGGGGCAAATACGTTTGCAAAATTCTACAAATTTGATACCCTGGCTGAGGAGGACCTTGAGTTCTCTCATTCGGTGCTGCAGAGTCATCCGCACTCTCCCGCCCGTTTGGGAGCTTTGGTATAATCCCCATGGTCCTGACGGAGTCCCCAGCATCCACTTAGGACGTTAGAGAAAATAAGAATTTACTTACCGATAATTCTATTTCTCGTAGTCCGTAGTGGATGCTGGGCGCCCATCCCAAGTGCGGATTGTCTGCAATACTTGTACATAGTTATTGTTACAAAAAAATCGGGTTGTTATTTGTTGTGAGCCGTCTGTTCAGAGGCTCCTACGTTTGTCATACTGTTAACTGGGTTCAGATCACAAGTTATACGGTGTGATTGGTGTGGCTGGTATGAGTCTTACCCGGGGTTCAATATCCTTCCTTATTGTGTACGCTCGTCCGGGCACAGTATCCTAACTGAGGCTTGGAGGAGGGTCATAGGGGGAGGAGCCAGTACACACCACCTGATCCTAAAGCTTTATTTTTGTGCCCTGTCTCCTGCGGAGCCGCTATTCCCCATGGTCCTAACGGAGTCCCCAGCATCCACTACGGACTACGAGAAATAGAATTATCGGTAAGTAAATTCTTATTTATAGTGAGGCCTTATCCTAACTACTGTATATAAATGTGTTCTATTAATCCTGTCCTGAATTCCGTCCATTCCCACCCTCTAATAAACCCAATTCTCTGACGCAAGAGACCAGGACTCTGCTGCACTCTCAAGTCAACCAGTGCCTACAGGTGTGCCAAGCCGTAAAAGCGTGGGGCACAAGTCTGTCACTCCCATGCCCCAACATCCCTCACTGATGTAGTTGTAGATGGGTCATTTTACACAACGTCAGTGGTAAATGCAGACAACGGGCAAGCTCACAGTGACCAATCTGCAAAGTGCACACAAGCCATCCAGCACTTTCACGCTGCATTTTTTATGGAAACGCGCAAACTCGTCTGTGCTGATTCAGAGACGCGCAGATGCAGCGCGTGCGTTATACAGTGTGCGCTCAGAGGGTATCTAAAATGTTGTGGAGAAGTGATGGGTGTTCCTGGGTTGTGCTCCGCTCAGGGAGCGTGTTATGCGAGTGTTGCAGGAGTGATGTGCAACTGCGCTTTTGCATGCAACTCTGAGTCCGCCTCTGCATGTTGAAGGCCCCTCAAGCACACAAGCACCTTCTTCTGGTTAGAAAGGATGGGCACCTGGCTATAGATTGTCCCAACAAACCGAGCTGCCGATTCAGAAATAATTTTGTACTCTAGTAATTGTCTAATTTGTGTCGCCCTAGTGCTTTATAAGCCTCTTACCTAGCGTGTTTACACTAAAATAGCTCTGTCACTGCAGGAATGTGCGAGGAAAATGTGATTGCGATACTTTTTCTTTCCACCACCAGGGGGAGCACTGGGGCCAGTTACTGTAAACTATGATCCTCTTCATGCGTATGGCATGTACTACTTTCAGATAACCACTAGATGGTGCTACTGTTACAGTATTTAAGATAAAGTCCTGCTTGGCAGTGTGACTCCTTGATGGCGCCATAGAATTGTCCCAGATGTAAATCATCCGTAGTAGCCGGCACGTTGTCCCTTGTGTCCCCAACCTACAGATCTCTGACGCAGTATAGTTATTTTATAAGTGTACGGAAAGCATGCGGGTGGGGAATGCTGCCTCGCAGCGCTTGGGTCATGGCTTTGCATGTTTACCCCGTGTCTGCATTTGTGCCTGTCTCCCCTCCAGAAACATACTGTTACTGGGAGCTTCATTGGCTTCTGACTGCGTTATCTCTTACGTTTGTCCCCATGCGTGCTGCGTCTGACCGGATTGTGGTGCAGACACGGATTGCATTGCGTGTGTAAATCATGTTACACGGCGATCTGTGGCCCTAGCTAAGTCCAGCAGGCAACGTGGGGCAGATATAACGCCGAGTAATATTCTTGTTATCACTCGTTGCATATGATAGATGCTGCTCCAGCCAATCAGCTTCTAACTATCGTTTTTCAAACTCATGACAGGATCTGATTGGCTGGAGCGCCATTCATCATACGTAACGAGTGTTATCCCTCTTTAGTAAATCTGCTCCAGTGTAGAGTATTTCCTTTATCATGCCGAGGTGAATTCATCTAATAGAGGGAGTCTGCAAAAGGATATCGTGCTGGAGCCTCCTGTATATATGGCTGTACGTGACCTATAATCATTGCTGGCGGTGGGGCCCCCGGAAAGTGTAATCATTGCTGGCGGTGGGGGCCCCCGGGAAGTGTAATAATTGCTGGCGGTGGGGCCCCCGGGAAGTGTAATAATTGCTGGCGGTGGAGCCCCCGGGAAGTGTAATCATTGCTGGCGGTGGGGGCCCCCGGGAAGTGTAATCATTGCTGGCGGTGGGGGCCCCCGGGAAGTGTAATCATTGCTGGCGGTGGGGCCCCCGGAAAGTGTAATCATTGCTGGCGGTGGTGGCCCCCGGGAATTGTAATCATTACTGGCAGTGGGGCCCCCGGGAAGTGTAATCATTACTGGCAGTGGGGCCCCCCGGGAAGTGTAATCATTACTGGCGGTGGGGCCCCCGGGAAGTGTAATCATTACTGGCGGTGGGGCCCCCGGGAAGTGTAATCATTACGGGCAGTGGGGCCCCCGGGAAGTGTAATCATTGCTGGCAGTGGTGGCCCCCGGGAAGTGTAATCATTGCTGGCGGTGGGGGCCCCCGGGAAGTGTAATCATTACTGGCAGTGGGGCCCCCGGGAAGTGTAATCATTACTGGCAGTGGGGCCCCCGGGAAGTGTAATCATTACTGGCAGTGGGGCCCCTGGGAAGTGTAATCATTACTGGCAGTGGGGCCCCCGGGAAGTGTAATCATTACTGGCGGTGGGGCCCCTGGGAAGTGTAATCATTACTGGCGGTGGGGCCCCCGGGAAGTGTAATCATTACTGGCGGTGGGGGCCCCCGGGAAGTGTAATCATTACTGGCGGTGGGGCCCCCGGGAAGTGTAATCATTACTGGCGGTGGGGCCCCCGGGAAGTGTAATCATTACTGGCAGTGGGGCCCCCGGGAAGTGTAATCATTACTGGCGGTGGGGCCCCCGGGAAGTGTAAGCAGTGGGGCCCCCGGGAAGTGTAATCATTACTGGCGGTGGGGCCCCCGGGAAGTATCCTTTATCACCCCATATCAGAGAAAGCCACTTATTCAATGAAGAATAGTATGCGGTAAGTTTTGTTACTTGTTACTCTGTAACAGAGGGCAGGAGAGATCTCCGGCTCCTGCGTTCACCTCTTAATAAATAGGAGTGATACTAGCTACGCGTGGAGACTGCAGTTTGTGCATCAAGTTGGGGTAGAATCTTAATAAACAGTAAAGGAAAGCACGGTCATATTACCGTCTGCGTGAAAACACACAAATTTTATACGTTCGTGGCGTCGGCTGTATCTTACCAGCACACGCCTTACTGCAGAGGTCATATCAGAGCAAAGCTTTCCCCATAAATGTAACACGGGGGTGGGACCTGCGGCCAGTTACAGTGATCTACAGCCCTCCTCATTCATCATATGTTTCTCTCACATCACCTCTAGATGGCGCTACTGTATAGAGTTTAAGATGAGCTACTTTGCAACTTGACTCCTTGGTTTGAAGATCAGATTTACTCTAGAAATTAATGTTTACCTTACTTATTATGTAATTCATACTTGTTCCCTATTTCCCATAAAGCATCCTGAAACCGTGGAGTATTGGGGAATGTGCGGGCTAGTGATGTAAGTGAGCGGACATAGGATGGGATGCTCCGGCCGCCTTGCAACGTTTATAGGGATTAGCTGTAGGACTAGGTCCAGCTGCAGATTCCCAGGATCCTCACCCTTAATCCTAGTGAGCAACCTTCAATCTCAAGGAAATGGAATTTTATGTAAAGGGGTCAAGGGTGCGAATTATGGAGTAATTTTCTCTATGCACCACTAGAGGGCGCTGTGTGTGCACAGGTCTATACATGGGGCTTATTAGCATCATTCTGAACGTCCCAGAGAGTCGGCTCGGGCTTATTCACAAATATAGGACGGGTAGAACGCATGAAAACTAAAGCGCACTTTGGTGGCGTACTTTGGAAGCAGTTTCCCTGCATTACGCTTGTTGTACTTATTGTAGCACTGAGTTACTGGGAATGTTCTGCGTTCTGAAACTAGTGTAATAATCAACTAAACAGCTGAAATCACGTAACTGAGACCGGTTTACATTCAACACAAAACACGACTTTGGTTTTTAAATCTAAGTTCTGAACTGACAACAGACCCGAGCCGGAACCCCAAAATGTCTCAGAACCGGGGCTCCATTCAGATCGGAACCCCTAAGTTCAGATGTGTTCGTATTTCAGCAAAACCGAGCGGCACATCTACACTTTAAGGCGGTTTTAGAACGCACTGGTGCGTAAGCCACTAATTGTCTGTCTTGTATGTATGGTTTATACCCCTATTAGTGTCTGGAAAGCTTTACACCAACCAGATTAATTTTGTTGTGCCGTTTGGTGGAAAAGAGAACGTTGTTTGGATAATAGAATCTTTTATCGGCGTACACTGTGCTGCGCAGTCACATAAACCGATCTGACGGAGATAGGACCTTACTGTCTACAGGTATTGTCTCTGCTGGTCCAGGTTCTGTCCATCTGAGGTCCGCGCCCTGGGGGATATCCGTAACTGCATCCATAGGTCACGTTGCTGTTGTTACTGCAATTATACCTACAGTACAAGATGCTTCTAGGAAAGAACACTCACCTGGGGTCAGTCAGAGCACTAACCTCCCCAGTATATGACATTACACTGACCGATCACTGGCTCTGACTGATGTCTACTGGGAGTTGGGTGATTGATTGGGTAGCTGTTTGAGCTACATAGAGCGTAATCACTATCGGAGGACAGTATCTGTTTAACAGTGGCCGCCATTTAGATGCCAGTTTTTGATGTGTAGAATGATATGTAAATGAGCATTGCAGGTAATGTAGATGAAAATATGAAGAAACCTCTCAGGATGTTGGGGAGAGGGTGCGATGCCTCTAACAGGGGATTCAGCTCATACTATGCAGCAGTTCTTGTATCTGGTCAATGACTGGGATTTACAATTCTGCAGTTTCCATGCAGCCACCCCTAGTTCTCAGGGCCAGTGGTGCCTTGGAGAAGGCAGCGTTGCACCCATTCTCTGCAATGCACCTAAGGGGAGGGAGGGGAGGGGACCTGCTAATGCCATTAAGTAGGTGGTGCACTCCCTGGCCAAGTTTCCTCAGACAATAGGGATTAGCTGGAGGACCAGGTACGGCTGCAGACTCCCAGGGTCCACGTCATTAAAGCCAATTGTGGCCAGACCTGGCTGCAAATGTTAATTCTACAAAATTATTGATTACTTTCCAGTTCTTAGAGAAGGTACTGTTTGGTCTACAAGAGGACTTGAACATCAAACACATTGCAGGTGCACGGTAGAGCTTCCATCCCTAGAAAAGGGCGAAGCAGCAAAGACTGCGGTGTGCACCTTTTTCTGATGTAAAAAACCACGGTCTACTGTACTTAAGGAGCAATAGGCTCCCTAGAACTCCAATAAATCCAACACAATAGGATTACCATGGGAGGACTTGTTCTGGTTCATTGTGCTCGTTGAATATAATTTTTTATCTTCCTGTCTGATGACTTGTCTGGAACATCACAACGGAGTGCTGGACAGGCACAAATTCTTTTACTCTTGTGATTGCCCTAACTTCTATAGGACTCCCCTTTGAAACAGTCCAGCGAGAAGTCCTGTGGTGGTAGGAGGGTTGCTCCAGGAAAAAGTTGGTGCCCCTCATGTGATCAAATCATAAGATCTTGATGCACCCATTGCATGATGTAAGCCATAAAGATGATCTGTTTTGTTCAATTTTATCTCCGAACCCCACCAATGACACTGGCCCATGTCTTGCCATCACCTCTCGCTGCTCAGTCATTTTGCGCCAGAGGTAGGCCATTGGTTCTGATGTAGATGGACTCGGGAAATGTGTGCAGGGTCATTCACTCCTGATTACAGTCACCACGATACAGCCTGTAGGGTTTGGGGCACACAACGATTTTACCTCAAACATCAGAACTGCTGGTCTCTAAAAGAGTCATCCGTTCCTGATAGATATGTTGGCGCTTCTGACCAGCTGCACTTTTGGTATGGCCATTGGTGAGGATTCGTACAGACGGTGGCGCTGAGATTCTGCACTTGCCAGAGGTGGGTCCTTCTGGCTTTTCCACTCAAATTTAAATCTGATAATGTGTTGGGCAAGGCTGGAGGACTTCAGAGCATTAATAACGGAAGTGCTGGTGGAAGGAGATTTCATGACGTGCAGCTGATCAGGGAAATGTACAGGCCATGGGATGGTGGAAATGATGGTATGTAGACTTTTTATTTGTCTTCTGGCATCGGCAGTCTGGAAGGCTAGTGGATGCTTCATTACCCTTATTTGTCCAGAACAGTCATAGTTTTGGACACTGAAATGGTTCATCTAGTATCCTAACATCCAGGCTCAGGATACCGCACACCCTAAATCAGGCATTCCCAACCTCAGGCCACAGTGCAGATATTAGTGATATCTAGGCTTCAGCTCAGATGGTTAAATCAAAATAACTCAGGTAAAGTACTAATTAAGTCACCTGTGCTTAAGCCTGGATATCAGTAAATCCTGGACTATAAGTGTGCCTTGAGGAATGAGGTTCGGAATGCCTGCCCTAAATGAAGCGTGTGTGCATTGTGAATGGAGAGACCTACCTTGGCCACCTGTTCTCCTGACCACTGATGGCAGACACGGGTGTTACTGAGTAGGTGTTTCTAGAGTCACATCTGTAGTTACTGACTGTCTCCCCCACACACCGGAGAGGCCCCGGCCGGGCCTAGAGCTAGCTCCAGAGCTGGTCATCGTTGGGGGGGGGGGGGGGGTGATGGGACAGCTCAGGCAATCCATATAGAACGTAATGGGAATAACAAAATCATCACTCAGCATACGTTACTCAGCAAATCATGGTGGAGGCCTTCAAACACGCTCAGGCACAGCAGGTGATGGGCTATCACCAACATGGCAGCGACTGCGGATGCCCGGAATGTATGTGTCACGATGCGGGGTCGCCATGTCGTACAGAGTCTGCCATTACTGACTTATCACTATTGCCAGGAGAACATTTCCTATATCTCCCTTCCCCGGGGTGATCTGAGGATCTGTGCCAGGCTATAGTAAGATGTGATGGGGTGGGCATGTCACCTTACCCAGCTGGGGCACCCTCAGATACACGTGCTGGGTCTCTAACCAATGGGCCCTGTGAAGTCATCCACATTTCATGTATTTATTCAGTTATTAACCATTTTATATATATATATATATATGTATGGCGCCAGCATAAGAGCGGAGAAGTGAGCCAGTGGAGAAGTTGCCCATGGCAACCAATCAGCACTGAAGTAACCTCTATAATTTACATACTATAAAATGATACTGAGCTGCTGATTGGTTGATGGGGCAACTTCTCCACTGGCTCACTTCTCCGCTCTTATCACTGCTTAGTAAATGTCCCCTTGTGTTCTGTAATCCTGGCCCAGTCTGCAGACCCCTCTGGATTGATTGGAAGCCAGACCACCAGTTACGGGCCTGTTAGAAGGCAGCTCCGGTGAACTTGTGGTATGACCTACGCAGATGCACCCTGATGATGACTAGTCCTGGGCTGAGCATATACGCAGTACGACTGTTACAAAGGCTTACAATCTAATGGGCAGATGGTGGCATGACGTTAGTCTTTGGTCATAGGCAATGTACGGTAAGGTGGGTGTCCAGCAAATGCAGAGCCTAGAGAAGGCGAAGGAACGCCAGGAACAGATGGATCATTGGCAATAATAAATACGGGTGATAGTAGTGTTGGTTGTCGGACTTACGGGTCTATTTACTAAGCCTTGGATGGAGATAAAGTCCCAGCCAACCAGCTCCTAACTGTCATTTTTGAAACCTAGCCTGTGACATGCCAGGTAGTTGCTGATTGGCTGGTACTTTATCTCCATCCAAGGCTTAGTAAATAGACCCGTAAGTGAATCGCTAGACATTGGCCCCTTGCACACACTGATTGGGCCCCCTCATCTCCGGAGTTTTGAAAGTGGAAACTTTTTGTTTTTGTTTTTTTATTTCCTTCTCTATGTGTGATAGGAGACGCATGCGTTGCGGGGACGTCACGGTCCAAACGGGGGCGTGACGACCTGAATCAGGCCTCATTGTGCAATAGTCCTCACAGCGATGTGAAATATTTCTCTGATTGTACAGTTGATTGCGGTGTGTTTGTAGCGTACGTTACGTGTACTGGTTGTTACTGCGGGGCTCTGTTTATATCTCTCCAGTAAAACTTTTTCTCTCTTCATTTAGTCTTTTTGTCTTTATTTGTCTTTCATCATTGAGGTGGCGGCGTTCATTGGCCCTCATTCCGAGTTGTTCGCTCGCTAGCTGCTTTTAGCAGCCGTGCAAACGCTAAGCCGCCGCCCTCTGGGAGTGAATCTTTGCTTAGCAGAAGTGCAAACGAAAGGATCGCAGAGCGGTGGCAAAATATTTTCAAGCAGTTTCTGAGTAGCTCCAGACCTACTCAGCGCTTGCGATCACTGCAGACTATTTAGTTCCTGTTTTGACGTCACGGACACGCCCTGCGTTCGGCCAGCCACGCCTGCGTTTCCCCAGGCACGCCTGTGTTTGTATCTGACACGCTTGCGTTTTTCCACACACTCCCCGAAAACGGTCAGTTACCGCCCAGAAACACCAACTTCCTGTCAATCACTCTGCGGTCAGCAGTGCGACTGAAAAGCGTCGCTAGACCTTGTGTGAAACTGCATCGGCTGTTGTGAAAGTACGTCGCGCGTGCACATTGCGCCCCATACGCATGCGCAGAAGTGCCGCTTTTTTGCCTAATCGCTGCGCTGCGAACAACGGCAGCTAGCGATTAACTCGGAATGATTCCCTTTGTTTCATGATGTCCTTGCTCCCCAATCTCATACCCGTGCTCCTGATGTGGTACTTGGCGATCTCGTGCGAGGCGATTTGGCGTCTGTGTAAGTGGACGGTACGTGGCATCATCCTGCCTCGGCAGACGAAATCTGAATTGAAGACATTTGGATCCCATATAGCCGTATACATTCCCATCTTATCTCCACACCGCAAGCTGCGACGTGTTCCAGGACATGTTCGGGAAAGGCCACAAGAGCTGGAACCTTGCACAGAATTTTTGTTTATTAACAATGTGGGGGGGGGGGCCTCGGATTCTGCGGAGATGAAGCCGTTCCATGCACAGACCCCAACATGTCGGCGTGTGATGAGTATACAGTGTGCGCCTTCCGCAGCCAAGACGTCAGTTAAGCCCCTTTCCCACCAGGCTTACGCCGCTCTGGTTTGTTTGACAATGGGGAATTTTAATCATATTCACATGTGTTTCTCCCATACTAAACCCCAAAAATGGAGGAAGAGCAGGATGAATGGCACTTATAGTAACAGAGGACTTGGCTGGGGCTGCCGGCCCGGGATTACTTGTCTTGCTTTTGAGAAATATTTAGTATTTTTCACATTAAGCCTCATACTGTATATGAGACAGAAACGTGGAGGCATCTGCTGGGGCAATTACTGCAGATCTGGAGGATTTTTTATTTACAGGAATTCAGATGAGAAAGCCCCCTGATACATTGCACAGGGATTGCGGTATGATAGCACACAGCATGGTGTGCTGAATGCCAGATGGGAGCAGAGAGGTACCATCAGTGGATAACCTCGATGGTGGGCAACCATCTGTAAGGGAACTATCAATGGTTTTGCCCATCGATGGTCCCCATTACTTTAGTATTGAACTAGTCCCGGGCCAATCAGAGCCAGGGGGCGTGGCTACACAGGCGTTGGGGGGTGGAGCTATGCTCCGTTTCTCTGACACCCAAGAGAGAGAAAAAATAAAATTTGATAGCTCTAAACCATCTGGTTCTCCCCCATTGATGATTTTGAATCATCGATGGTCGATGGCCATTTCTAAGCAGGGGACATCCCACCCATAAGCTCTCAGAGGTGAGAGGTCAGATGAGTGTGAGGTGCAGGTAGAGAAAGCTGGTTAGATTGTATCGGGTGGTTGGTACAAGGTTTGGGTAGATTATTATGGTGCCAGGAGGGGTAATTGCCTCATAGATGGGCTGGTTCACAGGTTCTCAAACTCAGTTCTCAGAACGCCAAACAGTGCATGTTTTCCAGATCTCCTCACATATCACCAGTGAAATACTTAGCTCCGCCTGCAGATCTTTTGAAACATGTCAGTGAGTAAGGAGTACACCTGTGCACCTGCCAGGTGACCTGGGAAATGTGTCAGTAAGTAATGAGTACACCTGTGCACCTGCCGGGTGACCTGGTAAATGTGTCAGTAAGTAATGAGTACACCTGTGCACCTACTGGGTGACCTGGGAAATGTGTCAGTGGGTAATGAGTACACCTGTGCTCCTGCTGGATGACCTGGGAAATATGTCAGTAAGTAATTAGTACACCTGTGCACCTGCTGGGTGACCTGGGAAATGTGTCAGTGAGTAATGAGTACACCTATGCTCGTGCTCGGTGACCTGGGAGATGTGTCAGTAAGTAATGAGTACACCTGTGCACCTGCCGGGTGATCTGGGAAATGTGTCGGTGAGTAATGAGTACACCTGTGGACCTGCTGGGTGACCTGGGAAACGTGTCAGTGAGTAATGAGTACACCTGTGCTCCTCTACGGTGACCTTGGTAATGTGTCAGTGAGTAATGAGTACACCTGTGCTCCTGCTGGGTGACCTGGGAAATGTGTCAGTGAGTAATGAGTACACCTGTGCTCCTGCTGGGTGACCTGGGGAATGTGTCAGTGAGTAATGAGTACACCTGTGCTCCTGCTGGGTGACCTGGGAAATGCGTCAGTGAGTAATGAGTACACCTGTGCTCCTGCTGGGAGACCTGGGAAACGTGTCAGTGAGTAATGAATACACCTGTGCACCTGCTGGGTGACCTGGGAAACGTGAGCTGTCCGGGGTCCTGAGGAATGAGTTTGAGAACCACTGGGCTACTTGTACCGCAGCATGGTATTTCCATGGGGTGAGTACGGCATAATGGAACATGTGATGTGCAGCTTTTCTCATGCACGTGTCCCAAAAGACTTTTCATAGTTTCTCTTTAAACACAATTGGGGGATTATTCTCTAAGTGGCTGTAAGTTTAAGGGCAGTTTACCCCCACGTTCTGCTTATTCACCATGTACAGAATACCTCCTCTCCCCGTAGCTTTCTTACTAACTTTGCACATATGGAAGATAGATAAGACATGTACATTATACCGCAATGCAGTCAGTATGTTGACAGCAAAGTGTTGTATTTGAAGTGTTGGAAGCAGGTGTGTCGCTGAAAGCAGCTGCGTAAATACGATTCACAACCTAATTTGTTTGTACGCAATAGCGATGTTCACGCAACTGAGCAATTAGCGGTAGACGGCGCATGCGCCAAGGTACCTTTCATGTACATACAGAAAGATAGCGTCTGCGTCGCTGCTGCCGACTCTCTCCGTGAGCTGTATCCAACCCCCACTCCTGTCCATCACCAGAGTACGTGTAACAGTGAGTACGGATGTACCTGCTATCTATCAATAACCCAACATCACTGGTCATAGTGTGAGTCATCTGCTGGTGCCTATATACAGTAACGCTGCATTATCAACACATACATAATTTCCAACGCCATCTTCATTAAAGGAGAGAGGTTCTTCTGATACAGTAGGCGACTTCTTCTCAGCCTCCTTTAAACAAGTTTTTGATACTTTGGTCACACGGCAGCAGCATGACACAGGAAAAGGTGGCCATCCAACCTCCAAGCATGCCCACAACATCTAGAAGCAATAATAAACTGTTACTCGTAGCCTTCCAGCATGGAATCTCAGAGGAATAAAGGATGCGTCTATCTGCCACGATATTACAGGTGCTGTAAGAGGGGATATAACTCTCTGTATCTAGCTTAACATTCACCTGCAAGAACTGCAGCTACGGATATGGCGTCATCCTTACGGTAGTCACCGTCTCCTACTCAACATATGATGTTCTGTAGGTCTTGTATTGAGAATTATGATGACCCAATAAAGGCAGGTCATATTGTACAGAGATATAGAACATACATTCAGATCACAGTATTTAGCAGGAACCTCTACTGTGTTGAACCATGCAATTGGAGACTACAGTGTCCAAGGACAGTCCAGAGCTCATGGGAAATTCCAACACTCAGAGCAAGAGAAGACCAACCTAGACAGCAGGGCGTGGCATTTCTCTCGTCCCACCAGTGTCGATTGGAAAAGGCTTGTCCAAATACTGGAGCAGTTGAAAGTAACATTGGCTTGAAATTCGTCTCCAGGATCAGTCTTCCCTTCTTATGACCTTCAACTGATTTATGTTAAGACTAAGGATGGCCATCTACTGTCCCCACTTTTGTGACAGACCATGTGTACCAGGGCTGACACCAGGAAGTCATCACCGTAATGCCATCCTCACCCTAAGTCGGTGACCTGCGGTGGGGTGACGCAGAGCCTTTCCTGTCATTACGTTTGTGCCAGAGTTTTTACTGTATAAAGTATATCAAAAATACAAAGAATATATTTGAAATATCTTCTTTGCATTATTCAAATCACTTTTATAGCCAAAACTCTGGAGTAAAAAGTTTATGGCAGGTGAGACAGTGCCCCCTCCCCCCCACCCCACTACTCCACTCATCTCTGATCAAAGCTCACACTATTTCCAAAGGTTTATATTGCTGCAACTGTGTATAATGCCCAGATGTATATACAGCTGCACCTGTGTATAATGCCCACATGAACCCTTTGGCCCATATATTGCGTGTAAATCTGGCTCTGGTGCTAGCCAGTGCCTCCTGAGCCATTTAGCTGCTGTTGGTGCCCATGGTGTATTCATAACTACTGTATTGCCTAAAGACTAACGCAGATTATTGTCTGGGACAGTACATGTTTTCTGCTAGCAAGATTCACCAAGGCTGCTTAACCAGCAACAATGAGGACAATATCTGCATAAAAGAAGATAAACTAGTGTATCAGAAGAAGAAAAAATACTTCCATCAGACCTTCAACCAAGAGAATGAGACTGCCTAATGGATTTGCAGTTGGTTATAAGCCCCCAAACTGAAAAAAAAAACACTTGTTCCACAAGTCAGAGACTAAATCCATGGGGGAACCATAAAAAAGGCTTCATCTCAAGATTATGGGTAACAGTTGGTGGAAAGTATGCATTCTTGATAGCTAAGAAGGTGCATTAATTACATACACCCATATGGTAGCATATTAAAAACATTACTGGATTATTAGTTCTACACTAAAAAGGTCTACAGTCGATAGGTATCCAACTAATGCTCAACAGGGACAGAAGGTCAACACCAAAATAGGTAGACACTATTTTATTTTTTTCATTTTTTGGGTGTTTTGTCACTTTTCTGTCACAAACAAGCCCCATTACTGTACTGCGTATCCGCGCATGGTTCGGTTCGCTCGGCCTGCGGGCAAGGTGCCTCGCTCTGCTACCGCTGCACTCGCCACAGGTTACTGTTCCCAATCGCAGTCCACGTGGATGGTATGTAAAAGTTGAAAAAAATGAAAAATTAAAAAAACTTGTGTCTACCATATGTGGGTCGACAATTGTCATGTCGACCTTTTGACCCTGTTGAACTTTCAAACTTTTGACCATGTCGACCTAATGCATGTCTACCGTTAGTGGTAGACCTATTAACTGTAGACCTTTTTAGTGTAGATGTATAGTACGGAGACAACTGAAGTGTCTTAAAGCCAGAACCCCCAGAACCCTGCCTGAATTATTGATGCCCCTCCCCAAGTTGACAATGGTTAATAGTAACCCCTCCATTGTTTAATATAACCCTTCCCTTCACCTCTTTTCCACTCTCTGCAATGCCAGGTCAGTCTGCACTAAACTAAGCTCCATCTCTGACCTCTTCATCTCTAGCTCCTTCAACGTACTCACCATCACCAAACCTTGGCTATCTCACACTTTTATCACCTGCTCCCTTTTATAGAAGTCTTTCTTTCTCCCATATTCCCTGACACTATTCCTCCAATTAGATAGTGTTGGGGTTCTAATTCCCCATCACTACTGTATATCTGCTGTGACATTCTCCCTGAATCCTCTTTCCTTTTTCTTCTTTCAACTCTACTCTGTCTGCCTCTTCTACCCTTTCCACATTTGCCTTACCCCCTGGTCCAGTGTCCCAATTACTGAATGACCTCTCTGCCTGGCATTCCCACTTTCTCACCTCAGATCTCCCCTCCCTTAATTTGGGTTTCTTTATTACTTTAACAACCTGATAAATTATTCCAATAATCCTGCTGCCTGTAAGCTTCTGTCCCTCACATCTTCATTTGGCCTCTCTCAATGGACCTTGTCTTCCTCAGCACCAACTCCCTTGGTTTGGTCTTCTCTCACTACTTTCCTATCCTTGGCTTCAACAATTACACCTTCCCTCTCTCCAAGCAACAACTCCTCTCCTTCAACATTCCCCATCCCTCTGCTCTTGCTCCATCTCTGAAGGCAACTCTCACAAGGCATAAACTTCTTGATACTAATGCTATTTCTCTGACGTCCTAAGTGGATGCTGGGACTCCGTAAGGACCATGGGGAATAGCGGCTCCGCAGGAGACTGGGCACAACTAAAGAAAGCTTTAGGACTACCTGGTGTGTACTGGCTCCTCCCACTATGACCCTCCTCCAGACCTCAGTTAGAATCTTGTGCCCGGCTGAGCTGGATGCACACTAGGGGCTCTCCTGAGCTCCTAGAAAGAAAGTATATTTAGGTTTTTTATTTTACAGTGAGATCTGCTGGCAACAGACTCACTGCAGCGAGGGACTAAGGGGAGAAGAAGCGAACCTACCTAACAGGTGGTAGTTTGGGCTTCTTAGGCTACTGGACACCATTAGCTCCAGAGGGATCGACCGCAGGACCCGACCTTGGTGTTCGTTCCCGGAGCCGCGCCGCCGGCCCCCTTACAGAGCCAGAAGCAAGAAGTGTTCCGGAAAATCGGCGGCAGAAGACTTCTGTCTTCAACAAGGTAGCGCACAGCACTGCAGCTGTGCGCCATTGTTCCTCATGCACACCTCACACTCCGGTCACTGATGGGTGCAGGGCGCTGGGGGGGCGCCCTGAGGGCAATATAAGACACCTTGGCTGGCAAATCATCACAATATATAGTCCCAGGGCTATATATGTGATAAATTACCCCTGCCAGAATCCATAAAAAAGCGGGAGAAAAGTCTGCCAAAAAAGGGGCGGGGCTATCTCCCTCAGCACACTGGCGCCATTTTTTCTTCACAGTGCAGCTGGAAGACAGCTCCCCAGGCTCTCTCCTGTAGTTTTCAGGCTCAAAGGGTTAAAAAGAGAGGGGGGGCACTAAATTTAGGCGCAATATATGTATACAAGCAGCTATTGGGGGAAAAATCACTCAGTTATAGTGTTAATCCCTGCATTATATAGCGCTCTGGTGTGTGCTGGCATACTCTCTCTCTGTCTCCCCAAAGGACTTTGTGGGGTCCTGTCCTCAGTCAGAGCATTCCCTGTGTGTGTGCGGTGTGTCGGTACGGCTGTGTCGACATGTTGGATGAGGAAGGTTACGTGGAGGCGGAGCAGAGGCCGATAAATGGGATGTCGCCCCCTGTGGGGCCGACACCAGAGTGGATGGATAGGTGGAAGGTATTAACCGACAATGTCAACTCCTTACATAAAAGGCTGGATGACGTAACAGCTGTGGGACAGCCGGCTTCTCAGCCCGCGCCTGCCCAGGCGTCTCAAAGGCCATCAGGGGCTCAAAAAACGCCCGTTACCTCAGATGGCAGACACAGATGTCGACACGGAGTCTGACTCCAGTGTCGACGAGGTTGAGATATATACACAATCCACTAGGAACATCCGTTACATGATCTCGGCAATGAAAAATGCGTTACACATTTCTGACATGAACCCAAGTACCACATAAAAGGGGTTTTATTTTTGGGGAGAAAAAGCAGCCAGTGTTTTGTTCCCCCATCAGATGAGTGAATGAAGTGTGTAAAGAAGCGTGGGTTCCTCCGATAAGAAACTGGTAATTTCTAAAAAGTTACTGATGGCGTACCCTTTCCCGCCAGAGGATAGGTCACGTTGGGAGATATCCCCTAGGGTGGATAAGGCGCTCACACGTTTGTCAAAAAAGGTGGCACTGCCGTCTTAGGATACGGCCACCTTGAAGGAGCCTGCTGATAAAAAGCAGGAGGCTATCCTGAAGTCTGTATATACACACTCAGGTTCTATACTGAGACCTGCAATTGCCTCAGCATAAATAGTGCTGCTGCAGCGTGGTCTGATACCCTGTCAGATAATATTAATACCCTAGACAGGGATAATATTTTGCTAACATAGAGCATATTAAAGACGTCGTCTTATATATGAAGGATGCACAGAGGGATATTTGCCGGCTGGCATCCAGAATTAATGCAATGTCCATTCTGCCAGGAGGGTATTAGAAACCCGGCAGTGGACAGGTGATGCTGCCTTTAAAAGGCACATGGAGATTCTGCCTTATAAGGGTGAGGAATTGTTTGGGGATGGTCTCTGGGACCTCGTATCCACAGCAACAGCTGGGAAGAAAAAATTTTACCTCAGGTTTCCTCACAGCCTAAGAAAGCACCATATTTTCAGGTACAGTCCTTTCGGCTTCAGAAAAGCAAGCGGGTCAAAGGCGCTTCCTTTCTGCACAGAGACAAGGGAAGAAGGAAAAAGCTGCACCAGACAGCCAGTTCCCAGGATCAAAAATCTTCTCCCGCTTCCTCTGAGTCCACCGCATGACGCTGGGGCTCCACAGGTGGAGGCAGGTGCGGTGGGGGCGCGTCTCGGGAACTTCAGGGACCAGTGGGCTTGCCCACAGGTGGATCCCTAGGTTCTGCAAGTAGTATCACAGGGATACAGGCTGGAGTTCGAGGCGACTCCCCCTCGCCGTTACCTCACATCAGCCTTGCCTGCTGCCCTCGGAGAAAGGTAGTACTGGCGGCAATTTACAAGCTGTACTTCCAGCAGGTGAAATCAAGGTACCCCTCCTTCAACAAGGCCGGGGTTACTATTCCAAAATGTTGTGGTACCGAAACCAGACGGTTCGGTGAGACCCATTCTAAAATTGAAATCCTTGAACACTTATATACGAAGGTTCAAGTTCAAAATGGAATCGCTCAGGGCGATTATTGCAAGCCTGGATAATTTCATGGTATCACTGGACATCAAGGATGCTTACCTGCATGTCTCTATTTACCCTCTTCACCAGGAGTACCTCAAAATTGTGGTACAGGATTGTCATTACCAATTCCAGACGTTGCCGTTGGTCTGTCCCCGGCACCGAGGTATTTACCAAGGTAATGGCCGAAATAATTATCCCGTACTTGGACGATCTCCTTATAAAGGCGAGGTCCAGGGAGCAGTTGTTCGTCGGAGTAGCACTATCTCGGGAAGTGCTACAACAGCACGGCTGGTTCTGAATATTCCAAAGTCGCAGCTGGTTCCTACGACGCGTCTACTGTTCCTGGGTATGGTTCTGGACACAGAACAGGATAAAAAGGGTTTCTCCCGGAGGAGAAGTCCAAGGAGTTGTCGTCTCTAGACAGAGACCTCCTAATACAAATACAGGTGTCGGTGCATCAATGCACGCGAGCCCTGGGAAAGATGGTAGCTTCTTACGAAGAAATTCCATTCACCAGGTCCCATGCAAGGATCTTCCAGTGGGATCTGTTGGACAAGTGGTCCGGGTCGCATCTTCAGATGCATCGGCGGATAACCCTGTCTCCAAGGGCCAGGGTGTCGCTGTTGTGGTGGCTGCAGAGTGCTCATCTTCTAGGGGGCCGCAGATTCGGCATACAGGACTGGGTCCTGGTGACCACGGATGCCAGCCTTCGAGGCTGGGGGGCAGTCACACAGGGAAGAAACTTCAAAGGCTATGGAAAAGTCAGGAGACTTCCCTACACATAAATATTCTGGAACTAAGGGCCATTTACAATGCCCTAAGTCAGGCTAGACCCCTGCTTCAACACCGGCCGGTGCTGATCCAGTCAGACAACATCACGGCGGTCGCTCATGTAAACCGACAGGGCGGCACAAGAAGCAGGATGGCGATGGCAGAAGCCACAAGGATTCTCCGATGGGCGGAAAATCATGTGTTAGCACTGTCAGCAGTGTTCATTCCCGGAGTGGACAACTGAGAAGCAGACTTTCTCAGAAGACACGACCTCCATCCGGGAGAGTGGGGACTTCATCCAGAAGTCTTCCAAATGATTGTACACCGTTGGGAAAGGCCACAGGTGGACATGATGGCGTCCCGCCTCAACAAAAAGCTACAAAGATATTGCGCCAGGTCAAGGGACCCTCAGGCGATAGCTGTGGACGCTCTGGTAACACCGTGGGTGTACCAGTCAGTGTATGTGTTCCCTTCTCTGCCTCTCTTACCCAGGGTAATGAGAATAATAAGAAAGAGAGGAGTAAGAACTATACTCATTGTTCCGGGTTGGCCAAGAAGAGCTTGGTACCCAGAACTCCAAGAAATGATCTCAGAGGACCCATGGCCTCTGCCGCTCAGACAGGACCTGCTGCAGCAGGGGGCCTGTCTGTTCCAAGACGTACCGCGGCTGCGTTTGACTGCATGGCGGTTGAACGCCGGATCCTGAAGGAAAAGGGCATTCCGGAGGAAGTTATCCCTACGCTATTTAAAGCTAGGAAAGAAGTGAACGCAAACCATTATCACCGCATATGGCGGAAATATGTTGCGTGCTGTGAGGCCAGTAAGGCCCCAAAGGAGGAATTCCAGCTAGGTCGATTTCTGCACTTCCTACAGTCAGAGGTGACTATGGGCCTAAAATTGGGTTCCATTAAGGTCCAGATTTCGGCTCTATCGATTTTCTTCCAAAATAGAACTGGCTTCACTGCCTGAAGTTCAGACTTTTGTTAAGGGAGTGCTGCATAGTCAGCCCCCGTTTGTGCCTCCAGTGGCACCGTGGGATCTCAACGTGGTGTTGGATTTCCTGAAGTCGCATTGGGTTGAGCCACTTAAATCCGTGGAGCTACAATACCTCACGTGGAAAGTGGTCATGCTGTGGGCCTTGGCGTCGGCCAGGCGTGTATCAGAATTGGCGGCTTTGTCATACAAAAGCCCTTATCTGTATTTTATATGGATAAGGCGGAATTGAGGACTCGTTCCCAATTCCTTCCTAAGGTGGTATCAGTTTTTCATGTGAACCAACCTATTGTGGTGCCTGCGGCTACTTGGGACTTGGAGGATTCCAAGTTACTGGACGTAGTCAGGGCCCTGAAATGTATATCCAGGACGGCTGGAGTCAGGAAAACTGACTCGCTATTTATCCTGTATGCACCCAAGAAGCTGGGTGCTCCTGCTTCTAAGCAGACTATTGCTCGCTGGATCTGTAGCACGATTCAACTTGCACATTCTGCGGCTGGACTGCCGCACCCTAAATCTGTAAAAGCCCATTCCACGAGGAAAGTGGGCTCTTCTTGGGCGGCTGCCCGAGGGGTCTCGGCTTTACAACTTTGCCGAGCTGTTACTTGGTCGGGTTCAAACATTTTTGCAAGAGTCTACAAGTTTGATACCCTGGCTGAGGAGGACCTAGAGTTTGCTCATTCGGTGCTGCAGAGTCATCCGCACTCTCCCGCCCGTTTGGGAGCTTTGGTATAATCCCCATGGTCCTTACGGAGTCCCAGCATCCACTTAGGACGTCAGAGAAAATAAGATTTTACTCACCGGTAAATCTATTTCTCGTAGTCCGTAGTGGATGCTGGGCGCCCATCCCAAGTGCGGATTGTCTGCAATACTTGTTTATAGTTATTGCCTAACTAAAGGGTTATTGTTGAGCCATCTGTTGAGAGGCTCAGTTATATTTCATACTGTTAACTGGGTATAGTATCACGAGTTATGCGGTGTGATTGGTGTGGCTGGTATGAGTCTTACCCGGGATTCAAAATCCTTCCCAATGGGTGTCAGCTCTTCTGGGCACAGTATCCTAACTGAGGTCTGGAGGAGGGTCATAGTGGGAGGAGCCAGTGCACACCAGGTAGTCCTAAAGCTTTCTTTAGTTGTGCCCAGTCTCCTGCGGAGCCGCTATTCCCCATGGTCCTTACGGAGTCCCAGCATCCACTACGGACTACGAGAAATAGATTTACCGGTGAGTAAAATCTTATTTTTCTCCTCCTTGATGGTCTTCCTTATCACCTCCAATTCTGCCGTCTCCATGCTCTGATGTGATGTTTATGATGTGCCTTTATTTCTGTCCACAAGCCTGCTGCCCCTGTTGTAACTATTAGCCTATGTCAGGCCCAGCCTCAACCGTGACATTTCACTTTAAACACCGCTCAAAAATGCTTTTGCTCTGCTGAGTTCTGCTGGAGGAATTCATGCTCTCAACTTGACTTCCAATTTACGTTCATCCTCTCCTTCAGCTCTGTCCTCTCACTATCCAAACAATTCTACTTAAAGTCTTCCATCTCCTTCCATTCCATCCCTGGCCACCTGTTCACCACCTTCACCTCTATCCACTGAGGCATTTTCTCTTAACAAATCCTCCCACCCCATACCTGAATACCTACCCTATATTCCTTTCGCCCATTCTCAGGACACAAGCTCTGTGCACTACTTTTTGCCTAACCAATTTCCACCTCCTACTGCCCTATCAACCTCATCCCCTAGCACCTCCTCTGGTATCTCTGTCCGGATACCTGTTCCCACATTGCCCCACCATCCTCAACCTGTTGGAAGCATAGTATCACTATCCTGCAATAAAAAACACTGACATTCTTCACAGGATATGATTTTGGGACCTTGTGGTCTTTGTGTCAGCAGATGTGCCAGATGAGCCACAACAGATGATGTTGTGGCTGTTTATTATTCTTTATTGACTGTGGCCCCTTTGTGGCCCTAGTCAATCACCTGCATGATGTGGGTATTTAAGGCAAGAAGGCAGCAGGTTATATTGCCTGCTTCCTCTGTGGTACCTGCTCTCTGCTACTTTGCTTGATTCATGTTGTTGAGACAGTTTGTTTTGATTACATACAGATGGAGTCATCTTTACCTTGGCCTTTAATAGGATTAACTGAGCCACGGCAGTCAGACCTGGGGGGTCATTCCGAGTTGATCGCTCGCTAGCAGCTTTTTGAAGCGCTGTGATCAGGTTAAAACTCGGCAAAACTGCGCATGCGTATGCACCGCAATGCACAGGCGCGTCGTACTGGGCGATGGATTTAACGAAGAATCCATTCGCACAGACGATCGCATGTTGATTGACAGGAAGAAGGCGTTTATGGGTGTCAACTGACCGTTTTCTGGGAGTGTTTGGAAAAACGCAGGCGTGTCCAAGCGTTTGCAGGGCGGGTGTCTGACGTCAATTCCAGGACCAAAAAGTCTGAAGTGATCGCAGCGGCTGAGTATGTCCAGAGCTACTCAGAAACTGCAACAAACTTTTTTGTGCCATCGGCTGCAAAAGCGTTCGCACACTTGCAAAGTGAAAATACACTCCCCCATAGGCGGCGACTGTCTGATCGCAGCGCTGCAAAAAGTTGCTTGTGAGCGATCAACTCAGAATGACCCCCTTAATCCTCTGCTGCAATGACTTAATTCCCTGATGTAGTGTTCTCTCTGTATTGTATTGCAGCTGAGAACAATAGATGAAGGGTTTATGCTAATAAACCATGGTGTGACTAGGCGCAGCAGAGAAGTCAAGATTAGTGAGGCTCCATCTGTATGATTCTCTATACTTCTGAGCTCAGCCTGTTGACTGGATATACTTTCTGCCTCCTACCTGCCCTGAACCATACTGTGTCCTGACTATTCTGCCTGCTACCTGCCCTGCACATGGATGGTGACCTGAATAATCTGCTTGCCACCTGCCCTGAGTTCTGACCGACCCCTGGATCACAATTCTATTACACCTTTCCTCCACTGTACTGCTGATGTCTTACCCACACCTCATCAATCAAATGTAGCACTTACCCAGGGGGTAACTTACTTGCAGGGCTACCTGGTGAACACCTGACCCTCATTCAAATGTGTGTCCTTGGGCTAAGCTGTGCTAAACTGTACTTGTTGCATCAGAAACTTAATTCTGACACAACCTATCCATGTCTTCTGGTGACTTCTACTCCTCCTTCAAAATTGCTCTGGGCTCTGTTCTCAAGAAAACCTCCTCCAACTAGCACTACATCTTTCATCTCCTTTTTGCCTCCAGGCTCCTTGAGAGGGTTGTCCACAATTGCCTTACCTCCTTTCTATCTTCCCATTTCCGACTAGATCCCATTCAGTCTTTTTGGTATCTTGGGACTACTGAAACTGCCCTCACCAGGTTCACCACTTCCTCACATCCAAATCCAAATGCCACTTCTTGGTTCTTATTCATCTTGACCTCAGAACAACATTCAATATCATTGACCATGTGAGTCTGCAATCTCATAGTTTACCTTCTACTTTCTAACCACACCTTCTCTAGTCCTACTCCTGTATCCACCTCCCTCATCTTCCTCATCTCCCCCTTTATATCAAAGTTCCCCAAAGACCTGTCCTGTGCCTTCTCTTCTCGCTTTAAACTTCTTCCTTTGAAAAGATTATAAGCTTCTTCTGCTTCCATTGCCAACTGAACCCTGATTGCTTTCATTTTTACATCTGTTCCTCTGCCCTCTCCGCATGCATCTTCTCATGTGTCCCTAACGGTCTATCATCTACTCATGGATAACAAAGAGCTTCCTAAAACTAAATTTCTCAAACAGAAATCATTGACTTTCCCCTCTCTTTCTCCCCCTTGTGAGAGCAAGTTATGGAGTGATGACATTTTATGGTTCACATTATAGATTGATAATTTTTGATAGAACAGTTTAAGGAGTGATACTTTTGATGGATCAAGTGTGGAGTGATGACTTTTGATGGATCAGGTTATGGAGTGAAGACTTTTGATGGATCAGGTTACTGAGTGATGACTATTAAATGAACAGGTTATCTACTGATGACTTTTGATGGGTCAGGTTATGGAGGGATGACTGTATCAGACAGATTATGGAGTGATGTTTTTTCATGGGTCAGGTTATAAAGTCATGACTTTTGAGGAAGCAAGTTAGCGAGGGATGACTTTTGATGAAATGGGTTATGGTGTGATGTTTTTTATGGGATCAGGTTATGGAGTGATTGCTTAATGTATCAGGTTATGGAGTGATGCGATTTCATGGAACAGGTTATGTAGTGATGATTTATGATGTGTCAGATTATGTAGTGATGACTTGATGAATCTGGTTATGAAATTATTTATTTTGAAGGAGAAGGTTATGTTTTGATGATTTTGGATAGGTCAGGTTATGTAGTGATAGCTTTTGATGGAACTGGTTATGGAGTATTTCCCCAAGCACCAGGATCCTGATACCATCCCCTTCATAACATGACATTTCCAACATAAGACATCACTCCAAAACCTGGGATGTAACGGCGGTATGCTAACCGGATTCCGTTATGGTTATGGAGCGATGACTTTTTATTGAAGCAGGGTATAGTATTCAGTATGACTTTCAATGGGTCTTGTTATGTAGTGATGACCAATTATGGAAATGGTTATTTTGTAATGACTTTTGAGGGGCCAGGATATATACAGTAGTGATGACTTTTGAAGAATAATGTAGTGACGATTTTTCATGTGTCAGGTTGTTTTGTGATGACTTTTGATAGATCAGGTTATGTTGTGATAACTTTTGATGGAGCAGTTTATAGACTGATGATTTTTATGGATCAGGTTATGGAGCAATGACTTTTGATGGAACCTGTTATGGATTTCTGACTATAATGGGTCAGTTTTTGGAGCAATTTGATGGGTCAGGTTACGTTGTAATGACTTTTTTTTTTTTTTAACGTAATCATTTTATTGTCAATGCATCACTTCACAGTACAAAAGTATCAGGTTAAGTAATATAAAGAAATATGTACATGCAGATAGCCAAATACAATAAGTAAGAAAAACCTCAATGTCAAATAACACCAGGTCTTCGGTGTCTTATCAAAAGTAGTTTTGAACAGAGGCATGTACACATCATAACATAATTGAGTATCCATCAGTGTAAATAGGTTATAAGCGATAGAACCCCCGAATAAAAATAAAAATAGAAAGATTTGGGGAAAAGAGAACAACTCCCTGCTAGTCTCCATACCATGGGGTTATGAGGGGGCCGGGACCGTGCAACACCACAAGCCGTCAATTTGCTATTACTATAGGAGGGTCACCAACTGCCAATCTAGTCTCATACCATAGTGTTTCTTTCAATGAATTTTTTATTCTAATTTGAAAATCAGTGGGGAGGGTGGCGATATAGCTTTCCCAAGATTCAAAGAATTGCCCCACCAATTTATCTTTTTGTATAGTAGTTTCTATCCAGTGCATTTGGAATAGGTGGTGCAGCTTCCCTTTGAATAGAGGTAAGGTAGGAGGATCCTTAAGGATCCATGCCTGTAGAATGGCCTTTCTCGCTGCCGCACTTATTGCCAAAAGTAGCCGTTTGCATCCCTTTGTAACTCTCTGCCCCGACGGAAGAATTCCGAAAATTGCCCATTCTGCCGTGAAGGGAATAAAATTAATCAGCTCTTCCATGGCATATTGCCGTACTTGCAGCCAGAAGTGGCGGATAATCGGGCATGTCCACAAGCAATGCATGAGATCGGATTCGGGTGTATGGCATTTGAGACACCTATCCGAGTCCGTCATGCCTGCCAAGTATTGCTTATATGGGGAGAAATAGGTCCTATGAGTGATATTATAGAACATTTCTTGATACTGTGCCGAAGGCAATAGTTTACAGGATTGAAGCAGGCTGTTTAAAATTATTTCACATGTAAGCCTAGGGAAATCAGATGTCCATTTCTGCATCCCATATTGTGATGCAGAATGGTCGAGTAGAGTGGTAAGTTTTCTATAATGTATGGACATAGCTCTTTTCGTGGCAGGCGGAGTCAATAGCATAGTATCTAAATCGTTAGTGAAATCCGCCCCCGAAAGAGATTTGATCACTGAGCTGGCATAATGTTGCACGTTGTAATGACTTTTAATGGGACCAGTTATGGAGTATTAACTTTTGGTGGAATAGGTTATAGATTAATGACTTTTGATGGAACTGGTTGTTGAGTGATAACTTTTGATAGGTCAGCACAATTGGGAAAAATGTGCCTCATTGCCCTGTCCCTCTGTATATGTCCATTTGATCGCCCTCTTTTCCTCATGCCTTAACGTGTATTTCTTGGATAACTTTTAAATAAATACCAGGAAAGGTTCTGAGATAGGGGTTATGAGTATTCTCCTGAGACTACCTGGAAACCATCAGATGCCAGGTGGGGTGTGAGAAGCTGTGGTGCCCTCTGTCTCTAGTGGGGTCTTCTGTAAAGCTGGAGAGCATGGTGGAAGCTCGTAGTACATGATAATAACCCTGCTTGTGCTGCTGTGTAATCAAAGGGACTGGTCCCATCACTAATAGACTCTGGGCACTAGTCTGCAAGAGGTGATGACTGGGTGGGTTATAGACACCTTGTTGTGCACTGCACAGCATTACTATAGGCTCTGCTGCTCAGGATTGGTCTATGTGGCTCCACAGGAATGTTCTAGGATACATCAATTGGTAACTCATAAATGACGTCACAGGACACTTACATTTAGGTGAAGCAGTACAGTGATGAGTATACTACATTTAGTTATTTAACCAAGATGTCCAGAGAGATGTTCCTATTATGGGATGGCATTAATGGACTAAGTACTATTAGATAGGTGACATGGGCAGCCAGTGACCCAGAGAATACTCAGTGTCAGTACTAAATACATTGTGGCAGTGTCCACAGGCTCACCAAGCTGGACTGGCTGGGGCAGCCTGTGACTCTACTGGACTGATAATGTTTCCTCAACAGGGAAAGCAGCTCGCCCACCTCTGTAATGTTACATCTGCAGTATGAGCACAGTGACCCTTAACGTGCATACACACGGTGCAATATAGCCTTCCGATATTCACTATACAGTGTTACAGTATTACATTATTACAGTCAGTGTTACATTATTACAGTCAGTGTTACATTATTACATTATTACAGTCAGTGTTACATTATTACAGTCAGTGTTACAGTATTACATTATTACAGTCAGTGTTACATTATTACATTATTACAGTCAGTGTTACAGTGTTACATTATTACAGTCAGTGTTACAGTATTAGTCAGTGTTACATTATTACAGTCAGTGTTACAGTATTACAGTCAGAGTTACAGTGTTACATTATTACAGTCAGTGTTACAGTGTTACAGTCAGTGTTACAGTATTACATTATTACAGTCAGTGTTACATTATTACATTATTACAGTCAGTGTTACCGTATTACAGTCAGTGTTACATTATTACAGTCAGTGTTACAGTATTTCTATCAGTGTTACAGTTTTACATTATTACAGTCAGTGTTACAGTATTACATTATTACAGTCAGTGTTACAGTATTACATTATTACAGTCAGTGTTACATTATTACAGTCAGTGTTACATTATTACAGTCAGTGTTACAGTATTACATTATTACAGTCAGTGTTACAGTATTAGTGTTACAGTGTTACATTATTACAGTCAGTGTTACATTATTACAGTCAGTGTTACAGTATTACATTATTACAGTCAGTGTTACAGTATTACATTATTACAGTCAGTGTTACATTATTACAGTCAGTGTTACATTATTACAGTCAGTGTTACAGTATTACATTATTACAGTCAGTGTTACAGTATTAGTGTTAGTGTTACATTATTACAGTCAGTGTTACATTATTACAGTCAGTGTTACAGTATTACATTATTACAGTCAGTGTTACATTATTACAGTCAGTGTTACAGTATTACATTATTACAGTCAGTGTTACATTATTACAGTCAGTGTTACAGTATTACATTATTACAGTCAGTGTTACAGTATTAGTGTTACAGTGTTACATTATTACAGTCAGTGTTACATTATTACAGTCAGTGTTACAGTATTACATTATTACAGTCAGTGTTACATTATTACAGTCAGTGTTACAGTGTTACATTATTACAGTCAGTGTTACATTATTACAGTCAGTGTTACAGTATTACATTATTACAGTCAGTGTTACATTATTACAGTCAGTGTTACAGTATTACATTATTACAGTCAGTTTTACAGTATTAGTGTTACAGTGTTACATTATTACAGTCAGTGTTACATTATTACAGTCAGTGTTACAGTATTACATTATTACAGTCAGTGTTACAGTATTAGTGTTACAGTGTTACATTATTACAGTCAGTGTTACAGTATTACATTATTACAGTCAGTGTTACAGTATTACAGTCAGTGTTACAGTGTTACATTATTACAGTCAGTGTTGCATTACTACATTGTTACACTCAGTGTTACAGTATTACAGTCAGTGTTACAGTATTACATTATTACAGTCAGTGTTGCATTATTACATTGTTACACTCAGTGTTACAGTGTTACAGTCAGTGTTACAGTATTACAGTCAGTTACATTATTACAGTCAGTGTTACAGTATTACATTATTACAGTCAGTGTTACAGTATTACATTATTACAGTCAGTGTTGCATTATTACATTGTTACACTCAGTGTTACAGTGTTACAGTCAGTGTTACAGTATTACAGTCAGTTACATTATTACAGTCAGTGTTACAGTATTACATTATTACAGTCAGTGTTACATTATTACAGTCAGTGTTACAGTATTACAGTCAGTGTTACAGTATTACATTATTACAGTCAGTGTTACAGTATTACGCTCAGTGTAATTGTTACAGTCAGTGAAACATTATTACACTCAGTGTTACAGTATTACAGTCAGTGTTACAGTATTACATTACAGTCAGTGTTAGTGTTACATTATTACAGTCAGTGTTACAGTATTACATTATTACAGTCAGTGTTACATTATTACAGTCAGTGTTACAGTCAGTGTTACAGTATTAGTCAGTGTTACAGTATTACATTATTACAGTCAGTGTTACATTATTACAGTCAGTGTTAGTCAGTGTTACAGTATTACAGTCAGTGTTACAGTATTACATTATTACAGTCAGTGTTACAGTATTACATTATTACAGTCAGTGTTACAGTATTACGCTCAGTGTAATTGTTACAGTCAGTGAAACATTATTACACTCAGTGTTACAGTATTACAGTCAGTGTTACATTATTACATTACAGTCAGTGTTAGTGTTACATTATTACAGTCAGTGTTACAGTATTACATTATTACAGTCAGTGTTACATTATTACAGTCAGTGTTACAGTCAGTGTTACAGTATTACAGTCAGTGTTACAGTATTACATTATTACAGTCAGTGTTAGTGTTACATTATTACAGTCAGTGTTACAGTATTACGCTCAGTGTAATTGTTACAGTTAGTGTTACATTATTACACTCAGTGTTACAGTATTACAGTCAGTGTTACATTATTACAGTCAGTGTTACAGTATTACATTATTACAGTCAGTATTACATTATTACACTCAGTGTTACAGTCAGTGTTACAGTATTACAGTCAGTGTTACAGTGTTACAGTATTACAGTCAGTGTTACATTATTATAGTCAGTGTTACAGTATTACATTATTACAGTCAGTATTACAGTATTACATTATTACAGTGAGTGTTACAGTATTACAGTCAGTGTTACAGTATTACAGTCAGTGTTACAGTATTACATTATTACAGTCAGTGTTACAGTATTACAGTCAGTGTTACAGTGTTACATTATTACAGTCAGTGTTGCATTACTACATTGTTACACTCAGTGTTACAGTATTACAGTCAGTGTTACAGTATTACATTATTACAGTCAGTGTTGCATTATTACATTGTTACACTCAGTGTTACAGTGTTACAGTCAGTGTTACAGTATTACAGTCAGTTACATTATTACAGTCAGTGTTACAGTATTACATTATTACAGTCAGTGTTACAGTATTACATTATTACAGTCAGTGTTGCATTATTACATTGTTACACTCAGTGTTACAGTGTTACAGTCAGTGTTACAGTATTACAGTCAGTTACATTATTACAGTCAGTGTTACAGTATTACATTATTACAGTCAGTGTTACAGTATTACAGTCAGTGTTACAGTATTACATTATTACAGTCAGTGTTACATTATTACAGTCAGTGTTACAGTCAGTGTTACAGTATTACAGTCAGTGTTACAGTATTACATTATTACAGTCAGTGTTACAGTATTACGCTCAGTGTAATTGTTACAGTCAGTGAAACATTATTACACTCAGTTACAGTATTACAGTCAGTGTTACAGTATTACATTACAGTCAGTGTTAGTGTTACATTATTACAGTCAGTGTTACAGTATTACATTATTACAGTCAGTGTTACATTATTACAGTCAGTGTTACAGTCAGTGTTACAGTATTACAGTCAGTGTTACAGTATTACATTATTACAGTCAGTGTTACATTATTACAGTCAGTGTTAGTCAGTGTTACAGTATTACAGTCAGTGTTACAGTATTACATTATTACAGTCAGTGTTACAGTATTACGCTCAGTGTAATTGTTACAGTCAGTGAAACATTATTACACTCAGTGTTACAGTATTACAGTCAGTGTTACATTATTACATTACAGTCAGTGTTAGTGTTACATTATTACAGTCAGTGTTACAGTATTACATTATTACAGTCAGTGTTACATTATTACAGTCAGTGTTACAGTCAGTGTTACAGTATTACAGTCAGTGTTACAGTATTACATTATTACAGTCAGTGTTAGTGTTACATTATTACAGTCAGTGTTACAGTATTACGCTCAGTGTAATTGTTACAGTTAGTGTTACATTATTACACTCAGTGTTACAGTATTACAGTCAGTGTTACATTATTACAGTCAGTGTTACAGTATTACATTATTACAGTCAGTATTACATTATTACACTCAGTGTTACAGTCAGTGTTACAGTATTACAGTCAGTGTTACATTATTATAGTCAGTGTTACAGTATTACATTATTACAGTCAGTATTACAGTATTACATTATTACAGTGAGTGTTACAGTATTACAGTCAGTGTTACAGTATTACATTATTAGTCAGTGTTACATTATTACAGTGTTACAGTCAGTGTGTTACAATATTAAATTTTTACAGTCAGTGTTACAGTATTACATTATTGCTGTCAGTGTTACAGTATTACAGTCAGTGTTACAGTATTACATTATTACAGTCAGTGTTGCATTATTACATTATTACAGTAAGTGTTACAGTATTACGCTCAGTGTAATTGTTACAGTCAGTGTTACATTATTACACTCAGTGTTACAGTCAGTGTTACAGTATTACAGTCAGTGTTACAGTATTACAGTATTACAGTCAGTGTTACAGTATTACATTATTACAGTCAGTGTTACAGTATTACATTATTACAGTCCGTGTTACATTATTACAGTCAGTGTTACAGTATTACATTATTACAGTCAGGGTTACATTATTACATTATTACACTCAGTGTTACAGTCAGTATTACATTATTACAGTCAGTGTTACAGTGTTACAGTATTACAGTCAGTGTTACAGTATTACATTATTACAGTCAGTGTTACAGTATTACATTATTATAGTCAGTGTTGCATTATTACATTGTTACACTCAGTGTTAGTGTTACAGTATTACAGTCAGTGTTACAGTATTACATTATTACAGTCAGTGTTACAGTATTACAGTCAGTGTTACAGTATTACATTATTACAGTCAGTGTTACAGTATTACGCTCAGTGTTACAGTCAGTGTTACATTATTACACTCAGTGTTACAGTCAGTGTTACAGTATTACATTATTACAGTCAGTGTTACAGTATTACGCTTAGTGTAATTGTTACAGTCAGTGTTACATTATTACATTATTACAGTCAGTGTTACAGTATTACAGTCAGTGTTACATTAT
This sequence comes from Pseudophryne corroboree, assembly GCF_028390025.1. Classification (NCBI taxonomy): domain Eukaryota; kingdom Metazoa; phylum Chordata; class Amphibia; order Anura; family Myobatrachidae; genus Pseudophryne; species Pseudophryne corroboree. The sequence goes on from NC_086444.1 coordinate 1,231,632,976, forward strand.
TACAGTCAGTGTTACAGTATTACATTATTACAGTCAGTGTTACATTATTACATTATTACACTCAGTGTTACAGTCAGTATTACATTATTACAGTCAGTGTTACAGTGTTACAGTATTACAGTCAGTGTTACATTATTATAGTCAGTGTTACAGTGTTACATTATTACAGTCAGTGTTACAGTATTACATTGTTACAGTCAGTGTTACAGTATTAGTCAGTATTACATTACAGTCAGTGTTACAGTATTACATTATTACAGTCAGTGTTACAGTATTACAGTCAGTGTTACAGTATTACATTATTACAGTCAGTGTTACAGTATTACAGTCAGTGTTACAGTATTTTAGAGTCAGTGTGTTACAGTATTACATTATTACAGTCAGTGTTACAGTATTACATTGTTACAGTCAGTGTTACAGTATTACATTATTGCAGTCAGTGTTACAGTATTACAGTCAGTATTACATTACAGTCAGTGTTACATTATTACAGTCAGTGTTACAGTATTACATTATTACAGTCAGTGTTGCATTATTACATTGTTACACTCAGTGTTACAGTGTTACAGTATTACAGTCAGTGTTACAGTATTACAGTCAGTGTTACATTATTACACTCAGTGTTACAGTCAGTGTTACAGTATTACATTATTACAGTCAGTGTTACATTATTACAGTCAGTGTTACAGTATTACGCTCAGTGTAATTGTTACAGTCAGTGTTACATTAATACACTCAGTGTTACAGTCAGTGTTACATTATTACAGTCAGTGTTACATTATAATACTGTAACACTGACTGTAACACTGAATGTAATAATGTAATAATAGGATTTTAATACCTACCGGTAAATCCTTTTCTCTTAGTCCGTAGAGGATGCTGGGGATGCTTCAAGAACCATGCGGTATAGACGGGATCCGCAGGAGACATGGGCACTTTAAGACTTTAAAAGGGGTGTGAACTGGCTCCTCCCTCTATGCCCCTCCTCCAGACTCCAGTTATAGGAACTGTGCCCTGGGAGATGGACATTTCGAGGAAAAGGATTTATTTAATTTTTTTAAACTAAGGTGAGACACATACCAGCTCACACCTCAACACACCGTACAACATGGCATTCAACGACAACGCATGCAACGGCATGATTAACATCAGCCACAGACTGACTGAACTCAACACAACATGTGTGCAACCATAACCAATAACTGCAGATACAGCCCGCACTTGGACGGGCGCCAAGCATCCTCTACGGACTAAGAGAAAAGGATTTACCGGTAGGTATTAAAATCCTATTTTCTCATACGTCCTAGAGGATGCTGGGGATGCTTCAAGACCCATGGGGTTTATACCAAAGCTCTAGAACGGGCGGGAGAGTGCGGATGACTCTGCAGCACCGATTGACCAAACAAGAGGTCCTCCTCAGCCAGGGTATCAAACTTGTAAAACTTTGCAAAGGTTTTTGATCCCTACCAAGTAGCAGCCCGACAAAGCTGTAATGCCGAGACCCCTCGGGCAGCCGCCCAGGATGAGCCCAGCTTTCTGGTAGAATGGGCCTTCACCGATGTTGGTAACGGCAATCCCGCCGTTGAACGAGCTTGCTGAATCGTATTACAAATCCAGCGTGCAATAGTCTGCTTGGAAGCAGGAGCCCCAATCTTGTTGGAAGCCCACAGGACAAACAGACCCTCTGTTTTCCTAACTTGTTACAGTCAGTGTTACAGTGTTACATTATTACAGTCAGTGTTACAGTGTTACATTATTACAGTCAGTGTTACAGTATTACGCTCAGTGTAATTGTTACAGTCAGTGTTACATTATTACATTAATACACTCAATGTTACAGTATTATAGTCAGTGTTACATTATTACAGTCAGTGATACAGTATTACATTATTACACTGTGTTACATTATTACATTATTACACTCAGTGTTACAGTCAGTGTTACATTATTACAGTCAGTGTTACAGTATTACAGTCAGTGTTACAGTATTACATTATTACAGTCAGTATTACAGTATTACAGTATTACAGTCAGTGTTACAGTATTACATTATTACAGTCAGTATTACAGTATTACATTATTACAGTCAGTGTTACATTATTACAGTGTTACAGTCAGTGTTACAGTGTTACGCTCAGTGTAATTGTTACAGTCAGTGTTACAGTATTACAGTCAGTGTGTTATAGTATTACATTATTACAGTCAGTGTTACAGTATTACATTGTTACAGTCAGTGTTACAGTGTTACGCTCAGTGTAATTGTTACAGTCAGTGTTACAGTCAGTGTTACAGTATTACATTGTTACAGTCAGTGTTACAGTGTTACGCTCAGTGTAATTGTTACAGTCAGTGTTACAGTGTTACAGTCAGTGTTACAGTATTACATTGTTACAGTCAGTGTTATAGTATTACAGTCAGTGTTACAGTATTACATTATTACAGTCAGTGTTACAGTGTTACGCTCAGTGTAATTGTTACAGTCAGTGTTACAGTATTACATTATTGCAGTCAGTGCTACAGTATTACAGTCAGTGTTACAGTATTACAGTATTACAGTCAGTGTTATAGTATTACAGTCAGTGTTACAGTATTACATTGTTACAGTCAGTGTAATTGTTACAGTCAGTGTTACAGTATTAAATAATTACAGTCAGTATTACATTGTTACGCTCAGTGTAATTGTTACAGTCAGTGTTACAGTATTACATTATTACAGTCAGTGTTACATTATTACAGTCAGTGTTACAGTATTACATTATTACAGTCAGTGTTACATTATTACAGTCAGTGTTACAGTATTACATTATTAGTCAGTGTTACAGTATTACAGTCAGTGTTACAGTATTACAGTCAGTGTTACAGTATAACATTATTACGGTCAGTGTTACAGTGTTACGCTCAGTGTAATTGTTACAGTAAGTGTTACAGTATTACATTATTACAGTCAGTGTTACAGTATTACATTATTACAGTCAGTGTTACAGTATTACAGTCAGTGTTACAGTATTACATTATTACAGTCAGTGTTACAGTATTACAGTCAGTGTTACAGTATTACATTATTACAGTCAGTGTTACAGTATTACATTATTACAGTCAGTGTTACATTATTACAGTCAGTGTTACAGTATTACATTATTACAGTCAGTGTTACAGTATTACAGTCAGTGTTACAGTATTACATTATTACAGTCAGTGTTACAGTATTACATTATTACAGTCAGTGTTACAGTATTACAGTCAGTGTTACAGTATTACAGTCAGTGTTACAGTATTACATTATTACAGTCAGTGTTACAGTATTACAGTCAGTGTTACAGTATTACAGTCAGTGTTACAGTATAACATTATTACGGTCAGTGTTACAGTGTTACGCTCAGTGTAATTGTTACAGTCAGTGTTACAGTATTACATTATTACAGTCAGTGTTACAGTATTACATTATTACAGTCAGTGTTACAGTATTACAGTCAGTGTTACAGTATTACAGTCAGTGTTACAGTATTACATTATTACAGTCAGTGTTACAGTATTACAGTCAGTGTTACAGTATTACATTATTACAGTCAGTGTTACAGTATTACATTATTACAGTCAGTGTTACAGTATTACAGTCAGTGTTACAGTATTACATTATTACAGTCAGTGTTACAGTATTACAGTCAGTGTTATAGTATTACAGTCAGTGTTACAGTATTACATTATTACAGTCAGTGTTACATTATTACAGTCAGTGTTACAGTATTACATTATTACAGTCAGTGTTACAGTATTACAGTCAGTGTTACAGTATTACAGTCAGTGTTACAGTATTACATTATTACAGTCAGTGTTACAGTATTACAGTCAGTGTTACAGTATTACATTATTACAGTCGGTGTTACAGTATTACATTATTACAGTCAGTGTTACAGTATTACAGTCAGTGTTACAGTATTACAGTCAGTGTTACAGTATTACATTATTACAGTCAGTGTTACAGTATTACAGTCAGTGTTATAGTATTACAGTCAGTGTTACAGTATAACATTGTTACAGTCAGTGTTACATTATTACATTGTTACAACAACAAGCATGGGTACAGTCCGGACTGTCACTGTAAGCGATACAAGGAGGGAGAGAGGGGATAGGTATGAGGGGGATATGGTTGGGCGGGATACGGTCATTAGGTCGACACCACTTAGGTCGACAGTCATTAGGTTGACCACTATTGGTTGACATGCATTAGGTCGACAGGTTAAAAGGTCGACATTATTTTTTTCAAATTTTGTTTAAATTTTTGGACTTTTTCATACTTTACGATCCTCGTGGACTACGATTGGGCATAGTAACTTGTGCCGAGCGCAGCGGTAGCGGAGCGAGGCACCTTGCCCGAAGCATGGCGAGTGAAGCGAGCCATGTGAGGGGACACGGTGCACTAATTGGGGTTCCCCATCACTTTATGAAGAAAACGACACTAAAAAAAGTAAAAAAAAACCTCATGTCGACATTTTGACCTGTCGACCTAGTACATGTCGACCAAATTACCATGTTGACCTAATGCATGTCGAGCTAAATTGTGTCAATCCAATGACCCATAACCGGTTGGGCAGAGATTGAGAGAGGGGATAGGTGAGAGGGGGGATATGATTTGGCAGGGAGGGAGATAGGGGGTAGGTGAGAGGGGGGGTATGGTTGGGCAGGGAGGGAGAGAGGGGGTAGGTGAGAGGGGGGGTATGGTTGGGCAGGGAGGGAGAGGGGGTAGGTGAGGGGGGGTATGGTTGGGCAGGGAGGGAGATAGGGGGTAGGTGAGAGGGGGGGTATGGTTGGGCAGGGAGGGAGAGAGGGGGTAGGTGAGAGGGGGGGTATGGTTGGGCAGGGAGGGAGAGAGGGGGGTAGGTGAGAGGGGGGATATGATTTGGCAGGGAGAGAGGGGGTAGGTGAGAGGGGGGATATGGTTGGGCAGGGAGGGAGATAGTGGGTAGGTGAGAGGGGGGATATGGTTGGGCAGGGAGGGAGAGAGGGGGTAGGTGAGAGGGGGGATATGGTTGGGCAGGGAGGGAGAGAGGGGGTAGGTGAGAGGGGATATGATTTGGCAGGGAGAGGGGGTAGGTGAGAGGGGGGATATGGTTGGGCAGGGAGGGAGAGAGGGAGTAGGTGAGAGGGGGGATATGGTTGGGCAGGGGGGGAGAGTTGGGTAGGTGAGAGGGGGTATGGTTGGGCAGGGAGGGAGATATGGGTAGGTGAGAGAGGGGATATGGTTGGGCAGGGAGGGAGAGAGGGGATAGGTGAGAGGGGGGATATGGTTGGGCAGCTAGGGAGAGAGGGGATAGGTGAGAGGGGAGATATGGTTGGGCAGGTAGGGAGAGAGGGGTATGGTTGGGCAGGGTGGGAGAGGGGGTAGGTGAGAGGGGGGATATGGTTTGGCAGGGAGAGAGGGGGTAGGTGAGAGGGGGGATATGGTTGGGCAGGGAGGGAGAGAGGGGGTAGGTGAGAGGGGGAATATGGTTGAGCAGGGAGGGAGAGAGGGGGTAGGTGAGAGGGTATGGTTGGGCAGGGACGGAGAGAGGGGATAGGTGAGAGGGGGGGTATGGTTGGGCAGGGAGGGATAGACGGGGTAGGTGAGAGGGGGATATGGCTGGGCAGGGAGGGAGAGAGGGGTTAGGTAAGAGGGGAATATGGTTGGGCAGGGAGGGTGAGAGGGGGGGTATGGTTGGACAGGGAAGGAGAGAGGGGTAGCTGAGAGGGGGTATGGATGGGCAGGGAGGGAGAGAGGGGTAGGTGAGAGGGAGGATATGGTTTGGCAGGGAGGAGGAGAGGGAGTAGGTCAGAGGGGGGATATGGTTGGGCAGGGAGGGAGAGAGGGGGTAGGTAAGAGGGTATGGTTGGGCAGGGAGGGAGAGATGGGTAGGTGAGAGGGAGGATATGGTTGGGCAGGGGGGGAGAGAGGGGGTAGGTGAGAGGGGGTATGGTTGGGCAGGGAGGGAGAGATGGGTAGGTGAGAGGGGGATATGGTTGGGCAGGGAGGGAGAGATGGGTAGATGAGAGGGGGGATATGGTTGGGCAGGGAGGGAGAGAGGGGATAGGTGAGAGGGGCGGTATGGTTGGGCAGGGAGGGAGAGAGGGGATAGGTGAGAGGGGGGATATGGTTGGGCAGGGAGGGAGAGAGGGGGTATGGTTGGGCAGGGAGGGAGATATGGATAGGTGAGAGGGGGGATATGGTTGGGCAGGGAGGGAGAGATGGGTAGGTGAGAGGGGATATGGTTGGGCAGGGAGGGAGAGAGGGGGTAGGTGAGAGGGGGTATGGTTGGGCAGGGATGGAGAGATGGGTAGGTGAGAGGGGGATATGGTTGGGCAGGGAGGGAGAGAGGGGATAGGTGATAGGGGCGGTATGGTTGGGCAGGGAGGGAGAGAGGGGATAGGTGAGAGGGGGGATATGGTTGGGCAGGGAGGGAGAGAGGGGGGTATGGTTGGGCACAGAGGGAGAGGGTAGGTGAGAGGGGGTAGGGTTGGGCAGGGAGGGAGGGGGTAGGTGAGAGAGGATTTGGTTTGGCAGGGAGAGAGGGGGTAGGTGAGAGGGGGGATATGGTTGGGCAGGGAGGGAGAGAGGGGGTATGGTTGGGCAGGGAGGGAGATATGGGTAGGTGAGGGGGGGTATGGTTGGGCAGGGAGGGAGAGATGGGTAGGTGAGGGGGATATGGTTGGGCAGGGAGGGAGAGGAGATAGGTGAGAGGGGGGATATGGTTGGGCAGGGAGGGAGAGAGGGGGTAGGTGAGAGGGTTGATATGGTTGGGCAGGGAGGGAGAGAGGGGGTAGGTGAGAGGGGGTACGGTTGGGCAGGGAGGGAGAGAGGGGGTAGGTGAGAGGGGGGATATGGCTGGGCAGGGAGGGAGAGAGGAGGTAGGTCAGAGGGGGATACGGTTGGTCAGGGAGAGAGGAGATAGGTGAGAGGGGGGATATGGTTGGGCAGGGAGGGAGAGAGGGGGTAGGTGAGGGGGGATATGGTTGGGCAGGGAGGGAGAGAGGGGGTAGGTGAGGGGGGATATGGTTGGGCAGGAAGGGAGAGAGGGGGTAGGTGAGAGGGGAATATGGTTGGGCAGGGAGGGAGAGAGGGGTTAGGTGAGAGGGGGATATGGTTGGGCAGGGAGGGTGAGAGGGGGGGTATGGTTGGGCAAGGAGGGAAAGAGGGGGTAGGTGAGTGGGGGGTATGGATGGGCAGGGAGGGAGAGGGGTAGGTGAGAGGGAGGATAATGTTGGGCAGGGGGGGAGAGAGGGGGTAGGTGAGAGGGGATATGGTTGGGCAGGGAGGGAGAGATGGGTAGGTGAGAGGGGGGATTTGGTTGGGCAGGGAGGGAGAGAGGGGATAGGTGAGAGGGGCGGTATGGTTGGGCAGGGAGGGAGAGAGGTGATAGGTGAGAGGGGGGATATGGTTGGGCAGGGAGGGAGAGAGGCGGTATGGTTGGCAGGGAGGGAGATATGGATAGGTGAGGGGGATATGGTTGGGCAGGGAGGGAGAGATGGGTAGGTGAGAGGGGATATGGTTGGGCAGGGAGGGAGAGAGGGGGTAGGTGAGAGGGGGTATGGTTGGGCAGGGAGGGAGTGATGGGTAGGTGAGAGGGGGATATGGTTGGGCAGGGAGGGAGAGAGGGGGGTATGGTTGGGCACGGAGGGAGAGGGGGTAGGTGAGAGTGGGTAGGGTTGGGCAGGGAGGGAGGGGGTAGGTGAGAGAGGATTTGGTTTGGCAGGGAGAGAGGGGGTAGGTGGGAGGGGGATATGGTTGGGCAGGGAGGGAGAGAGGGGGTATGGTTGGGCAGGGAGGGAGATATGGGTAGGTGAGGGGGGTATGGTTGGGCAGGGAGGGAGAGATGGGTACGTGAGGGGGATATGGTTGGGCAGGGAGGGAGAGGAGATAGGTGAGAGGGGGGATATGGTTGGGCAGGGAGGGAGAGAGGGGGTAGGTGAGAGGGTTGATATGGTTGGGCAGAGAGGGAGAGAGGGGTTAGGTGAGAGGGGGATACGGTTGGGCAGGGAGGGAGAGAGGGGGTAGGTGAGAGGGGGGATATGGCTGGGCAGGGATAGAGAGAGGAGGTTGGTCAGAGGGGGATACGGTTGGGCAGGGAGAGAGGGGGTAGGTGATAGGGGAATATGGTTGGGCAGGGAGGGAGAGAGGGGTTAGGTGAGAGGGGGATATGGTTGGGCAGGGAGGGTGAGAGGGGGGGTATGGTTGGGCAAGGAGGGAAAGAGGGGGTAGGTGAGTGGGGGGTATGGATGGGCAGGGAGGGAGAGGGGTAGGTGAGAGGGAGGATAATGTTGGGCAGGGGGGGAGAGAGGGGGTAGGTGAGAGGGGATATGGTTGGGCAGGGAGGGAGAGATGGGTAGGTGAGAGGGGGGATTTGGTTGGGCAGGGAGGGAGAGAGGGGATAGGTGAGAGGGGCGGTATGGTTGGGCAGGGAGGGAGAGAGGTGATAGGTGAGAGGGGGGATATGGTTGGGCAGGGAGGGAGAGAGGCGGTATGGTTGGCAGGGAGGGAGATATGGATAGGTGAGGGGGATATGGTTGGGCAGGGAGGGAGAGATGGGTAGGTGAGAGGGGATATGGTTGGGCAGGGAGGGAGAGAGGGGGTAGGTGAGAGGGGGTATGGTTGGGCAGGGAGGGAGTGATGGGTAGGTGAGAGGGGGATATGGTTGGGCAGGGAGGGAGAGAGGGGGGTATGGTTGGGCACGGAGGGAGAGGGGGTAGGTGAGAGTGGGTAGGGTTGGGCAGGGAGGGAGGGGGTAGGTTAGAGAGGATTTGGTTTGGCAGGGAGAGAGGGGGTAGGTGGGAGGGGGATATGGTTGGGCAGGGAGGGAGAGAGGGGGTATGGTTGGGCAGGGAGGGAGATATGGGTAGGTGAGGGGGGTATGGTTGGGCAGGGAGGGAGAGATGGGTACGTGAGGGGGATATGGTTGGGCAGGGAGGGAGAGGAGATAGGTGAGAGGGGGGATATGGTTGGGCAGGGAGGGAGAGAGGGGGTAGGTGAGAGGGTTGATATGGTTGGGCAGAGAGGGAGAGAGGGGTTAGGTGAGAGGGGGATACGGTTGGGCAGGGAGGGAGAGAGGGGGTAGGTGAGAGGGGGGATATGGCTGGGCAGGGATAGAGAGAGGAGGTAGGTCAGAGGGGGATACGGTTGGGCAGGGAGAGAGGGGGTAGGTGATAGGGGGGTACGGTTCGGCAGGGAGGGGACACAGGTGAGATATGGGGATAGGGCAGTAGCGGGGATACGGGAGAGGAGCAGTGAGAAGGGTCAGTCTGGTGACGGGAGAGGTAGGCAGTGATACAGGAGCAGGGAGGAGGTTATAGGGGAGACGGGAGAGAACTGATGTGGGAGATTCTGTACGCCGGGCTGTGGTGCGAAGTGCAGGAAGAGAGTGCGTGCGGGGAATAGGGGAGAGTACAGAGATGGAGGAGAGTGCTGGAGAGAGTGCGGGGATGGGGGAGAGTGCGGGGATGGAGGAGAGTGCGGGGATGGAGGAGAGTGCAGGGATGGAGGAAAGTGCAGGAGAGAGTGGAGGGATGGAGGAGACTGCTGGAGAGAGTGCAGGGATGGAGGAGAGTGCAGTAGAGAGTGCAGGGATGGAGGAGAGAGTGCAGGGATGGAGAGAGTGCAGGGATGGAGGAGAGTGCAGGAGAGAGTGCAGGGATGGAGGAGAGCACTGGAGAGAGTGCAGGGATGGAGGAGAGTGCAGGGATGGGGGAGAGTGCTGGAGAGAGTGCAGGGATGGAAGAGAGTGCTGGAGAGAGTGCAGGGATGGAGGAGAGTGCAGGAGAGAGTGCAGGGAAGGAGGATACTGCTGGAGAGAGTGCAGGGATGGAGGAGAGTGCAGGGATGGAGGAGAATGCAGGAGAGAGTGTAAGGATGGAGGAGAGTGCAGGAGATAGTGCGGGGATGGAGGAGAGTGCAGAGAGTGCGGGGATGGAGGAGAATGCAGGAGAGAGTGCAGGGATGAAGGAGAGTGCAGGAGAGAGTGCAGGGATGGAGGAGAGTGCTGGAGAGAGTGCAGGGATGGAGGAGAGTGCAGGAGAGAGTGCAGGGATGGAGGAGAGTGCAGGAGAGAGTGCAGGGATGGAGTAGAGTGCAGGGATGGAGGAGAGTGGTGGAGAGAGTGCAGGGATGGAGGAGAGTGGTGGAGAGAGTGCATGGATGGAGGAGAGTGCAGGAGAGAGTGCAGGGATGGAGGAGAGTGCAGGGATGGAGGAGAATGCTGGAGAGAGTGCAGGGATGGAGGAGAGTGCAGGAGAGAGTGCAGGGATGGAGAAGAGTGCAGGAGAGAGTGCAGGGATGGAGAAGAGTGCAGGAGAGAGTGCAGGGATGGAGGAGAATGCAGGAGAGAGTGCAAGGATGGAGGAGAGTGCAGGGGAGAGTGCAGGAGATAGTGTGGGGATGGAGGAGAGTGCAGGGATGGAGGAGAGTGCAGGAGAGAGTGCAGGGATGGAGGAGAGTGCAGGGATGGAAGAGAGTGCAGGGATGGAGGAGAGTGCTGGAGAGAGGGATGGAGGAAAGTGCAGGAGAGAGTACAAGGATGGAGGAGAGTGCAGGAGAGAGTGCAGGGATGGAGGAGAGTGCTGGAGAGAGTGCAGGGATGGAGGAGAGTGCAGGAGAGAGTGGAGGGATGGAGGAGACTGCTGGAGAGAGTGCAGGGATGGAGGAGAGTGCAGTAGAGAGTGCAGGGATGGAGGAGAGCGCAGGAGAGAGTGCAGGGATGGAGGAGAATGCTGGAGAGAGTGCAGGGATGGAGGAGAGTGCAGGAGAGAGTGCAGGGATGGAGGAGAGCGCTGGAGAGAGTGCAGGGATGGAGGAGAGTGCAGGGATGGGGGAGAGTGCTGGAGAGAGTGCAGGGATGGAAGAGAGTGCAGGGATGGAGGAGAGTGCTGGAGAGAGTGCAGGGATGGAGGAGAGTGCAGGGATGGAGGATACTGCTGGAGAGAGTGCAGGGATGGAGGAGAGTGGTGGACAGAGTGCAGGGATGGAGGAGAGTGCAGGAGAGAGTGCAGGGATGGAGGAGAGAGTGCAGGAGAGAGTGCAGGGATGGAGGAGAATGCTGGAGAGAAAGCAGGGATGGAGGAGAGTGTAAGGATGGAAGAGACTGCTGGAGAGAGTGCAGGGATGGAGGAGAGTGGTGGAGAGAGTGCAGGGATGGAGGAGAGTGCAGGAGAGAGTGCAGGGATGGAGGAGAGTGCAGGAGAGAGTGCAGGGATGGAGGAGAATGCTGGAGAGAGTGCAGGGATGGAGGAGAGTGCAGGAGAGAGTGCAGGGATGGAGAAGAGTGCAGGAGAGAGTGCAGGGATGGAGGAGAGTGCTGGAGAGAGTGCAGGGATGGAGGAGACTGCTGGAGAGAGTGCAGGGATGGAGGAGACTGCTGGAGAGAGTGCAGGGATGGAGGAGAGTGGTGGAGAGAGTGCAGGGATGGAGGAGAGTGCAGGAGAGAGTGCAGGGATGGAGGAGAGTGCAGGAGAGAGTGCAGGGATGGAGGAGAATGCTGGAGAGAGTGCAGGGATGGAGGAGAGTGCAGGAGAGAGTGCAGGGATGGAGAAGAGTGCAGGAGAGAGTGCAGGGATGGAGGAGAATGCAAGGATGGAGGAGAGTGCAGGGGAGAGTGCAGGAGATAGTGCGGGGATGGAGGAGAGTGCAGGGATGGAGGAGAGTGCAGTAGAGAGTGCAGGGATGGAGGAGAGTGCAGGCGAGAGTGCAGGGATGGAGGAGAGTGCAGGGATGGAAGAGAGTGCAGGGATGGAGGAGAGTGCTGGAGAGAGACATGGAGGAAAGTGCATTAGAGAGTACAGGGATGGAGGAGAGTGCAGGAGAGAGTGCAGGGATGGAGGAGAGTGCTGGAGAGAGTGCAGGGATGGAGGAGAGTGCAGGAGAGAGTAGAGGGATGGAGGAGACTGCTGGAGAGAGTGCAGGGATGGAGGAGAGTGCAGGAGAGAGTGCAGGGATGGAGGAGAGTACAGGAGAGAGTGCAGGGATGGAGGAGAATGCTGGAGAGAGTGCAGGGATGGGGGAGAGTGCAGGGATGGGGGAGAGTGCAGGGATGGAAGAGAGTGCAGGGATGGAGGAGAGTGCTGGAGAGAGTGCAGGGATGGAGGAAAGTGCTGGAGAGAGTGCAGGGATGGAGGAGACTGCTGGACAGAGTGCAGGGATGGAGGAGAGTGCAGGGATGGAGGAGAGTGCAGGAGAGAGTGCAGGGATGGAGGAGAGTGCTGGAAGAGTGCAGGGATGGAGGAGAGTGCTGGACGAGTGCAGGGATGGAGGAAAGTGCAGGAGAGAGTGCAGGGATGGAGGAGAGTGGTGGACAGAGTGCAGGGATGGAGGAGAGTGCAGGAGAGAGTGCAGGGATGGAGGAGAGTGCAGGAGAGAGTGCAGGGATGGAGGAGAGTGCTGGAAGAGTGCAGGGATGGAGGAGAGTGCTGGAAGAGTGCAGGGATGGAGGAGAGTGCAGGAGAGAGTGCAGGGATGGAGGAGAGCGCAGGAGAGAGTGCAGGGATGGAGGAGAATGCTGGAGAGAGTGCAGGGATGGAGGAGAGTGCAGGAGAGAGTGCAGGGATGGAGGAGAGCGCTGGAGAGAGTGCAGGGATGGAGGAGAGTGCAGGGATGGGGGAGAGTGCTGGAGAGAGTGCAGGGATGGAAGAGAGTGCAGGGATGGAGGAGAGTGCTGGAGAGAGTGCAGGGATGGAGGAGAGTGCAGGGATGGAGGATACTGCTGGAGAGAGTGCAGGGATGGAGGAGAGTGGTGGACAGAGTGCAGGGATGGAGGAGAGTGCAGGAGAGAGTGCAGGGATGGAGGAGAGTGCAGGAGAGAGTGCAGGGATGGAGGAGAATGCTGGAGAGAAAGCAGGGATGGAGGAGAGTGTAAGGATGGAAGAGACTGCTGGAGAGAGTGCAGGGATGGAGGAGAGTGGTGGAGAGAGTGCAGGGATGGAGGAGAGTGCAGGAGAGAGTGCAGGGATGGAGGAGAGTGCAGGAGAGAGTGCAGGGATGGAGGAGAATGCTGGAGAGAGTGCAGGGATGGAGGAGAGTGCAGGAGAGAGTGCAGGGATGGAGAAGAGTGCAGGAGAGAGTGCAGGGATGGAGGAGAGTGCTGGAGAGAGTGCAGGGATGGAGGAGAGTGCAGGAGAAAGTGCAGGGATGAAGTAGAGTGCAGGGATGGAGGAGACTGCTGGAGAGAGTGCAGGGATGGAGGAGAGTGGTGGAGAGAGTGCAGGGATGGAGGAGAGTGCAGGAGAGAGTGCAGGGATGGAGGAGAGTGCAGGAGAGAGTGCAGGGATGGAGGAGAATGCTGGAGAGAGTGCAGGGATGGAGGAGAGTGCAGGAGAGAGTGCAGGGATGGAGAAGAGTGCAGGAGAGAGTGCAGGGATGGAGGAGAATGCAAGGATGGAGGAGAGTGCAGGGGAGAGTGCAGGAGATAGTGCGGGGATGGAGGAGAGTGCAGTGATGGAGGAGAGTGCAGTAGAGAGTGCAGGGATGGAGGAGAGTGCAGGAGAGAGTGCAGGGATGGAGGAGAGTGCAGGGATGGAAGAGAGTGCAGGGATGGAGGAGAGTGCTGGAGAGAGACATGGAGGAAAGTGCATTAGAGAGTACAGGGATGGAGGAGAGTGCAGGAGAGAGTGCAGGGATGGAGGAGAGTGCTGGAGAGAGTGCAGGGATGGAGGAGAGTGCAGGAGAGAGTAGAGGGATGGAGGAGACTGCTGGAGAGAGTGCAGGGATGGAGGAGAGTGCAGGAGAGAGTGCAGGGATGGAGGAGAGTACAGGAGAGAGTGCAGGGATGGAGGAGAATGCTGGAGAGAGTGCAGGGATGGGGGAGAGTGCAGGGATGGAAGAGAGTGCAGGGATGGAGGAGAGTGCTGGAGGGAGTGCAGGGATGGAGGAAAGTGCTGGAGAGAGTGCAGGGATGGAGGAGACTGCTGGACAGAGTGCAGGGATGGAGGAGAGTGCAGGGATGGAGGAGAGTGCAGGAGAGAGTGCAGGGATGGAGGAGAGTGCTGGAAGAGTGCAGGGATGGAGGAGAGTGCTGGAAGAGTGCAGGGATGGAGGAAAGTGCAGGAGAGAGTGCAGGGATGGAGGAGAGTGGTGGACAGAGTGCAGGGATGGAGGAGAGTGCAGGAGAGAGTGCAGGGATGGAGGAGAGTGCAGGAGAGAGTTCAGGGATGGAGGAGAGTGCCGGAAGAGTGCAGGGATGGAGGAGAGTGCTGGAAGAGTGCAGGGATGGAGGAGAGTGCAGGAGAGAGTGCAGGGATGGAGGAGAGTGCTGGAAGAGTGCAGGGATGGAGGAAAGTGCAGGAGAGAGTGCAGGGATGGAGGAGACTGCTGGAGAGAGTGCAGGGATGGAGGAGAGTGGTGGACAGAGTGCAGGGATGGAGGAGAGTGCAGGGATGGAGGAGAGTGCAGGAGAGAGTGCAGGGATGGAGGAGAGTGCAGGAGAGAGTGCAGGAAAGGAGGAGAGTGCAGGAGAGAGTGCAGGGATGGAGGAGAGTGCAGGAGAGAGTGCAGGGATGGAGGAGAGTGCAGGAGAGAGTGCAGGGATGGAGGAGACTGTTGGAGAGAGTGCAGGGATGGAGGAGAGTGGTGGACAGAGTGCAGGGATGGAGGAGAGTGCAGGATAGAGTGCAGGGATGGAGGAGGGTGCAGGAGATAGTGCAGGGATGGAAGAGAGTGCAGAAGAGAATGCAGGGATGGAGGAGAGTGCAGGAGAGCGTGCAGGGATGGAGGCGACTGCTGGAGAGAGTGCAGGGATGGAGGAGACTGCTGGAGAGAGTGCAGGGATGGAGGAGAGTGGTGGACAGAGTGCAGGGATGGAGGAGAGTGCAGGAGAGAGTGCAGGGATGGAGGAGAGTGCAGGAGAGAGTGCAGGGATGGAGGAGAGTGCTGGAGAGAGTGCAGGGATGGAGGAAAGTGCAGGAGAGAGTGCAGGGATGGAGGATACTGCTGGAGAGAGTGCAGGGATGGAGGAGAGTGGTGGACAGAGTGCAGGGATGGAGGAGAGTGCAGGAGAGAGTGCAGGGATGGAGGAGAGTGCAGGAGAGAGTGCAGGGATGGAGGAGAGTGCTGGAGAGAGTGCAGGGATTGAGGAAAGTGCAGGAGAGAGTGCAGGGATGGAGGAGACTGCTGGAGAGAGTGCAGGGATGGAGGAGAGTGGTGGACAGAGTGCAGGGATGGAGGAGAGTGCAGGGGAGAGTGCAGGGATGGATGAGAGTGCAGGAGAGAGTGCAGGGATGGAGGAGAGTGCAGGGATGGAGGAGAGAGTGCAGGGATGGAGGAGAGTGCAGGAGAGAGTGCAGTGATGGAGGAGAGTACTGGAGAGAGTGCAGGGAGTCCTGGAGAGAGTGCAGGGATGGAGGAGAGTGCAGGAGAGGGTGCAGGGATGGAGGAGAGTGCAGGAGAGAGTGCAGGGATGGAGGAGAGTGCAGGAGAGAGTGCAGGGAGTCCTGGAGAGAGTGCAGGGATGGAGGAGAGTGCAGGGATGGAGGAGAGTGCAGGAGAGAGTGCAGGGATGGAGGAGAGTGCAGGAGAGAGTGCAGGGATGGAGGAGAGTGCAGGAGAGAGTGCAGGGATGGAGGAGAGTGCAGGAGAGAGTGCAGGGAGTCCTGGAGAGAGTGCAGGGATGTTGGAGAGTGTAACGGAGGGGGGTGGATGTTACGGAAGGGAGGAAGCCCAGCTCTACTTCCCACTCCCCTCCTGTCTCCCCTGGGACAGCTGCCTCCCAGCCTCCTGCCGGAGGATCTCTCAGCCTCAGTCCTGTACTGCTCTGACTGAGAGGCGCATCCTCCGCCCGGCGCAGCTTCTGGATGGTACCCGGGCTCCTGTGCGCCCCGGAATAGTCACCTGCGCGCCCCGGAATAGTCACCTGTGCGCCCCGGAATAGTCACCTGTGTCCTGGATACACCTGCACCGCTGCACACCGGGGTCTCCGCCGAGCTCCGGAATCCGGGAGTTGTGGCCGCGGTTTGGAACTCATGTTCTCCATCCAGGACACTCTCTCCCGGGGAGGACTCACCATGAAGGAGGAACCTCTGTCTGCTGGACTCTCCCGGTCCTGGATGCAATCTTCAGGGATACTGGACTCCAGCACTGCAGCGCAGAGGTAAGACCCCTGTCCCAACACATGCAGAGCCTCTTGCACTGTGCCTCATGCAGAGCATTCCATACTGCACCCAATATCTGCAGGGCCATTCATATGCGCAGCATGCACAGCACAGCACACATAGTTACATCTGATCACTGAGACTTCATAGAACTTCTCTCTGTACAAGTATCTGACTGTGACTTCCTTATACTGTACACCAAGTGCCAGGGTCCCACTTCTACTGATAGTCCCAGCCAGGTACTGTATATCACAGGACATGTCCCACTGACACTGAGACCCAGAACCATCACAGGACATGTCCTACTGACACTGACCCAGAACCATCACAGGACATGTCATACTGACCAGAACCATCACAGGACATGTCATACTGACCAGAACCATCACAGGTCATGTCCTACTGACCAGAACCATCACAGGACATGTCATACTGACCAGAACCATCACAGGACATGTCCTACTGACCGGAACCATCACAGGACATGTCCTACTGACCGGAACCATCACAGGACATGTCCTACTGACACTGAGACCCAGAACCATCAGAGGACATGTCCTACTGACACTGAGACCCAGGACCATCACAGGACATGTCCTACTGACACTGAGACCCAGAACCATCAGGGGACATTTCTTACTGACACTGAGACCTAGGACTATCACAGAACATTAACCACTGACACTGACCCAGTACTATGACAGGACATGTCCCACTGACACTGAGACCCAGAACCATCACAGGACATGTCCTACTGACACTGAGACCTAAGACTATCACAGGACATTAACCACTGACACTGACCCAGAACTATGACAGGATATGTCCTACTGACAATTAAGCCAAGGAATATCACAGTACGTGTCCCTATGACACTGACCCAGGATTATCACAAGACATGTCCTACCAACATTAAGACCCAGGACTATCACAGGACATGTGCCTCCTGCGACCCAGGACTATTGCAGGACATTTCCCAATGTGACCCAGGACATGTCCCACTGACACTTACCCAGGACTATCACAGGATATTTCCCACTGCTACTGTGATCCAAGACTATCGCAAGACATGTCCCACTGACTCTCAGATTCAGGGCTAACACAGGACATGTCCCACTGGCACTGATGCTGGACTATAGCAGGACATGTCCCACTGACACTGACCCAGGACTATCACAGGACATGTCCCACTGACCCTCAGACTCAGAACTGACACAGGACATGCCCCACTGACACTGACCCAGGACTATCACAGGACATGTCCCACTGAAACTAACCCAGGACTATCACAGGACATGTCCCACTGACACTGACCCAGGACTATCACAGGACATGTCCCACTGAAACCCTGGAATAACACAGGTCATGGTCCACTGACACAGATACCCAGCACTATCACAGAACATGTACCACTGAGTCTCAGATTCAGGGCTAACACAGGACATGTCCCACTGGCACTGATGCTGGACTATAGCAGGACATGTCCCACTGACACTGACCCAGGACTATCACAGGACATGTCCCACTGACCCTCAGACTCAGAACTGACACAGGACATGCCCCACTGACACTGACCCAGGACTATCACAGGACATGTCCCACTGAAACTAACCCAGGACTATCACAGGACATGTCCCACTGACACTGACCCAGGACTATCACAGGACATGTCCCACTGAAACCCTGGAATAACACAGGTCATGGTCCACTGACACAGATACCCAGCACTATCACAGAACATGTCCCACTGACCCTCAGACTCAGGACTGACACAGGACATGTCCTACTGACCCTCAGACTCAGGACTGACACAGGACATGTCCCACTGACCCTCAGACTCAGGACTGACACAGGACATGTCCCACTGACCCTCAGACTCAGGACTGACACAGGACATGTCCCACTGACCCTCAGACTCAGGACTGACACAGAACATGCCCCACTGACACTGACCCAGGAATAACACAGGACATGTCCCACTGACACTGACCCACGACTATCACAGGACATGTCCCACTGACACTGACCCAGGACTATCACAGGACATGTCCCACTGACACTGACCCAGGACTATCACAGGACATGTCCCACTGGTGCTGGACTATAGCAGGACATGTCCCACTGACACTGACCCAGGACATGTCCCACTGACACTGACCCAGGTCTATCACAGGACATGTCCCACTGACACTGACCAAAGGACTATCACAGGACATGTCCCACTGACACTGACCAAAGGACTATCACAGGACATGTCACACTGACACTCAGGACTCTCACAGGACATGTCCCACTGACACTGACCCAGGTCTATAACAGAACATGTCCCACTGACACTGACCAAAGGACTATCACAGGACATGTCACACTGACACTGACCAAAGGACTATCACAGGACATGTCACACTGACACTCAGGACTCTCACAGGACATGTCACACTGACACTGACCAAAGGACTATCACAGGACATGTCCCACTGACACTGACCAAAGGACTATCACAGGACATGTCACACTGACACTGACCAAAGGACTATCACAGGACATGTCCCACTGACACTGACCAAAGGACTATCACAGGACATGTCACACTGACACTGACCAAAGGACTATCACAGGACATGTCACACTGACACTGACCAAAGGACTATCACAGGACATGTCACACTGACACTCAGGACTCTCACAGGACATGTCACACTGACACTCAGGACTCTCGCAGAACATGCCCCACTGACACTGACCCAGGACTATCACAGGACATGTACCACTGACTCTCAGACTCAGGACTATCACAGGACATCTCCTACTGACACTGACCCAGGACTATCACAGGACATGTCCTACAGACACTGGGACGCCATGACGTGTATCTCTGTATGAAACCTACATTTTATTGGATTTTATTTAGATTTTTTCTATACTGGAATATGTCTGGGAAGCTGATAAATAAGAAGTGTGTGTACAATGACATGAAATGACAGCGTGTCATGTAGTTATTGGAGTTTATAGGTTGTGCAGGTATTGTCCAGGTGCTGTATAACACAGTCCAGCAGTAGG
The DNA here is from genome assembly GCF_028390025.1 of Pseudophryne corroboree. NCBI lineage: Eukaryota > Metazoa > Chordata > Amphibia > Anura > Myobatrachidae > Pseudophryne > Pseudophryne corroboree. The sequence goes on from NC_086444.1 coordinate 1,231,652,131, forward strand.
TGGTACCTGCCTGTGGTGCTGTGCGTAGCCCAGGATGGGTGGAATAACACTGTGTGACCTATGATAATGAGACCCATATCTCTGCTGCCTCCAGCCTGCCCTGACAGAATATGATGGACATATCTCAGCAGACGTCTCTGGGAAGATAGGAGCTTACACTCTCTTATGTCATCACAGCCTATCACTGTCTGTGGTGCAAACAAGGTATTGGAACCCCGAAGCCTGCAGCCTATCCAGCTCTAGTCTTCTGATGATCACAATCTCCCTGCGGTGTATGGGAGAACTTGCTGAGGGGTTTCCATGTATACTGAACAAGTGCTGGTTCCTCTGAGCTTCTCAGGCGGCAGTCACAGCCACAGAGGCATATGTCTGGGGCAGCAGCCTTCAGGGGGCTCCATACAAATAGTTCAAATGGACTAGGGGGCGTTGGATAAAAGGCACACATACTAATGTAATGTATGTAGGCCACATAGCTAGGACAGTGTTAGGCCACACATTCAGTATGTAAGGACTTGTGTGCGGACCCTTAGCTGTGTCGTGTGAGAAACACACTTCCTCAACTTCTGTTCTATCCTGTAACCGGCCTTATGCCTAACATCAGCCCCTTCTCCTACACCAGGAGGACCCGGCACTGCCAGGAGCCAGAACTCCCCAGTAATGGGCACACATTAGTCTCCTGAGGTGACACCGCCGGTAGCCCGGGGATCACTGTCACCCACAGACAGAAAGGGAATTTACCAGCCGGCTGTAATTATCTCCCATGCAGCGGAATATGAAACCTTTCCCTGTGAGTGATTCCACTGGGATGGCATAAATCCGGCCTACTGTTATCCCAGTACGATGACATCTTCACCATCTGGCTAGTTTCATTTTATCATTAATTGTTGCTTAATTGTCTTGGCCTCCTGACTACAGAAACATGGTCGCTACACACAGCAGCAGACTATTACTATTGTTTGCAGGCTGACACATCGTACAATAAACAGACTTTAATAATTAGCCCACAGCTAGTAAACACATGTTCCGCAGGACGGCGGTGTATGTAAGAATGCAGGGTGATCAGAGCCAACAGGACATACAGAATATCTATACGTGTCTGTAGATAGTTATAAGCACGAACAGGACATACAGAATATCTATACTTATCTGTAGCTAGCTATAAGTGCCAACCAGACATACAGAATATCTATACATATCTGTAGCTAGCTATAAGCACGAACAGGACACACAGAATATCTATACGTGTCTGTAGCTAGCTATAAGTGCCAACAGGACATACAGAATATCTATACGTGTCTGTAGCTAGCTATAAGTGCCAACAGGACATACAGAATATCTATACGTATCTGTAGATAGTTATAAGCACGAACAGGACATACAGAATATCTATACGTGTCTGTAGCTAGCTATAAGCACCAACAGGACATACAGAATATCTATACGTATCTGTAGCTAGCTATAAGCACCAACAGGACATACAGAATATCTATACGTGCCTGTAGCTAGATATACGCACCAACAGGACATACAGAATATCTATACGTGCCTGTAGCTAGATATACGCACCAACAGGACACACAGAATATCTATACGTATCTGTAGCTAGCTATAAGTGCCAAAAGGACATACAGAATATCTATACGTGTCTGTAGCTAGCTATAAGCGCCAACAGGACATACAGAATATCTATATGTGTCTGTAGCTAGCTATAAGCACCAACAGGGCATACAAAATATATATATACGTATCTGTAGCTAGCTATAAGCGCCAACAGGACATACAGAATATCTATACGTATCTGTAGCTAGCTATAAGCATGAACAGGACATACAGAATATCTATACGTATCTGTAGCTAGCTATAAGCGCCAACAGGACATACAGAATATCTATACGTATCTGTAGCTAGCTATAAGCACGAACAGGACATACAGAATATCTATATGTATCTGTAGCTAGCTATAAGCACCAACAGGACATACAGACTATGTATACTTATCTGTAGCTAGCTATAAGCACCAACAGGACATACAGAATATCTATACGTATCTGTAGCTAGCTATAAGCACCAACAGGACATACAGAATATCTATACGTATCTGTAGCTAGCTATAAGCACCAACAGGACATACAGAATATCTATACGTATCTGTAGCTAGCTATAAGCACGAACAGGACATACAGAATATTTATAGGTATCTGTAGCTAAAACTGAATCCTATCTGAATCGCAAGTAAATACTTAAATATGTAACAGTCCCTTTTTTTTAAACATTTTTAGATTTTATAATTAGCGCATTAATTCACATCTTCGTACATTTGCTGGAGACATGAGCCATAGGGAAAATGAAACATACCGTTACAGAAAACTGGTGCACAAAATAATATACGCTTTGCGTTAATAAAAAACAAAACTGCTTATATACACTATGTAGCTGCATTATTCATATAACTATAGGTAGAAAATAACAATTACACTTTGCGTTCTCTCTGCCTGTTCTTGTAGGAAATGTTATAAACTGCTTAGAACAAAATACTTGTATGTAATATATTTTTAATCCAGAGTACATAATTATGCCAATATTATAGAGAGAATAATTAGTATTGTTTAATCAATAATTTATTCATTTACTTTTCATATGAAATATGTTTACAATAGGAACAGTTTACTCTTCAATCTATTTATATGTTTAGATACAGGAGGAATATCTATATATAAATGGAGATATATGTATGTGTAAATACAGAAGTATATAGCTGTGTGTGTGTGTGTGTGTGTGTGTGTGTGTGTGTGTGTGTGTGTGTGTGTATAGATATATATATATATTTATATATATATAATTCTTCTTTGTGTGTTAGATAATTGAACACCCATATATTATTACTATATAAAAGAGAATAAGGGAGAGTGTTACAATACGAAAAAGAAAAAGAAAAAATATATATTTTGGGAAACAGAAATTTTGGGTGACTGGAAATAGCAGGAGATGTTTTATCAGAGCAGGATAGAGATACACAGACGGTCAGACTGTACAGCTAAATAGCCCATCAGTGTGTACCCTGCTTCTGCTCAGTCTGCCCTCTGATGTCAGACAGAGGAACAATTGTTATTATTAATAATAATATAATCCATATCTTCGTTGTATAGAGCCTGTATCTTGATTATTATATAAAGTGCATATATAACACCTATACATAGCCAGTATACAGTATATCTGCGGCCGAGGCTCCTCGCAGTGACTGTACCCTAGAATCGGCGTTACAGGGCAGCAGGCTCCAGATTACAGCGCTGCGTCAGTAAGGCCGGGATCCTGGCAGCATTTGCGGATCATGGTACATAGCAATACCTCGTCATTGCGCACGCTGGTCTGATAATAGCACGTGATAAGTAACTTAGAAGTCGTATCCATTGATGAACATTCATGATAATATTAGATTTCAGCTATATTTGGATATCTGAGGTCAGGACAAAGTTTAGTAACTTGCGTTGGCAAAGCGTTGGCAGATGGTGGGACTGGCTGCTTGCTGTGTGTCTTCTCTCCCGGGTCTCAGGCTGATAGATGGTGTCAGTGTTAGGATATTCTGCATGTGAGGGGAACTCTAACCCAGGATATGTGTCAGTCAGAGGGTGAGTAGAGGGTGAGCTGTCTGGTCACAGTCAGAGGGTGAGGACGGGGTGAGCTGTGTAGTCACAGTCAGAGGGTGAGGAGAGGGTGAGCTGTGTAGTCACAGTCAGAGGGTGAGGACGGGGTGAGCTGTGTAGTCACAGTCAGAGAGTGAGGAGAGGGTGAGCTGTGTAGTCACAGTCAGAGGGTGAGGACGGGGTGAGCTGTGTGGTCACAGTCAGAGGGTGAGGACGGGGTGAGCCGTGTAGTAACAGTCAGAGGGTGAGGACGGGGTGAGCTGTGTGGTCACAGTCAGAGGGTGAGGAGAGGGTGAGCTGTGTGGTCACAGTCAGAGGGTGAGGACGGGGTGAGCTGTGTAGTCACAGTCAGAGGGTGAGGAGAGGGTGAGCTGTGTGGTCACAGTCAGATGGTGAGGACAGGGTGAGCTGTATGGTCACAGTCAGAGGGTGAGGAGAGGGTGAGCTGTATGGTCACAGTCAGAGGGTGAGGACGGGGTGAGCTGTGTAGTCACAGTCAGAGGGTGAGGAGAGGGTGAGCTGTGTGGTCACAGTCAGAGGGTGAGGACGGGGTGAGCTGTGTGGTCACAGTCAGAGGGTGAGGAGAGGGTGAGCTGTATGGTCACAGTCAGAGGGTGAGGACGGGGTGAGCTGTATAGTCACAGTCAGAGGGTGAGTAGAGGGTGAGCTGTGTGGTCACAGTCAGAGGGTGAGGACGGGGTGAGCTGTGTGGTCACAGTCAGAGGGTGAGGACGGGGTGAGCTGTATGGTCACAGTCAGAGGGTGAGGACGGGGTGAGCTGTGTCGTCACAGTCAGAGGGTGAGGACGGGGTGAGCTGTGTGGTCACAGTCAGAGGGTGAGGAGAGGGTGAGCTGTGTAGTCACTGTCAGAGGGTGAGGACGGGGTGAGCTGTGTGGTCACAGAGGGTGAGGAGAGGGTGAGCTGTGTGGTCACAGTCAGATGGTGAGGACAGGGTGAGCTGTATGGTCACAGTCAGAGGGTGAGGAGAGGGTGAGCTGTATGGTCACAGTCAGAGGGTGAGGACGGGGTGAGCTGTGTAGTCACAGTCAGAGGGTGAGGAGAGGGTGAGCTGTGTGGTCACAGTCAGAGGGTGAGGAGGGGGTGAGCTGTGTGGTCACAGTCAGAGGGTGAGGAGAGGGTGAGCTGTATGGTCACAGTCAGAGGGTGAGGACGGGGTGAGCTGTGTAGTCACAGTCAGAGGGTGAGTAGAGGGTGAGCTGTGTGGTCACAGTCAGAGGGTGAGGACGGGGTGAGCTGTGTGGTCACAGTCATAGGGTGAGGACGGGGTGAGCTGTATGGTCACAGTCAGAGGGTGAGGACGGGGTGAGCTGTGTAGTCACAGTCAGAGGGTGAGTAGAGGGTGAGCTGTGTGGTCACAGTCAGAGGGTGAGGAGGGGATGAGCTGTGTGGTCACAGTCAGAGGGTGAGGATGGGGTGAGCTGTATGGTCACAGTCAGAGGGTGAGGACGGGGTGAGCTGTGTAGTCACAGTCAGAGGGTGAGGACGGGGTGAGCTGTGTGGTCACAGTCAGAGGGTGAGGACGGGGTGAGCTGTATGGTCACAGTCAGAGGGTGAGGACGGGGTGAGCTGTGTAGTCACAGTCAGAGGGTAAGGACGGGGTGAGCGGTGTAGTCACAGTCAGAGGGTGAGTAGAGGGTGAGCTGTGTGGTCACAGTCAGTCAGAGGGCAAGGACGGGGTGAGCTGTGTAGTAACAGTCAGAGGGTGAGGAGAGGGTGAGCTGTGTGGTCACAGTCAGTCAGAGGGTAAGGACGGGGTGAGCCGTGTAGTAACAGTCAGAGGGTGAGGAGAGGGTGAGCTGTGTGGTGACAGTCAGTCAGAGGGTAAGGACGGGGTGAGCTGTGTAGTAACAGTCAGAGCGTGAGAAGAGGGTGAGCTGTGTGGTGACAGTCAGTCAGAGGGTAAGGACGGGGTGAGCTGTGTAGTAACAGTCAGAGCGTGAGAAGAGGGTGAGCTGTGTGGTCACAGTCAGAGCGTGAGGACGGGGTGAGCTGTGTAGTCACAGTCAGAGGGTGAGGAGAGGGTGAGCTGTGTGGTCACAGTCAGAGGGTGAGGACGGGGTGAGCTGTGTAGTCACAGTCAGAGGGTGAGGACGGGGTGAGCTGTGTGGTCACAGTCAGAGGGTGAGGACGGGGTGAGCTGTATGGTCACAGTCAGAGGGTGAGGACGGGGTGAGCTGTGTAGTCACAGTCAGAGGGTAAGGACGGGGTGAGCGGTGTAGTCACAGTCAGAGGGTGAGTAGAGGGTGAGCTGTGTGGTCACAGTCAGTCAGAGGGCAAGGACGGGGTGAGCTGTGTAGTAACAGTCAGAGGGTGAGGAGAGGGTGAGCTGTGTGGTCACAGTCAGTCAGAGGGTAAGGACGGGGTGAGCCGTGTAGTAACAGTCAGAGGGTGAGGAGAGGGTGAGCTGTGTGGTGACAGTCAGTCAGAGGGTAAGGACGGGGTGAGCTGTGTAGTAACAGTCAGAGCGTGAGAAGAGGGTGAGCTGTGTGGTGACAGTCAGTCAGAGGGTAAGGACGGGGTGAGCTGTGTAGTAACAGTCAGAGCGTGAGAAGAGGGTGAGCTGTGTGGTCACAGTCAGAGCGTGAGGACGGGGTGAGCTGTGTAGTCACAGTCAGAGGGTGAGGAGAGGGTGAGCTGTGTGGTCACAGTCAGAGCGTGAGGACGGGGTGAGCTGTGTAGTCACAGTCAGAGGGTGAGGAGAGAGTGAGCTGTGTGGTCACAGTCAGAGGGTGAGGACGGGGTGAGCTGTGTAGTAACAGTCAGAGGGTGAGGAGAGGGTGAGCTGTGTGGTCACAGTCAGAGGGTGAGGAGGGGGTGAGCTGTGTGGTCACAGTCAGAGGGTGAGGAGGGGGTGAGCTGTGTAGTCACAGTCAGAGGGTGAGGACGGGGTGAGCTGTGTGGTCACAGTCAGAGGGTGAGGAGAGGGTGAGCTGTGTAGTCACAGTCAGAGGGTGAGGACGGGGTGAGCTGTGTAGTCACAGTCAGAGGGTGAGGAGAGAGTGAGCTGTGTGGTCACAGTCAGAGGGTGAGGACGGGGTGAGCTGTGTAGTAACAGTCAGAGGGTGAGGAGAGGGTGAGCTGTGTGGTCACAGTCAGAGGGTGAGGACAGGGTGAGCTGTGTGGTCACAGTCAGAGGGTGAGGAGGGGGTGAGCTGTGTAGTCACAGTCAGAGGGTGAGGACGGGGTGAGCTGTGTGGTCACAGTCAGAGGGTGAGGAGAGGGTGAGCTGTGTAGTCACAGTCAGAGGGTGAGGACGGGGTGAGCTGTGTGGTCACAGTCAGAGGGTGAGGAGGGGGTGAGCTGTGTGGTCACAGTCAGAGGGTGAGGAGAGGGTGAGCTGTGTAGTCACAGTCAGAGGGTGAGGACGGGGTGAGCTGTGTAGTAACAGTCAGAGGGTGAGGACGGGGTGAGCTGTGTGGTCACAGTCAGAGGGTGAGGACGGGGTGAGCTGTGTGGTCACAGTCAGAGGGTGAGGACGGGGTGAGCTGTGTAGTAACAGTCAGAGGGTGAGGACGGGGTGAGCTGTGTGGTCACAGTCAGAGGGTGAGGACGGGGTGAGCTGTGTAGTAACAGTCAGAGGGTGAGGAGAGGGTGAGCTGTGTGGTCACAGTCAGAGGGTGAGGAGGGTGTGAGCTGTGTGGTCACAGTCAGAGGGTGAGGAGGGGGTGAGCTGTGTGGTCACAGTCAGAGGGTGAGGAGAGGGTGAGCTGTGTAGTCACAGTCAGAGGGTGAGGACGGGGTGAGCTGTGTGGTCACAGTCAGAGGGTGAGGACGGGGTGAGCTGTGTGGTCACAGTCAGAGGGTGAGGACGGGGTGAGCTGTGTGGTCACAGTCAGAGGGTGAGGACGGGGTGAGCTGTGTGGTCACAGTCAGAGGGTGAGGACGGGGTGAGCTGTGTGGTCACAGTCAGAGGGTGAGGACGGGGTGAGCTGTGTGGTCACAGTCAGAGGGTGAGGACGGGGTGAGCTGTGTAGTCACAGTCAGAGGGTGAGGACGGGGTGAGCTGTGTAGTAACAGTCAGAGGGTGAGGACGGGGTGAGCTGTGTGGTCACAGTCAGAGGGTGAGGACGGGGTGAGCTGTGTGGTCACAGTCAGAGGGTGAGGACGGGGTGAGCTGTGTGGTCACTGTACTGATGGCTGCAGAACAGGCGTAAGATCCGGCCACTGCTCCCTGTGTCTGGCTTCTCCAGCATTTTGCCCTCCGAGAGCTGGATCAGCTGCAGACTTCAGGGGGTGACAGGTCATATGTGAGCAGCACTCGGTTCCGCTGAGATTACTGAAGCCAGTAACTAACCTGAGACCATACCTCCCAACATGACCCTCTGCAGGAGGGACACAATGCTCTGCTTCTGGACTTCCCTTTTAATTTATGATTGTCGGCACCTGTGTTGAACAGGTAAATGGATAAGAAAGGTGTCTTACCACAGGTGCTGGCAATCGTAAATTAAGAGAAAAGTCCAGACGCAGAGCATTCTGTTCCTCCTGGAGAGGGTCATGTTGGGAGGTATGCCTGAGACACTGTGGAATATAGAGACATACAGTCTTCAGGAGAGAGACATGAAGCAAATAAGTCATTGCGTAACCCTAGATAGGACCAGAGACTCCCGTCAGTGTCACAGCTGTCAGGACATGTCACACGTCACGCTTTATTCACATCGTTCAAATGAGCAGATTTACAAATGGTTAATTTCTTCCTGCTGCCTTGTGGTGGGAAACATCATCATGTATCACCGCTGGCTTCACAGCAGAACAAAGGGTTAACTTACAAATATGGTGTTCTTATTACAGACACTCTAAGGGTTAACTGATTTACAAAGAGCTGTAACATTGATATAATAACACAAAGGATTAACTGATTTACAAAGAGATGTAATATTACTGCAATAACACTAAGGGTTAACTGTTATACAGAGAGCTGTAATATTGCTACAATAACACTAAGGGTTAACTGTTATACAGAGAGATGTAATATTGCTACAATAACACTAAGGGTTAACTGTTTTACAGAGAGATGTAACATTGCTATAATAACACTAAGGGTTAACTGTTTTACAGAGAGATGTAACATTGCTATAATAACACTAAGGGTTAACTGTTTTACAGAGAGCTGTAACATTGCTATAATAACACTAAGGGTTAACTGTTTTACAGAGCTGTAATATTGCTACAATAACACAAAGGGTTAACTGTTTTACAGAGAGATGTAATATTGCTACAATAACACAAAGGGTTAACTGTTTTACAGAGAGCTGTAACATTGCTATAATAACACTAAGGGTTAACTGTTTTACAGAGCTGTAATATTGCTACAATAACACAAAGGGTTAACTGTTTTACAGAGAGATGTAATATTGCTACAATAACACAAAGGGTTAACTGTTTTACAGAGAGCTGTAACATTGCTATAATAACACTAAGGGTTAACTGTTTTACAGAGCTGTAATATTGCTACAATAACACAAAGGGTTAACTGTTTTACAGAGAGCTGTAATATTGCTACAATAACACTAAGGGTTAACTGTTTTACAGAGAGATGTAACATTGCTATAATAACACTAAGGGTTAACTGTTTTACAGAGAGCTGTAACATTGCTATAATAACACTAAGGGTTAACTGTTTTACAGAGCTGTAATATTGCTACAATAACACAAAGGGTTAACTGTTTTACAGAGAGATGTAATATTGCTACAATAACACAAAGGGTTAACTGTTTTACAGAGAGCTGTAACATTGCTATAATAACACTAAGGGTTAACTGTTTTACAGAGCTGTAATATTGCTACAATAACACAAAGGGTTAACTGTTTTACAGAGAGATGTAATATTGCTACAATAACACAAAGGGTTAACTGTTTTACAGAGAGCTGTAACATTGCTATAATAACACTAAGGGTTAACTGTTTTACAGAGCTGTAATATTGCTACAATAACACAAAGGGTTAACTGTTTTACAGAGAGATGTAATATTGCTACAATAACACAAAGGGTTAACTGTTTTACAGAGAGCTGTAACATTGCTATAATAACACTAAGGGTTAACTGTTTTACAGAGCTGTAATATTGCTACAATAACACAAAGGGTTAACTGTTTTACAGAGAGCTGTAATATTGCTACAATAACACTAAGGGTTAATTGATTTACAGAGAGCAGTAACATTGCTATAATAACACTAGGGGTTAATTGATTTACAGAGAGCTGTAATATTGCTACAATAACACTAAGGGTTAATTAATTTACAGAGAGCTGTAACATTGCTACAATAACACTAGTGCCCCATACACACTATGGGGCACTACGATTTGAACAATATTGTTAGTTTCTTAATGATATTGTATAATGTGTACGCAGCATCCGACTTACAATGCGCGCTCCCGCGGGTCGCATGCAACATTGTACGTCTGACTGCATGCAGCCTTGATGAGGTGATATTGTGTGGTTTTGAACTACAGTGATGATTTTGTTCCTTGACATCTTTTGACATTGTTTGTAGTGTGTACACACGATCCAATCCGATATGATATCTTATACAATGTCATACGATATTGTATCTTATGGGATCGCATAATGTGTACATAGCATAAAGGTTAACTGATTACCTGAAAGCTGTAGCATTATTATAATAACACTAAGGGTTAACTGTTTACAGAGAGCTGTAGCATTATTATAATAACACTAAGGGTTAACTGTTTACAGAGAGCTGTAGCATTATTATAATAACACTAAGGGTTAACTGTTTACAGAGAGCTGTAGCATTATTATAACAACACTAAGGGTTAACTGTTTTACAGAGAGATGTAATATTGCTACAATAACACAAAGGGTTAACTGTTTTACAGAGAGCTGTAACATTGCTACAATAACACTAAGGGTTAACTGTTTTACAGAGCTGTAATATTGCTACAATAACACTAAGGGTTAACTGTTTTACAGAGAGCTGTAATATTGCTACAATAACACTAAGGGTTAATTGATTTACAGAGAGCAGTAACATTGCTATAATAACACTAAGGGTTAACTGTTTTACAGAGAGCTGTAACATTGCTATAATAACACTAAGGGTTAACTGTTTTACAGAGCTGTAATATTGCTACAATAACACAAAGGGTTAACTGTTTTACAGAGAGATGTAATATTGCTACAATAACACTAAGGGTTAACTGTTTTACAGAGAGCTGTAACATTGCTATAATAACACTAAGGGTTAACTGTTTTACAGAGCTGTAATATTGCTACAATAACACAAAGGGTTAACTGTTTTACAGAGAGCTGTAATATTGCTACAATAACACTAAGGGTTAATTGATTTACAGAGAGCAGTAACATTGCTATAATAACACTAGGGGTTAATTGATTTACAGAGAGCTGTAATATTGCTACAATAACACTAAGGGTTAATTAATTTACAGAGAGCTGTAACATTGCTACAATAACACTAGTGCCCCATACACACTATGGGGCACTACGATTTGAACAATATTGTTAGTTTCTTAATGATATTGTATAATGTGTACGCAGCATCCGACTTACAATGCGCGCTCCCGCGGGTCGCATGCAACATTGTACGTCTGACTGCATGCAGCCTTGATGAGGTGATATTGTGTGGTTTTGAACTACAGTGACGACTTTGTTCCTAGACATCGTTTGACATTGTTTGTAGTGTGTACACACGATCCAATCCGATATGATATCTTATACAATGTCATACGATATTGTATCTTATGGGATCGCATAATGTGTACATAGCATAAAGGTTAACTGATTACCTGAAAGCTGTAGCATTATTATAATAACACTAAGGGTTAACTGTTTACAGAGAGCTTAACATTGCTACAATAACACTAAGGGTTAACTGTTTACAGAGAGCTGTAGCATTATTATAATAACACTAAGGGTTAACTGTTTACAGAGAGCTGTAGCGTTATTATATTAACACTAAGGGTTAACTGTTTACAGAGAGCTGTAGCATTATTATAATAACACTAAGGGTTAGCTGCTCCTGGACTTACCTCTTAATTTATCATTGCAGCCAACTGTGCTGAAACTCCCATCCCCTCAATTAACTAGTTCAACACAGGTGTCTGCAGTCATACATTAGGTGTGAAGTCCAGGAGCAGAGCATTTTGTACCTGAAGGAAGGGGTCATGTTGGAGGGTCTGCTATAATAACACAAAGGATTAACTGTTTTACAGAGAGCTGTACAATAACACTAATGGTGCATACACACAATGCGGTATCGCTCATTTTCAGCCTTCTGAGATACATTGTTTGTAATATCGCATAGTGTGTATACTGCGAATGATGAGCAACGCACGCTCCCGTGCATCATTATCGACCCCCCGCTGTTGGCTGTGCATGCAGCTCAATTTGGATGTATCGTCCAAAGCTGCATGACGTCACTGTACCATATCGCTAGTGATATCGTACAGTGTGTATGCACTAGATCAGCCACCCGGTGGGTAGGGAAACACTATGCGATATCGCTCATTGAATGTATCACATAAGGTGTGTACACACCTTAAGTGTTTCACAGAGAGAGTTCAAATTAATACACTAACACTAAGGGTTAATTATTTTACAGAGAGCTGCAACAGTAATATAACAATACTGATGGGTAACTGTTTTACACTGAGCTGCACCATTATTATAATAAAATTAAGGGTTAACAGAGAGCTGCTGCATTACTATAATAATAAGGGTTCATTGTTTTACAGACAGCTGTATAATAACACTAAGGGTTAACCGTTTTACAGACAGCTGCATCGTTACTATAATAACACTAAGGGTTAACTGTTTACATAGAGGAGCAATGCTACTATAATGCCACTAATGGTTAACTGTTTTACATGGAGCTGCACTATTCTTATAATTACCCTAAGGGTTAACGGTTTATCATGGAGCTGCAACTTTATTATAATAACACTAAGGGTTAACGGTTTATCATGGAGCTGCAACTTTATTATAATAACACTAAGGGTTAACGGTTTATCATAGAGCTGCAACTTTATTATAATAACACTAAGGGTTAATTGTTTAACAAAGATGTGTAACACTACTAAAATAATACAGAGAGCTTTAACAGTATTATAATAAAAGTAAGTTACCTGAATCACTTACAGCTGTCATTTTTCTATACATTACTCTGTTTCTAAAGGGTAACTATTTAATCACAGGGGTGGTATTCATGTGACTGCCGGTCAGCTGACCGACGGGTCACTGTCCCGATGGTCGGCATGCCGACCAACAGGGACTATTTCCACTTGTGGGTGTCCACGACACCCATAGAGTGGGAATAGAACCCGTGGCTACCGCAGGTCGCCACCGAGCCCGCAGCGTGGCGAGCGCAGCGAGCCCGCAAGGGGCTTGCTGCACTCGCCCCTCCCCGCCGGGATCCCGGCGTCGGTATGCTGCCGGGATCCCGGCGTCGGTAAGCTGACCTGACCGCCGGTCAGCCGTACTACACCCAATCACAGTTGTGTCATTATTATTATGACTTTAAGGGTTAATTACATTACAGAAAATGGTGACATTGCGCGTAATTCAGAGGTTTCACAATGACATATCCCCCGGAGCGCTGCGTATGATGCAGAACGTTGCCCTATTCCACCTACTCCTGACATATTGGTGTACCTGCAGAGCATCTCATGTTTACTGAATTTCACTCATTGCTTTTCCATTGTTCACCTACGTTACATGAAACATACGAGTTTGGTTGCATTCTGTAACGTTTCTATCACATTTAGGGGGACATGTACTAAGCAGTGATAAAAGTTGAGAAGTGAGCCAATGGAGAAGTTGCCCATGGCAACCAATCAGCTGCTCTGTTTACTTTTATAGTATGTAAATTGTAAATGTTACGTCAATGTTGATAGGTTGCCATGGGCAACTTCTCCACTGGCTCACTTCTCCACTTTTATCTCTGCTTAGTAAATCTCCCCCTTAATATCTTATCCAACTTCATATCTAGCAGCATTGCAATGATCCACTCAGCAGCTAGGGGGCGCTGGAGGTAATGGAAATGCTGCGCTGTATTACCGGCATTTCACCTGATTAGATGACGGGCGCTGAAGGTGACACTATACATCAGAAGTGATGGCGTTTCTGCGTGTTATATAAATGCTGTATTGCATTATTCCCGTGGGTTTTGGCAAGAACCAGAAAATATGTAGAATATTTTGTAAGATTGTCGCCCCCAACTCTAGCACAGAAAACACACAAAATGTTATAAGATAAAAAGCACAGCGCTACATACAAAAACAGCCAGTATTTACCCTGCAGGCAAACATTGCCCCCACTGTATGTATTGCAGCATGGTTTGGTCCAGGGGGTATGGATCATTAGCCAGGTACAAAGTTACCGGCTCATTCTTACATTACTCCGAACTCAGAATCAGGGAACCGGGCCCAGTGTGTACAGATCTGTGGCTTATAGTGTGAGTCAAGACTGAGTCCGGGAAGGAGCCGGAGGGCACAGCGCGCGCCTCTCCTGTGTCCCTCCTGGGTCTCCGGCGGCTGCGTGTCAATCCAAACAGCTGCCGGTCCGCGAGCTCTGATTGGCTTACAAACCGGCACTTCATTTGACAGACACGCCGCCGGAGACACAAGAGAGGCGGCTCCTTCCCGTACTGTACCACTACCCTCCTTCCCGGACAGCACAGCAGCGGGGGAGGATGTGTAGCTGCCACTGGGGGGCATATTTGGCACTGGGGGCATATGTGTAGCTGGCACTGGGGGCATATGTGTTTCTGGCACTATGGGGGCATATTTTTATCTGGCTCTGTGGGGGAATATCTGGCACTGTGGACATATGTGGCACTGGGGGCACAGCCCTAGCAACAAGCATTACCCTCTGGTAACAAGCACCACACCCAGCTCATGAAATTCCTGGCAACAAGCATTACCCACTAGCAACAAGCATGACACCCAGTACATGAAACCCCTGGCAACTAATATTACCCCCTTGCAACGAGCATGACACCCTGAGCATGACAACCCCTGGCACCGTGCATGGAACCAAGAGCATGAAACCCCTGGCAACGAGCAGGTAATTTAAAAGTAATTAGAAGCCTTACTGTAGGACTTAATGTGTAATGGGCATTGCGGTGTGTGGCATAATGTATCACGGACATTGCGGTTTGTGGCATAATGTATCACGGACATTGCGGTGTGTGTCATAGTGTATCACGGACATTGTGGTGTGTGGTATAATGTATCACGGACATTGCGGTGTATGGCATATTGTATCACGTACATTGTGGTGTGTGGTATAATGTATCACGGACATTGCGGTGTGTGGCATACTATATCACGGACATTGCTGTGTGTGACATAATGTGTCACAGGCATTACGGTGTGTGTCATAATGTGTCATAGGCATTACGTTGTGTGGTATACTATATCACGGGCATTGTGGTATGTGGTATAATGTCTCAGGGGCATTGCAGTGTGGCATAATGTATAACGGGCATTGCGGTGTGTGGCATAGGGTATAACGGGCATTGCGGTATGTGTCACAGGCATTACGGTGTGTGGTATACTATATCACGGGCATTGTGGTATGTGGTATAATGTCTCAGGGTCATTGCAGTGTGGCATAATGTATCACGGACATTGCGGTGTGTGTCATAATGTATCACGGACATTGCGGTGTGTGGCATAATGTATCACGGACATTGCGGTTTGTGGCATATTGTGTCACAGGCATTACGGTGTGGTATACTATATCACGGGCATTGTGGTATATGGTATAATGTCTCAGGGTCATTGCAGTGTGTGGCATAATGTATCACGGACATTGCAGTGTGTGGCATAATGTATCACGGACATTGCGGTGTGTGGCATAATGTGTCACAGGCATTGTATGTGCTATAATGTATCAGGGGCATTGCAGTGTGTAACATAATGTATAACGGGCATTGTGGTATAATGTCTCAGGGTCATTGCGGTGCGTATCATAATGTATCACGGACATTGCGGTGTGTGTCATAATGTGTCACAGGCATTACGGTGTGTGTTATACTATATCACGGGCATTGTGTTATGTGGTATAATGTCTCGGTCAATGCAGTGTGTGGCATAATGTATCACGGACATTGCGGTGTGTGTCATAATGTGTCAGGCATTACGGTGTGTGGTATACTATATCACGGGCATTGTGGTATGTGGTATAATGTCTCAGGATCATTGTGGTGTGTGGCATAATGTGTCACAGGCATTGTATGTGCTATAATGTATCAGGGGCATTGCAGTGTGTAACATAATGTATAACGGGCATTGTGGTATAATGTCTCAGGGTCATTGCGGTGTGTATCATAATGTATCACGGACATTGTGGTGTGTGTCATAATGTGTCACAGGCATTACGGTGTGTGTTATACTATATCACGGGCATTGTGTTATGTGGTATAATGTCTCGGTCAATGCAGTGTGTGGCATAATGTATCACGGACATTGCGGTGTGTGTCATAATGTGTCAGGCATTACGGTGTGTGGTATACTATATCACGGGCATTGTGGTATGTGGTATAATGTCTCAGGGTCATTGCAGTGTGTGGCATAATGTGTCACAGGCATTGTATGTGCTATAATGTATCAGGGGCATTGCAGTGTGTAACATAATGTATAACGGGCATTACGGTGTGTGGCATAATGTGTCAGGGGCATTATGGTGTGTGGCATAATGTGTCACAGGCATTACGGTGTGTGGCATAATGTGTTGGGGGCATTACGGTATGTGGCATAATGTGTCACAGGCATTACGGTGTGTGGCATAATGTGTCACAGGCATTACGGTGTGTGGCATAATGTATCAGGGCCATTGCAGTGTGTAGCATAATGTATAACGGGCATTGCGATTCCTGTCGTCATGTGTCACAGGCATTACGGTGTGTGGCATAATGTGTCACAGGCATTATGGTGTGTGCATATTGTGTCATGTGCATTATTGTGTGTGGCATAATGTCTAAGGGCCATTGCAGTATGTGGCATAATGTATACTGGGCATTACTATAAGGAGGAAAAATGACAAATAATGCAAGGGGCATGAACCAGGATTATTATTTTCCCTGTGGTGGCCAACGTCTGGGCGTGCAGGTTGCAAAACTGGGGTATAAGGTAGTCTTTTCCTGCAATGCCACGCCCCTTTAAGCAAAGCCACACCCATTTCAGTAAGGTCACGCCCCCTTTTTTGGCACGCGCCGTAGCATATTCATCACTTTATTAGTGGCAATTCTGGGTGGGAGGACTCTAGAGAATGTTTTGGCTTGGCGGAGAAAACTTTCTAGTTACGCCACTGGCCTGGGGTGACCAGTTTGGGGCAGGATGTAATGGCAGGGGACCCGGTGATGTGTGTCTTCCTGCTATGGCATTACCCCGTGGCTGGTTGAGCTTGGTGCTGGTGACCGGTTATACGGGGGACCCCACGCAGGTTTTTCCAGTACCAGAATGGGCTCAGGAGACCGGGGCAGGTTATGCTTGTGAATGGGAACCACACGCCATCTTTAAAACAAAAATACGTAATAATTTGAACTCTTTGACAACCGTGTAACCCTGAAAAGCACCGCGCAGGTATGAGTGGTCAGTGCAGTGCATATATGTGGGCGGGCTTGCAGCTTCTCGCAGTCATGTTTTAGCTTCCATTAGCTATCGGGTTGCAACGGAGAAATTAAACCCGGCGGACGATTAGGATTTTGCGTCGGAAATACAGCCGATGTCAGTTGCTTTTAAATCGATTTAAAATCGATCTTGAACCGACCGTTAGTAAATGTATCTCTGGGTGGACTTGCATACTTGCCTACTTTTGAAAAGTAGTTTCAGGGAGATTGTAGATGTTCAACAAACAAAGAGGAAGGGGGGTGCAAATCCCCACCCCCAAATTCCCTTCCGCACACTGAAAATTACCTGTAACCATCCCTGAATCTATCTGGTAATAAAATTCAGAGAATTCGTCACAAATGTTTGCAAACACATGTTTAGCTGCTGGCCACTTCACGGCTTCTCTGATACAGCAGTCCTAACTACTTGATAGCAGTGCCCACATAGGGCCATGTAATTTGTCACAGTAGGCCTCATGATAAAGGCTATTACTAAAACACTTCCAGACAGAGAGCTAACTTACCCGGGAGCCACCCCCAGGATCTCCCATTGGCACTACAAGGAACAGCATGCCTTCCAAATGCTGCTCCCATTCAATGCCTCATGCACACAAGCAGACAAACAATTTGGAAGCTGCTCAATCATACCTGGAGGTAATTATATATCAGGTGCTGGAAGGGGGAGGGGTCACAGACAAACAACAAACAAAGAGGAAGGGGTGCAAATCCCCACCCCCAAATTCCCTTCCGCACACTGAAAATTACCTGTAACCATCCCTGAATCTATCTGGTAATAAAATTCAGAGAATTCGTCACAAATGTTTGCAAACACATGTTTAGCTGCTGGCCACTTCACGGCTTCTCTGATACAGCAGTCCTAACCTACATAATAGCAGTGCCCACATAGGGCCATGTAATTTGTCACAGTAGGCCTCACGATAAAGGCTATTACTAAAACACTTCCAGACAGAGAGCTAACTTACCCAGGAACCACCCCCAGGATCTCCCATTGGCACTACAAGGAACAGCATGCCTTCCAAATGCTGCTCCCATTCAATGCCTCATGCACACAAGCAGACAAACAATTTGTTCCTTGTAGTGCCAATGGGAGATCCTGGGGGTGGCTCCCGGGTAAGTTAGCTCTCTGTCTGGAAGTGTTTTAGTAATAGCCTTTATCGTGAGGCCTACTGTGACAAATTACATGGCCTTATGTGGGCACTGCTATTATGTAGGTTAGGACTGCTGTATCAGAGAAGCCGTAAAGTGGCCAGCAGCTAAACATGTGTTTGTAAACATTTGTGACGAATTCTCTGAATTTTATTACCAGATAAATTCAGGGATGGTTACAGGTAATTTTCAGTGTGCGGAAGGGAATTTGGGGGTGGGGATTTGCACCCCCCTTCCTCTTTGTTTGTTGTTTGTCTGTGACCCCTCCCCCTTCCAGCACCTGATATATAATTACCTGCAGGTATGATTGAGCAGCTTCCAAATTGTTTGTCAGATTGTAGATGTTAGCAGAATGTGTGGCACGCCATTGAGTGGGCGTGTCATGTCCCACCCAATGGGCGTGTCTAGCTCCACCTATGGGCGTATCTATTTCAACATTGGGTATGCAAGTATTCATTTGAAGAGCCACTGGCTTGGAGTCCAATTGATTGGTGTGTTATGATCTAGTGCAGGGCTGGCCAACCAGTCACAGGCAAAGAGCCAGAAAAGATCTGTAGTTAAGGGTAAGTGCAACTGGCATGCATGCACGCACCTTTCGGTATGACGTTTGCAGGAGTATGACCTTGTGTCATAACACCATTTTTAGTCATGTTGTACAGTGCAACATACATATAGTGCCCCAGTACAGTGCCACATACATATAATGCCCCAGTACAGTGCCACATACATATAATACCCCAGTATAGTGCCACATACATATAATGCCCCAGTACAGTGCCACATACATATAATGCCCCAGTACAGTGCCAGATACATATAATGCCCCAGTACAGTGCCACATACATATAATACCCCAGTACAGTGCCACATACATATAATACCCCAGTACAGTGTCACATACATATAATACCCCAGTACAGTGTCACATACATATAATGCCCCAGTACAGTGCCACATACATATAATGCCCCAGTACAGTGCCACATACATATAATACCCCAATACAGTATCACATACATATAATGCCCCAGTACAGTGCCACATACATATAATGCCCCAATACAGTGCCACATACATATAATGCCCCAGTACAGTGTCACATACATATAATGCCCCAGTACAGTGCCACATACATATAATGCCCCAGTACAGTGCCAGATACATATAATGCCCCAGTACAGTGCCACATACATATAATGCCCCAGTACAGTGCCACATACATATAATGCCCCAGTACAGTGCCACATACATATAATGCCCCAGTACAGTGCCACATACATATAATGCCCCAGTACAGTGCCAGAGACATATAATGCCCCAGTACAGTGCCACATACATATAATGCCCCAGTACAGTGCCACATACATATAATGCCCCAGTACAGTGCCACATACATATAATGCCCCAGTACAGTGCCACATACATATAATACCCCAGTACAGTGCCACATACATATAATGCCCCAGTACAGTGCCACATACATATAATGCCCCAGTACAGTGCCAGATACATATAATGCCCCAGTACAGTGCCACATACATATAATGCCCCAGTACAGTGCCACATACATATAATGCCCCAGTACAGTGCAACATACATATAATGCCCCAGTACAGTGCCACATACATATAATGCCCCAGTACAGTGCCAGATACATATAATGCCCCAGTACAGTGCAACATACATATAATGCCCCAGTACAGTGCCACATACATATAATGCCCCAGTACAGTGCCACATACATATAATGCCCCAGTACAGTGCCACATACATATAATGCCCCAGTACAGTGCCACATACATATAATGCCCCAGTACAGTGCCACATACATATAATGCCCCAGTACAGTGCCACATACATATAATGCCCCAGTACAGTGCCAGATACATATAATGCCCCAGTACAGTGCCACATACATATATTGCCCCAGTACAGTGCTACATACATATAATGCCCCAGTACAGTGCCACATACATATAATGCCCCAGTACAGTGCCAGATACATATAATGCCCCAGTACAGTGCCACATACATATAATGCCCCAGTACAGTGCTACATACATATAATGCCCCAGTACAGTGCCACATACATATAATGCCCCAGTACAGTGCCACATACATATAATGCCCCAGTACAGTGCAACATACATATAATGCCCCAGTACAGTGCCACATACATATAATGCCCCAGTACAGTGCCACATACATATAATGCCCCAGTACAGTGCAACATACATATAATGCCCCAGTACAGTGCTACATACATATAATGCCCCAGTACAGTGCCACATACATATAATACCCCAGTACAATGCCACATACATATAATGCCCCAGTACAGTGCCACAAACATATAATGCCCCAGTACAGTGCCAGATACATATAATGCCCCAGTACAGTGCCACATACATATAATGCCCCAGTACAGTGCCACATACATATAATGCCCCAGTACAGTGCCACATACATATAATGCCCCAGTACAGTGCCACATACATATAATGCCCCAGTACAGTGCCAGATACATATAATGCCCCAGTACAGTGCCACATACATATAATACCCCAGTACAGTGTCACATACATATAATACCCCAGTACAGCGTCACATACATATAATGCCCCAGTACAGTGCCACATACATATAATGCCCCAGTACAGTGCCACATACAAATAATGCCCCAGTACAGTGCCACATACATATAATGCCCCAGTACAGTACCAGATACATATAATGCCCCAGTACAGTGCCACATACATATAATACCCCAGTACAGTGTCACATACATATAATGCCCCAGTACAGTGCCACATACATATAATACCCCAGTACAGTGCCACATACATATAATGCCCCAGTACAGTGCCACATACATATAATGCCCCAGTACAGTGCCACATACATATAATGCCCCAGTACAGTGCCACATACATATGATACTCCAGTACAGTGCCACATACATATAATACCCCAGTACAGTGTCACATACATATAATGCCCCAGTACAGTGCCACATACATATAATGGCCCAGTACAGTGCCACATACATATAATGCCCCAGTACAGTGCCACATACATATAATGCCCCAGTACAGTGCCACATACATTTAATGCCCCAATACAGTGCCACATACATATAATGCCCCAGTACAGTGCCACATACATATAATGCCCCAGTACAGTGCCACATACATATAATGCCCCAGTACAGTGCCACATACATATAAAAACACCAAAACATGGGTGCCTCAACAGTGCCAAATACATATTTGCCCCCACAGTGCCAGATACACATGTAACCACAGTGCCAGATACATATATGTCCCCACAGTGCCAGATACACATGCCCCCACAGTGCCAGATACATATATGCCTCCAATGCCAGATACAGAAATGCTCCCAGTGCCAGATACACATGTCTCCACAGTGCCAGATACACATATGTCCCCAGTGCCAGATAGATATGCCCCCAGTGCCAGATAGATATGCCCCCAGTGCCAGATAGATATGCCCCCAGTGCCAGAAATTTTGCCAAAGAAGCAGTGTTCGTGTTGTTCTTTATGATATGATCGGAGTGCCGCCTATGGAACTTATATATAAATATATAAAAAACCCTCTTCCAAGCGTCCACTGCTGCCCAGCGCACAGAACCCCACGGTGGGGCCAACATTTACATAAAATAACATCCACTTCATGACATCACCCGGGAAGCCTCGCACCCGGCATTCTGAGCTTGCGGAAAATGCGAACTGCGCATATGTGAGTACAGAATGCCAGGGACTGCGCGGGGGACGTCATGATGTGGGCAGGCCCGCCCACCAGCATTCCGGCGTACTCGCGCATACGCAGTACATATTTTCGCTGAGCCGTACCTAAAAACCGGGAGGACCCAGTGGTTTTTACGGGGCAGCGGGAGGGTAACTCGAAAATCGGGAGCCTCCCGCGATAGGCAACCCTGCCATAACACAAGCAGTAAGTAAAAGTGACATCAGACTTCTGTATAAGAGAGAGTTGAAAGAAAAAAAGGCCTCATTGCCACAGTTCAATGATCACTCTTCCCTTCACAGACATCACGCAGCTCCATGATGCTGTTTAAATTAATTCATTACGGAATTTTTTGAGTGAGACTGAGATAGTGAAACCTTTGTTTCCTGATGGCTCAATGTACACAAAGGTATTACAAATTAGAGATGAGCGCCTGAAATTTTTCGGGTTTTGTGTTTTGGTTTTGGGTTCGGTTCCGCGGCCGTGTTTTGGGTTCGAACGCGTTTTGGCAAAACCTCACCGAATTATTTTTGTCGGATTCGGGTGTGTTTTGGATTCGGGTGTTTTTTTCCAAAAACACTAAAAAACAGCTTAAATCATAGAATTTGGGGGTCATTTTGATCCCAAAGTATTATTAACCTCAAAAACCATAATTTACACTAATTTTCAGTCTATTCTGAATACCTCACACCTCACAATATTATTTTTAGTCCTAAAATTTGCACCGAGGTCGCTGTGTGAGTAAGATAAGCGACCCTAGTGGCCGACACAAACACCGGGCCCATCTAGGAGTGGCACTGCAGTGTCACGCAGGATGTCCCTTCCAAAAAACCCTCCCCAAACAGCACATGACGCAAAGAAAAAAAGAGGCGCAATGAGGTAGCTGTGTGAGTAAGATTAGCGACCCTAGTGGCCGACACAAACACCGGGCCCATCTAGGAGTGGCACTGCAGTGTCACGCAGGATGTCCCTTCCAAAAAACCTGAACCACTAGCCATGAACATAGGCCAGGGCCTCAGCCGTTCCTTGCCACTCCGTGTGGTAAATGGCATATTGGCAAGTTTACGCTTCTCCTCCGACAATTTTATTTTAGGTTTTGGAGTCCTTTTTTTTCTGATATTTGGTGTTTTGGATTTGACATGCTCTGTACTATGACATTGGGCATCGGCCTTGGCAGACGACGTTGCTGGCATTTCATCGTCTCGGCCATGACTAGTGGCAGCAGCTTCAGCACGAGGTGGAAGTGGATCTTGATCTTTCCCTAATTTTGGAACCTCAACTTTTTTGTTCTCCATATTTTATAGGCAGAACTAAAAGGCACCTCAGGTAAACAATGGAGATGGATGGATTGGATACTAGTATACAATTATGGACGGACTGCCACGGTTAGGTGGTATAAAAAAACCACGGTTAGGTGGTATATATTGTAATACAATTATGGATGGACGGACTGCCTGCCGAGTGCCGACACAGAGGTAGCCACAGCCGTGAACTACCGCACTGTACACTGGTTGATAAAGAGATAGTAGTATACTCGTAACAACTAGTATGACTGACTATGACGGTATAAAGAATGAAAAAAAAACCACGGTTAGGTGGTATATATTGTAATACAATTATGGATGGACGGACTGCCTGCCGAGTTCCGACACAGAGGTAGCCATGCCGTGAACTACCGCACTGTACACTGGTTGATAAAGAGATAGTAGTATACTCGTAACAACTAGTATGACTGACTATGACGGTATAAAGAATGAAAAAAAAACCACGGTTAGGTGGTATATATTATAATACAATTATGGATGGACGGACTGCCTGCCGACTGCCGACACAGAGGTAGCCACAGCCGTGAACTACCGCACTGTACACTGGTTGATAAAGAGATAGTAGTATACTCGTAACAACTAGTATGACACTATGACGGTATAAAGAATGAAAAAAAAACCACGGTTAGGTGGTATATATTATAATACAATTATGGATGGACGGACTGCCTGCCGACTGCCGACACAGAGGTAGCCACAGCCGTGAACTACCGCACTGTACACTGGTTGATAAAGAGATAGTAGTATACTCGTAACAACTAGTATGACACTATGACGGTATAAAGAATGAAAAAAAAACCACGGTTAGGTGGTATATATTATAATAATACAATTATGGATGGACGGACTGCCTGCCGACTGCCGACACAGAGGTAGCCACAGCCGTGAACTACCGCACTGTACACTGGTTGATAAAGAGATAGTAGTATACTCGTAACAACTAGTATGACTATGACGACGGTATAAAGAAAGAAAAAAAAATACCACGGTTAGGTGGTATATAATTATACAATTATGGATGGACGGACTGCCTGCCGAGTGCCGACTGCCGACACAGAGGTAGCCACAGCCGTGAACTACCGCACTGTACTGTGTCTGCTGCTAATATAGACTGGTTGATAAAGAGATAGTATACAACAATATACTACTATACTGGTGGTCAGGCACTGGTCACCACTAGTCACACTGGCAGTGGCACTCCTGCAGCAAAAGTGTGCACTGTTTAATTTTAAATTAATATAATATTATGTACTCCTGGCTCCTGCTATAACAACCTGCAGTGCTCCCCAGTCTCCCCCACAATTATTATAAGCTTTTATACATTGATGTGCAGCACACTGGGCTGAGCTGAGTGCACACAGACTGAGTCACACTGTGTGACTGCTGTGTATCGTTTTTTTCAGGCAGAGAACGGATATAGCAGAGAACGGATATATTAAATAAAAGTTAACTTAACAACAACTGCACTGGTCACTGTGGTAAACTCTGTCTGCACAATCTCTCTCTCTCTCTCTCTCTTCTAATCTATTCTAATGGAGAGGACGCCAGCCACGTCCTCTCCCTATCAATCTCAATGCACGTGTGAAAATGGCGGCGACGCGCGGCTCCTTATATAGAATCCGAGTCTCGCGAGAATCCGACAGCGTCATGATGACGTTCGGGCGCGCTCGGGTTAACCGAGCAAGGCGGGAAGATCCGAGTCGCTCGGACCCGTGAAAAAAAACATGAAGTTCTGGCGGGTTCGGATTCAGAGAAACCGAACCCGCTCATCTCTATTACAAATATTGTATTAAATGACTTCAGGCTGTGTGTATAAGGTGTATATGGAACATAAATACATTCTGTGCTTAGACTTGGGTCCCATCTCCATGATATCTCATTATGATATGCAATTATTCCAAACTACGGAAAAATCCCATATCCAAAATACCTCTGGTCCCAAGCATTTTGGATAAGGGATACTCAACCTGTGTGTGTGTATGTGTGTGTATATATATATATATATATATATATATATATATATATTTATTTATTTTTTTTTTCTGTAAGGACTTTGTTGTTTCACTGCATTAACCCTCTCACAGCCAACTGCAACAGTATCACTAAAATAAATAGGAGCTAGCAATCTTGGTTGGGGGGATTTGGTTAAGTGTAATATCGGTCTAGATTACAGATTGAAACACTTGGTTTAATGGCATCTGGCATCACATGGCGTATTGAGGCTGGATGTATGAGGCATCTGGCATCACATGGCGTATTGAGGCTGGATGTATGAGGCATCTGGCATCACATGGCGTATTGAGGCTGGATGTATGAGGCATCTGGCATCACATGGTGTATTAAGGCTGGATGTATGAGGCATCTCACTGTGTGGCATATTGAGGCTGGATGTATGAGGCATTTCACACTGTGGCATATTGAGGCTGGATATAAGAGGCATCTCGCACTTGGTTTAATGGCATCTGGCATCACATGGCGTATTGAGGCTGGATGTATGAGGCATCTGGCATCACATGGCGTATTGAGGCTGGATGTATGAGGCATCTGGCATCACATGGCGTATTGAGGCTGGATGTATGAGGCATCTGGCATCGCATGGCGTATTGAGGCTGGATGTATGAGGCATCTGGCATCACATGGTGTATTGAGGCTGGATGTATGAGGCATCTGGCATCGCATGGCGTATTGAGGCTGGATGTATGAGGCATCTGGCATCGCATGGCGTATTGAGGCTGGATGTATGAGGCATCTAGCATCGCATGGCGTATTGAGGCTGGATGTATGAGGCATCTTGCACTGCATGGCGTATTGAGGCTGGATGTATGAGGCATCTCGCACTGCATGGCGTATTGAGGCTGGATGTATGAGGCATCTCCCGCTGCATGGTGTATTAAGGCTGGATGTATGAGGCATCTCACTGTGTGGCATATTGAGGCTGGATGTATGAGGCATTTCACACTGTGGCATATTGAGGCTGGATATAAGAGGCATCTCGCACTGCATTGAGGCTGGATGTATGAGGCATCGTGCTGCATGGCGTATTGAGGCTGGATGTATGAGGCATCTCGCTGCGTGGCGTATTGAGGCTGGATATAAGAGGCATCTCGCACTGCATGGTGTATTGAGGCTGGATGTATGAGGCATCTGGCATCGCATGGTGTATTGAGGCTGGATATATGAGGCATCTCGCGCTGCATGGCGTATTGAGGCTGGATATATGAGGCATCTCCCGCTGCATGGTGTATTAAGGCTGGATGTATGAGGCATCTGGCATCAGATGGCGTATTGAGGCTGGATGTATGAGGCATCTCTCACTGTGTGGCATATTGAGGCTGGATGCATGAGGCATCTCACACTGTGTGGCATATTGAGGCTGAATATAAGAGGCATCTCGCACTGCATTGAGGCTGGATGTATGAGGCATCGTGCTGCATGGCGTATTAAGGCTGGATGTATGAGGCATCTCGCACTGCATGGCGTATTGAGGCTGGATGTATGAGGCATCTCCCGCTGCATGGTGTATTAAGGCTGGATGTATGAGGCATCTGGCATCGCATGGCGTATTGAGGCTGGATGTATGAGGCATCTCCCGCTGCATGGTGTATTAAGGCTGGATGTATGAGGCATCTGGCATCGCATGGCGTATTGAGGCTGGATATATGAGGCATCTCGCACTACATGGCGTATTGAGGCTGGATGTATGAGGCATCTCGCACTGCATGGCGTATTGAGGCTGGATGTATGAGGCATCTCCCGCTGCATGGTGTATTAAGGCTGGATGTACTGTATGAGGCATCTCTCACTTTGTGGCATATTGAGGCTGGATGTATGAGGCATCTCACACTGTGGTATATTGAGGCTGGATATAAGAGGCATCTTGCACTGCATTGAGGCTGGATGTATGAGGCATCGTGCTGCATGGCGTATTGAGGCTGGATGTATGAGGCATCTCGCACTGCATGGTGTATTGAGGCTGGATGTGTGAGGCATCTCGCACTGCATGGCGTATTGAGGCTGGATGTATGAGGCATCTCTCGCTGCATGGTGTATTAAGGCTGGATGTATGAGGCATCTGGCATCGCATGGCGTATTGAGGCTGGATGTATGAGGCATTTCTCACTGTGTGGCATATTGAGGCTGGATGTATGAGGCATCTCACACTGTGTGGCATATTGAGGCTGGATATAAGAGGCATCTCGCACTGCATTGAGGCTGGATGTATGAGGCATCGTGCTGCATGGCGTATTGAGGCTGGATGTATGAGGCATCTCGCTGCATGGCGTATTGAGGCTGGATATAAGAGGCATCTGGCATCGCATGGCGTATTGAGGCTGGATGTATGAGGCATCTGGCATCGCATGGCGTATTGAGGCTGGATGTATGAGGCATCTGGCATCACATGGTGTATTGAGGCTGGATGTATGAGGCATCTGGCATCGCATGGCGTATTGAGGCTGGATGTATGAGGCATCTGGCATCGCATGGCGTATTGAGGCTGGATGTATGAGGCATCTAGCATCGCATGGCGTATTGAGGCTGGATGTATGAGGCATCTTGCACTGCATGGCGTATTGAGGCTGGATGTATGAGGCATCTCGCACTGCATGGCGTATTGAGGCTGGATGTATGAGGCATCTCCCGCTGCATGGTGTATTAAGGCTGGATGTATGAGGCATCTCACTGTGTGGCATATTGAGGCTGGATGTATGAGGCATTTCACACTGTGGCATATTTAGGCTGGATATAAGAGGCATCTCGCACTGCATTGAGGCTGGATGTATGAGGCATCTCACACTGTGGCATATTGAGGCTGGATATAAGAGGCATCTTGCACTGCATTGAGGCTGGATGTATGAGGCATCGTGCTGCATGGCGTATTGAGGCTGGATGTATGAGGCATCTCGCTGCGTGGCGTATTGAGGCTGGATATAAGAGGCATCTCGCACTGCATGGTGTATTGAGGCTGGATGTATGAGGCATCTGGCATCGCATGGTGTATTGAGGCTGGATATATGAGGCATCTCGCGCTGCATGGCGTATTGAGGCTGGATATATGAGGCATCTCGCACTGCATGGCGTATTGAGGCTGGATGTATGAGGCATCTCCCGCTGCATGGTGTATTAAGGCTGGATGTATGAGGCATCTGGCATCAGATGGCGTATTGAGGCTGGATGTATGAGGCATCTCTCACTGTGTGGCATATTGAGGCTGGATGTATGAGGCATCTCACACTGTGTGGCATATTGAGGCTGAATATAAGAGGCATCTCGCACTGCATTGAGGCTGGATGTATGAGGCATCGTGCTGCATGGCGTATTAAGGCTGGATGTATGAGGCATCTCGCACTGCATGGCGTATTGAGGCTGGATGTATGAGGCATCTCCCGCTGCATGGTGTATTAAGGCTGGATGTATGAGGCATCTGGCATCGCATGGCGTATTGAGGCTGGATATATGAGGCATCTCGCACTACATGGCGTATTGAGGCTGGATGTATGAGGCATCTCGCACTGCATGGCGTATTGAGGCTGGATGTATGAGGCATCTCCCGCTGCATGGTGTATTAAGGCTGGATGTACTGTATGAGGCATCTCTCACTTTGTGGCATATTGAGGCTGGATGTATGAGGCATCTCACACTGTGGTATATTGAGGCTGGATATAAGAGGCATCTTGCACTGCATTGAGGCTGGATGTATGAGGCATCGTGCTGCATGGCGTATTGAGGCTGGATGTATGAGGCATCTCGCACTGCATGGTGTATTGAGGCTGGATGTATGAGGCATCTCGCACTGCATGGCGTATTGAGGCTGGATGTATGAGGCATCTCTCGCTGCATGGTGTATTAAGGCTGGATGTATGAGGCATCTGACATCGCATGGCGTATTGAGGCTGGATGTATGAGGCATTTCTCACTGTGTGGCATATTGAGGCTGGATGTATGAGACATCTCACACTGTGTGGCATATTGAGGCTGGATATAAGAGGCATCTCGCACTGCATTGAGGCTGGATGTATGAGGCATCGTGCTGCATGGCGTATTGAGGCTGGATGTATGAGGCATCTCGCTGCATGGCGTATTGAGGCTGGATATAAGACGCATCTAGCACTGCATTGAGGCTGTATGTATGAGGCATCTCACACTGTATGGTGTATTGAGGCTGGATGTATGAGGCATCTCGCTGCATGGCGTATTGAGGCTGGATATAAGAGGCATCTCGCACTGCATTGAGGCTGGATGTATGAGGCATCTCACACTGTATGGTGTATTGAGGCTGGATGTATGAGGCATCTAGCATCGCATGGCGTATTGAGGCTGGATGTATGAGGCATCTCGCACTGCATGGCGTATTGAGGCTGGATGTATGAGGCATCTGGCATCGCATGGCGTATTGAGGCTGGATGTATGAGGCATCTCACACTGTGTGGCATGTTGAGGCTGGATACATGAGGCATCTCGCACTGCATGGCGTATTGAAGCTGGATGTATGAGGCATCTCGCACTGCATGGCGTATTGAGGCTGGATGTATGAGGCATCTCTCACTGTGTGGCATATTGAGGCTGGATGTATGAGGCATCTCACACTGTGTGGCATATTGAGGCTGGATATAAGAGGCATCTCGCACTGCATTGAGGCTGGATGTATGAGGCATCTCTCACTGCATGGCGTATTAAGGCTGGATGTATGAGGCATCTTGCACTGCATGGCGTATTGAGGCTGGATGTATGAGGCATCTCCCGCTGCATGGTGTATCAAGGCTGGATGTATGAGGCATCTGGCATCGCATGGCGTATTGAGGCTGGATGTATGAGGCATCTCTCACTGTGTGGCATATTGAGGCTGGATGTATGAGGCATCTTACACTGTGTGGCATATTGAGGCTGGATATAAGAGGCATCTCGCACTGCATTGAGTCTGGATGTATGAGGCATTGTGCTGCATGGCGTATTGAGGCTGGATGTATGAGGCATCTCGCACTGCATTGAGGCTGGATGTATGAGGCATCTCACACTGTATGGTGTATTGAGGCTGGATGTATGAGGCATCTCGCTCTGCATGGCGTATTGAGGCTGGATGTATGAGGCATCTCCTAATGCATGGCGTATTGAGGCTGGATGTATGAGGCATCGGGCATTGAATGGCGTATTGAGGCTGGATGTATGAGGCATCTCGCGCTGCATGGCGTATTGAGGCTGGATGTATGAGGCATCTTGTGCTGCATGGCATATTGAGGCTGGATGTATGAGGCATCTCGCGCTGCATGGCGTATTGAGGCTGGATGTATGAGGCATCTTGTGCTGCATGGCATATTGAGGCTGGATGTATGAGGCATCTCGCGCTGCATGGCGTATTGAGGCTGGATGTATGAGGCATCCGGCGTTGCATGGTGTATTGAGGCTGGATGTATGAGGCATCTAGCATTGCATGGCGTATTGAGGCTGGATGTATGAGGCATCTCGCGCTGCGTGGTATATTGAGGCTGGATGTATGAGGCATCTCCCGCTGCAGGTTGTATTGAGGCTGGATGTATGAGGCATCTGGTGTTACGTGGCATATTGAGGCTGGATGTATGAGGCATCTCCCGTTGCATGGTGTATTGAGGCTGGATGTATGAGGCATCTGGTGTTACGTGGTGTATTGAGGCTGGATGTATGAGGCATCTCGCTGTGTGGTGTATTGAGGCTGGAGGTATGAGGCATCTGGTGTTACGTGGAGTATTGAGGCTGGATGTATGAGGCATCTCGCTGTGTGGCGTATTGAGGCTGGAGGTATGAGGCATCTCACTGTGTGGTGTATTGAGGCTGGAGGTATGAGGCATCTCACTGTGTGGTGTATTGAGGCTGGAGGTATGAGGCATCTCACTGTGTGGTGTATTGAGGCTGGAGGTATGAGGCATCTTGTGCTGAATGGCGTATTGACGCTGGATGTATGAGGACACATGTAGCTTGGTGGGCTGCAGCGACTACTCTGGATCTGAATAAACAACAACTGGCTGTTGCCGCTGCGCTCATGGGATCAGTAACAGCATCGCATTAATTAGAGGGGAAGAACAATTAGCAGCAGGCGTCAAAAAAACAACAAAAAAAACATAATAGGTCAAATTCCCAGAGGAGAGAAGTTTTACTCCCTCCGCCAGCAGCTGAGCCCTGCTCTCCTCACTCCCAGAAATCACTGCCCTGCTCTCCTCACTCCCAGAAATCACTGCCCTGCTCTCCTCACTCCCAGAAATCACTGCCCTGCTCTCCTCACTCCCAGAAATCACTGCCCTGCTCTCCTCACTCCCAGAAATCACTGCCCTGCTCTCCTCACTCCCAGAAATCACTGCCCTGCTCTCCTCACTCCCAGAAATCACTGCCCTGCTCTCCTCACTCCCAGAAATCACTGCCCTGCTCTCCTCACTCCCAGAAATCACTGCCCTGCTCTCCTCACTCCCAGAAATCACTGCCCTGCTCTCCTCACTCCCAGAAATCACTGCCCTGCTCTCCTCACTCCCAGAAATCACTGCCCTGCTCTCCTCACTCCCAGAAATCACTGCCCTGCTCTCCTCACTCCCAGAAATCACTGCCCTGCTCTCCTCACTCCCAGAAATCACTGCCCTGCTCTGTGTTATAGTACAAGTGACAGGATCCTGTCCTCAGTTACTGTACAGTGTACACCCGCCGCATTGTACTACACTAACTGCTTACATGTGTGACCTCACTATAGGCTCACTCACAGGGTGCACACCCATCATGGTGCCGGACAGGGGACAGGCTCACACAGCTGAGAAAGGAAGGAAGGAAGGAAGGAAGGAAGGAAGGAAGGAAGGAAGGAAGGGAAAGAAAGGAAAGAAAGAAGAGAAAAAAAGGAAGGAAGGAGAGAAGAGAAGAGAAAGGAAGGAAGGAAGGAGAGAAGAGAAAGGAAGGAAGGAAGGAAGGAAGGAAGGAAGGAAGGAAGGAAGGGAAAGAAAGGAAAGAAAGAAAGGAAAGAAGAGAAAAAAGGAAGGAAGGAAGGAGAGAAGAGAAGAGAAAGGAAGGAAGGAGAGAAGAGAAAGGAAGGAAGGGAAAGAAAGGAAAGAAAGAAAGGAAAGAAGAGAAAAAAAGGAAGGAAGGAAGGAGAGAAGAGAAGAAAAAGGAAGGAAGGAGAGAAGAGAAGAGAAAGGAAGGAAGGAAGGAAGGAGAGAAGAGAGAGAGAGAAAGAAAGAAAGAAAGAAAGAAAGAAAGAAAGAAAGAAAGAAAGAAAGAAAGAAAGAAAGAAAGAAAGAAAGAGAAAGAAAGAAAGAAAGAAAGAGAAAGAAAGAAAGAAAGAGAAAGGAGAGAAGAGGAAGGAAGGAAGGAAGGAAGGAAGGAGAGAAGAAAGAAAGAGAAAGAAAGAAAGGAAGGAGAGAAGAGAAGAGAGAAAGAAAGAGAAAAAGAAGAGAAAGGAAGGAAGGAGAGAAGAGAGAAAGGAAGGAAGGAGAGAAAAGAAAGAAAAAAAAAGAAAGAAAGAAAGAAAGAAAGGAAGGAAGGAAGGAGAGAAGAGAAAGAAAGAAAGAAAGAAAGAAAAAGAAGAGAAAGAGGGAAAGATCAGAGTGATAGATAGACAGACATATAGATAGCAGCAACGTGCGGTGCCCGGGAGGCACTGGCTAGTATCAGATTACCAGAGTTACACACACATATATGAACCCGAGGTTATATTATACACAGGTGCGGCGGCATATATATGTGGGCGTTACGCACAGGTGCGGCGGTATATACATGCGGGCGTTACGCACAGGTGCAGCGGTATATACATGCGGGCGTTACACACAGGTGCGGCAGTATATACATGCGGGCGTTACGCACAGGAGCGGTGGTTTATGCATGCGGGCGTTACGCACAGGTGCGGCGGTATATACATGCGGGCGTTACACACAGGTGCGGCAGTATATACATGCGGGCGTTACACACAGGTGTGGCGGTATATACATGCAGGCGTTACGCACAGGTGCGGCGGTATATACATGCGGGCGTTACGCACAGGTGCGGCAGTATATACATGTCCTCTAACCTCCGAATAGATAGATAGATAGATAGATAGATAGATAGATAGATATAGATGATGTGAGAAAGGGAGGGGTCACTGATAGAATGTTCTCTATGTTCTCATTATCACCATTATTGGGCCTATTTACCAAGCCTTTTTCTCTTACGTCCTAGAGGATGCTGGGGACTCCGTAAGGACCATGGGGTATAGACGGGCTCCGCAGGAGACATGGGCACTATAAAGAACTTTTAGTATGGGTGTGCACTGGCTCCTCCCTCTATGCCCCTCCTCCAGACCTCAGTTAGATTTTGTGCCCTGAGGAGAATGGATGCACTACAGGGGAGCTCTCCTGAGTTTCTCTGAAAAGGACTTTTGTTAGGTTTTTTATTTTCAGGGAGCACTGCTGGCAACAGGCTCCCTGCATCGTGGGACTGAGGGGAGAGAAGCAGACCTACTTAAGTGATAGGCTCTGCTTCTTAGGCTACTGGACACCATTAGCTCCAGAGGGTCGGAACACAGGTCTCCTCCTCGCTGTTCGTCCCGAAGCCGCGCCGCCGTCCTCACAGAGCCGGAAGATAGAAGCTGGGTGAGTATAAGAAGAAAAGAAGACTTCAAGGCGGCAGAAGACTTCAGATCTTCACTGAGGTAAGCGCGCAGCGTTGCTCCCACATTCACACACACTGATGGCACTGTATGGGTGCAGGGCGCAGGGGGTGCGCCCTGGGCAGCAATAAACTTCTGGACTGGCATATATGGGCATATTAGGCTGCGGAGGCAGTAAATACATAGATCCCCCACCATTTTTGAATATTGAAGCGGGACCGAAGCCCGCCGCTGGTGGGGGCGGAGCTTGATCCCTCAGCACTAACCGCCATTTTCTCCACAGGAGCTGCAGAGACGCTGGCTCCCCGGACTCTCCCCTGCTGAACTCAGTGACAGAGGGCTGGAAAAGAGGGGGGGGGGGGGCACAATTATTGGCGCAGTGAGTGTATAACATTGTGATATATTATAAAAGCGCTATCTGGTTTTATTCCAGTGTCAGTTGGTGCTGGGTGTGTGCTGGCATACTCTCTCTCTGTCTCTCCAAAGGCCTTGTTGGGGAACTGTCCCCTTATAGATATATCCGTGCGTGTGTGTGTGTGTGTGTGTGTGTGTGTGTGTGTGTGTGTGAGGGGGGGGGGGGGGAGGGGGAGGGTGTCGGTACGCTTGTGTCGGCATGTCTGAAGCGGAATGCTCATCCAAGGAGGAGGTGGAGCAGATGATTGTGGTGTCTCCGTCGGCAACGCCGACTCCTGATTGGTATGATATGTGGAATATTTTAAATGCAAATGTGACCTTATTACATAAGAGAATGGACAAAGCTGAGTCCAGGGAAACAGCAGGGAGTCAATCAGCGGATTTGGCTGGGTCACAGGGCCCGTCAGGGTCTCAAAAGCGTCCCCTATCACAAATAGCAGACACTGATACCGACACGGATTCTGACTCCAGTGTCGACTATGATGAGGCAAGGTTACACCCAAAGGTGGCCAAAAGTTATCATTATATGATTATGGCAGTAAAAGATGTTTTGCATATCACAGATGACCCCTCTGTCACGGACACGAGGGTGCGCATGTATAAGGAAAAGAAACCTGAGGTAACCTTTCCCCCATCTCATGAACTGAACAAATTATTTGAAAAAGCTTGGGAAACTCCAGACAAAAAACTGCAGATTCCCAAGAGGATCCTTATGGCGTATCCTTTCCCTGCAAAGGACAGGATACGGTGGGAATCCTCGCCCAGGGTGGACAAGGCTTTAACGCGTCTGTCCAAGAAGGTGGCGCTACCATCTCCAGACACCGCAGCCCTCAAGGATCCTGCGGATCGTAGACAGGAAACTACCTTAAAATCTATTTATACACTTACGGGTGCTTTGCTCAGACCGGCAATAGCATCGGCATGGGTTTGTAGCGCGGTTGCAGCATGGACAGATACTTTGTTGGCTGACATGGATACCCTGGACAAGGATACCATTGTACTGACTTTAGGTCACATTAAAGACGCAGTCTTATATATGAGAGACGCTCAAAGAGACGTTGGGCTGCTAGGTTCCAGAGCCAACGCCATGGCAGTTTCGGCAAGACGAGCTCTGTGGACCCACCAATGGTCGGGTGATGCCGACTCAAAGAAACATATGGAGGTTTTACCTTTATAAGGGTGAAGTTTTGTTTGGGGATGGTCTCGCGGACCTGGTTTCCACAGCTACCGCGGGTAAATCTACATTTTTACCTTTTGTTCCCCCACAGCAAAAGAAAACCCCACAATACCAGATGCAGTCCTTTCGGTCGCATAAGTCCAGAAGAGGTCGGGGCTCCTCTTTCCTCGCCAGAGGTAAAGGTAGAGGTAAGAGAACACCTGCTTCGGCTAGTTCCCAGGAGCAGAAGTCCTCCCCGGCTTCTGCTAAATCCACCGCATGACGCTGGGGCTCCACTGAGGGAGTCCGCACCGGTGGGGGCACGTCTTCGACTCTTCAGCCAGGTCTGGGTTCTATCAGACGTGGATCCTTGGGCGTTGGAAATTGTATCCCAAGGTTACAAGAAGAGGTGCCCCCTCGCCGATTTTTCAAGTCGGCCTTTCCCAGCCTCTTCCCCGGAGAGGGAAGTGGTATTAGACGCAATTCAAAAGCTGTGTCAACAGCAAGTGATTGTCAAGGTTCCCCTGGGCCAACAGGGGAAAGGGAACTATTCAACCCTGTTCGTGGTACCGAAGCCGGATGGTTCGGTCAGACCCATTTTAAATCTAAAATCCCTAAACCTATACTTGAAAAAGTTCAAGTTCAAGATGGAATCACTCCGGGCTGTGATATCCAGTCTGGAAGCAGGGGATTTTATGGTGTCCCTGGACGTGAAGGAGGCCTACCTTCATGTCCCCATATATCCTCCTCATCAGGAGTACCTGCGTTTCGCGGTACAGGACTGTCATTACCAGTTTCAGACGTTGCAGTTTGGGCTTTCCACGGCCCCGAGAATTTTCACCAAAGTAATGGCGGAAATGATGGAACTCCTGCGCAGGCAGGGAGTCACAATTATCCCGTACTTGGACGATCTCCTGATAAAGGCGAGTTCAAGAGATCAATTGCTGAAAAGCGTGTCACTCTCCCTGAGAGTGTTACAACAACACGGTTGGATTCTCTATCTGCCAAAGTCACAGTTGATTCCAACAACTCGACTATCATTCCTAGGCATGATTCTGGACACGGAACAAAAGAGGGTTTTTCTACCAATAGAAAAAGCCCAGGACCTCCAGAACATGGTCAGGGACCTGCTAAAACCAAAAAGAGTGTCTGTTCATCAATGCACTCGAGTTCTGGGAAAAATGGTGGCAGCCTACGAGGCCATCCCCTTCGGCAGGTTCCATGCGAGGACGATTCAGTGGGACCTTCTGGACAAATGGTCGGGGTCCCATCTGCACCTACATCAAAAGATAAGCCTGTCCCCCAGGGCCAGGGTATCTCTCCTGTGGTGGCTGCAGAGTGCTCACCTTCTAGAGGGTCGCAGGTTCGGCATTCAAGACTGGGTTCTGGTGACCACGGACGCAAGCCTCCGAGGATGGGGAGCAGTCACAAAAGGAAGAAATTTTCAGGGACTATGGTCAAGCCAGGAGTCTTGTCTACACATCAACGTGCTGGAATTGAGGGCCATATACAACGGCCTACGACAAGCGCAGTATCTTCTCCGATACCTACCGGTTCTGATTCAATCAGACAACGTCACAGCCGTGGCTCATGTAAACCGTCAAGGCAGGACAAGGAGCAGAGTGGCAATGGCGAAAGCCACCAGGATTCTGCGCTGGGTGGAAAATCACGTAAGCGTTCTGTCAGCAGTCTTCATACCGGGAGTGGACAACTGGGAAGCAGACTTCCTCAGCAGACACGATCTCCATCCAGGAGATTGGGGACTTCATCAAGAGGTCTTTGCAGAGATAACAAGTCTTTGGGGAGTTCCTCAAATAGACATGATGGCGTCACGCCTCAACAAGAAGCTTCGGAGGTATTGTGCCAGGTCAAGGGACCCTCAGGCAGTAGCGGTAGATGCCCTAGTGACACCATGGGTGTTTCGGTCGGTCTATGTGTTCCCTCCTCTGCCTCTCATCTCAAAAGTGTTGAGAATCATAAGACAAAACAGAGTACAGGCAATACTCGTGGTTCCAGATTGGCCTCGAAGGACCTGGTATTCGGATCTTCAGGGGATGCTCACAGAAGATACGTGGCCTCTTCCTCTCAGGGAAGATCTGTTGCAGCAGGGGCCTTGCATGTTCCAAGACTTACCGCGGTTGCGTTTTGATGGCATGGCGGTTGAACACCGCATCCTAGCTGAGAGAGGTATTCTGGAGGAAGTTATTCCTACTCTGATAAAGGCTAGGAAGGAAGTAACGGCGAAGCATTATCACCGCATCTGGAGGAAGTATGTATCTTGGTGTGAAACCAAGAATGCTCCTACGGAAGATTTCCATCTGGGCCGTTTTCTCCATTTCCTACAGACAGGAGTGGATATGGGCCTAAAGTTAGGCTCCATTAAGATACAGATTTCGTCCCTATCTATATTTTTTCAGAAGGAATTGGCTTCTCTCCCAGAAGTCCAAACTTTCGTGAAGGGAGTGCTGCACATCCAACCTCCTTTTGTGCCACCAGTGGCACCATGGGACCTTAACGTGGTGTTACAGTTCCTTAAATCACACTGGTTTGAACCTCTTCAAACGGTGGAATTAAAATTTCTCACCTGGAAGGTGGTCATGTTATTAGCCTTAGCATCTGCAAGGCGGGTGTCAGAGTTGGCAGGCCTAGTCTCACATGAGCCCCTACTTGATTTTTCATGTGGATAGAGCAGAGTTGAGGACTCGCCCTCAATTTCTGCCTAAGGTGGTTTTGTCGTTTCATATGAACCAACCTATTGTGGTACCTGTGGCTACGAGTGACTTGGAGGACTCCAAGTCCCTGGATGTAGTCAGGGCCTTAAAAATTTATGTAGCCAGGACGGCTAGGGTTAGGAAAACAGAGGCACTGTTTGTCCTGTATGCAGCCAACAGGGTTGGCGCGCCTGCTTCTAAGCAGACTATTGCTCGCTGGATCTGTAACACGATTCAGCAGGCTCATTCTACGGCTGGATTGCCGTTACCAAATTCAGTAAAGGCCCATTCCACTAGGAAGGTGG
Source organism: Pseudophryne corroboree (assembly GCF_028390025.1). Lineage (NCBI taxonomy): Eukaryota > Metazoa > Chordata > Amphibia > Anura > Myobatrachidae > Pseudophryne > Pseudophryne corroboree. The sequence goes on from NC_086444.1 coordinate 1,231,690,818, forward strand.
GCTCTTCTTGGGCTGCTGCCCGAGGCGTCTCGGCATTACAGCTGTGCTGAGCAGCTACTTGGTCGGGTTCAAACACTTTTGCAAAATTCTACAAGTTTGATACCCTGGCTGATGAGGACCTCGCGTTTGCTCAATCGGTGCTGCAGAGTCATCCGCACTCTCCCGCCCGGTCTGGAGCTTTGGTACAAACCCCATGGTCCTTACGGAGTCCCCAGCATCCTCTAGGACGTAAGAGAAAATAAGATTTTAAACCTACCGGTAAATCTTTTTCTCCTAGTCCGTAGAGGATGCTGGGCGCCCGTCCCAGTGCGGACTAAATCTGCAAGACTTGTATATGGTTGTTGCTTACATAAGGGTTATGTTACAGTTAAGATCGGTCTTTGACTGATACTGTTTTTTGTTCATACTGTTAACTGGTTGCGTATATTCCAGGTTATACGGTGTGTTTGGTGTGGGCTGGTATGAATCTTGCCCTTAGATTAACAAAATCCTTTCCTCGTATTGTCCATCTCCTCTGGGCACAGTTTCTCTAACTGAGGTCTGGAGGAGGGGCATAGAGGGAGGAGCCAGTGCACACCCATACTAAAAGTTCTTTATAGTGCCCATGTCTCCTGCGGAGCCCGTCTATACCCCATGGTCCTTACGGAGTCCCCAGCATCCTCTACGGACTAGGAGAAAAAGATTTACCGGTAGGTTTAAAATCTTATTTTCTCCTTATAAACAGTTGACTCTCAAGCATTCACATGATATAAGTATGTAATAGCCAATCACAGACATACATAATATTATATTTATTATAATTATTTTCAGTGGGGACTGTGTACCTATTTGCTAAGCTCCACATAGCATTGCGTCTGGGAGCTTGGCCCCTCCTCAGATAGGGTCATCCTCAGAGGTGAGGAATCTTGCAGTCCCTCTCCTGTAGCCTCCAGTCTCCGCCATAGATTGTCAGAAGCCGGCAGAAACTCACAGGGACAGCGCCTTTGTCAGAGCTATTTCCTGCAGATATTTGTAATCCATATATTGTAGGTTTACAAGAGAACAAAAGAAAAGACAATATCTAATTTTGGGGCAAACTTTGTAACTAAATTACCATATAATCATTAAATATTGAAACATAAAACTTGAATAACGAATAAATAGAGGCTCTCAGGTTTTACAGTAGTGTGTGTATACATTTCAAGCAGGGCTGCCATCAGAAATTGTGGGGCTCTGGACTGACAAAAGATATAGGATCCCCCCCCCCCCAAAAAAAAAAAAGAAAATAAATATTTTGCAACACCACTCCAGCCCTATTTGATGTCATATATTGCGATATTACATATAGGTGGACCTACAGGAACGGTTCAGAGAGCTGATGCACAGGGAAGGATTGTTTTAAGAAGTCCTCCCTGTGCATTATCCAACTGTTGTCACACAGCCTGGTGCAGCTCTCCAGGTATTGGTGGAAGGAGTCAGGGGTGGGCCCAGGACACTGGTCCCCACAGTCCCCCCCTGGTGGCTGCCCTGATTCCAAGTAACAATAACATTGCATTAAATCAAAATAAGGCTGGTGGAATAGGATTTTTAAGGAGTGTATACATTGGGTTATCTCCTATTGCATCTCCCAGTGAGCTGACTGGCACATATATGTAGGTTCCCTCTTCCTTGTTGTGTAACATTTCCTAGTTCAATCCAGCGGTGTAATCAGTGTATAATCTCAGGTGGAGCATTGATCCGGCATCAGCGGCGGCAGAGTCAGCGAGGAGGGAACAGAAGTCGTCACTAATAGTGACACATTGTATCATAGAAATACTTACTGCGCTGCTGACGCCATGTCCCACGCTGCTTCTACGGTGACGACCACCAGTAGCATCATCCAGGAGATGGCATGCCGTTACACTAGATGCGGTGGAGTCTGAACATACTTCTAAAGGATTTACTACAGAAAATCTGTACTAATAATAATAATAATAATAATAATAATATTACTACTACTACTACTACTACTAATAATAATAATATAATAATAATAATAAAAAGAATAATATAATAATTAAAATAATAATAAGATTAATACAAAGAAACATAGAATTTGACGGCAGATAAGAACCACTTGGCCCATCTAGTCTGCCCCTTTTTTATCCTTTAGGTAATCGCAACCCTTTTTGAACCTTAATTCTTTGTAAGGATATCCTTATGTCTATCCCAAGCATGTTTAAATTGCTCTACAGTCTTAGCCTCTACCACCTCTGATGGGAGGCTGTTCCACTTATCCACTACCCTTTCTGTAAAGTAATTTTTCCTTAAATTTCCCCTGAACCTGCCTCCCTCCAGTTTCAGTGTATGTCCTCGAGTTCTAATACTTCTCTTCCTTTGAAGAATGTTTCCCTCCTGAACTTTGTTAAAACCTTTGGTATATTTGAAAGTATCTATCATGTCTCCCCTTTCCCTTCTCTCCTTCATACTATACATGTTAAGATCTTTTAGCCTTTCCGGGTAAGTTTTGTGATGTAGGTCATGCACCATTTTAGTTGCCCTTCTTTGTACACTCTCTAATGTATTTATATCCTTCTGGAGATATGGTCTCCAGAACTGGACACAGTATTCCAGATGAGGCCGCACCAATGACCTATTCAGTGGCCTTATCACTTCTTTTTTCCTGCTACTGATTCCTCTCCCTATGCAACCAAGCATCTGACTTGCCTTTCTCATTGCTTTGTTGCATTGCTTTCCTGCGTTTAAGTCACTTGAAAGTGAAATAGTGACTCCTAAATCCCTTTCCTCCTCAGTAGTTTCCATTATAGTACCCTTGATACTATATTTAGCCTTTGGTTTTTTGAGACCCAAGTGCATGATTTTGCATTTTTTAGCATTAAACTTTAGTTGCCATGTTCTTGACCATTTTTCAAGCCTAGCTAGGTCATCAATCATTTGTTTTACCCCTCCTGGTGTGTCTACCCTTTTGCATATCTTTGTATCATCTGCAAAAAGGCATACTTTCCCTTCAATACCATTTGCAATGTCACCAACAAAGATATTAAAGAGAACTGGTCCGAGTACAGATCCCTGGGGTACTCCACTGGTAACATTTCCCTCCATAGATTGCACTCCATTTACTACAACTGTCTGTTTCCTATCCTGCAACCAGTTTCTTATCCATTTAACTATTTTATAATCCACCCCCACACTTTCAAGTTTATTTAGCAGTCTGCGATGTGGGACAGTGTCAAATGCCTTACTAAAGTCTAGATATGCTACATCTACAGCTCCTCCTTGATCTATTATTTTCATCACAGAGTCAAAAAAGTCAATTAGATTTGTTTGGCATGATCTCAAACCAGTAAATTCATGCTGTTTTGGATCCTGTAAGTTGTCTGATTTAAGATATTCCACAACTCTTTCTTTTAGTAGTTTTTCCATTACTTTCCCTACTACTGATGTAAGGCTTACTGGTCTGTAGTTACTTGCTTCTTCCTTGCTTCCACTTTTGTACAGTGGAACTACATTTGCTCTTTTCCAGTCCTCTGGAATGGCACCTGTATTTAGTGACTGGTTAAATAATTCTGTTAATGGTGCCACCAGCACATCTTTTAGCTCTTTTAGTATCCTTGGGTGTATCCCATCTGGCCCCATTGATTTATCCACTTTTAGTTTTGAAAGTTCAGTTAGGACCTTCTCCTCTGTAAATGTACTTTCATCTACCTTATTACTATTAATACTATTACTACTACTACTACTACTACTACTACTACTAATAATAATAATAATAATAATAATAATAATAATAAACAAATATTATAATAATAATAATAATAATTAAAATACTACTACTACTACTACTACTACTACTAATTTAATAATAATTAAAATGATAATATTAATAATATTATTACTACTACTGATAATAATAAATAATATAATAATAATTAAAATAATAATATTCATAATATTATTACTACTACTACTACTACTAATAATAATAATAATAATAATAATAATAATAATAATAATAATAATAATAATAAAAAAACAAGATTAATAATAAAAAAGTAATAATAAAATAAATAAATAATATAATAATAATTAAAATAATTATAATATTAGTATTACTACTAATATTAATAATAAAATTAATAAATACTATTATAATAATAATAGTTTAAAGAATCTTACTACTAATAATATTAGTAATAATAATAATAATAAAATCATAATAATAATTATTATTATTATAATAACTTTTATTTTAAAGTGTAAGCAGCATCATCATCAGCATTATGTACAATCATTATCCATAGCATGGTCTGACCTTTGCTCCGGTTATTATTTATTGTGAAACATTGCTGATATGTTAGTCACTCAGTCTCGATTGTCAGCTCTTGTACACAGCCCTAATACCCACGCTGTCACCCCCTCCAACATGTGAGACGGCCAAAGGTAATCATAGGGTTGGGCCAAACCATAATTACTCGTTACATGTTAGACAGCTTAGAGTCCTCTATAATAAACATGTATCTATCTCATATCTTTGTAGACATGAATGGCATTTTCAGCTATTCAGTGTTATTTTCAGCTCATTGCACATTTGGCGCCACTCCATCCGCCTGTCGCAAAGACTTACTATGGCTGTTACAGTTCCATTCATATACTATACTTTCCATGAGATCCGATGCATAAAGGTGATCCGTATAATGAAGAAACAAAACTAGGGCTAGGGTAGTAATGGCAGAATTTTACCCCTCCGTAATGAACACACAGAGATTAGGGACGGTGCAGTTTCTGCTGAGAGTACCAATGCCACAGTCTTAGCCCACTGGACTGTCCGCTCAGACCCCTAGAATCACTGACATACAGAACATAGCACGTGGATGGCTGGGACGGTAAATAATTAATGGGGTGCTGATCGGTGTGAGGTCATTCAAAACCGTCTCTGTCATGGAGACACTAACAGGTTCAGCTCTGGGTTCGTGATCTGAGGACGCACAGAACATACAGGCAGAGGCCACTTACTTCTAATCCAGTTTGCTGCTTGTAATTATTCTATACTCCTATACTGAATGTGCAGACCTGTGCTCCCTCGCTGTTGCTGAGCGCCTTTTTCCCGAAAATTAGTCTTACGTCTCTATGCAAATAAGACGCACAAGCAGACTGTGGAAAATACTATAACATAGCATTGCATTTGCAGATACAGTTTCAGTCGCACACAGAATATACACGTGCCACATATAATTTTAATCAGTGTAGTCTGCTTGTGTGTCTTGTTTGCATAGCAATGCGAATAAGATGCATTTTCAAGGGAAAAAGGCGCTCAGTCCTGGCCGAGTCGCAAAGGAGTTGGCGGCTTTTATGTGCCCTGTGTGCCGCGACTCATGACGTATGGGCAGTGAAGGGCCCACCGGGGAAATGCAGTGGTAGGGGCCCATTTAAAGAGGCTTGGCTAACCACTAGTGCATGGTCTGGGCCCCTTGATATTTTTTTTGTAAATACTGCTAGTGCATGCACAATGTACCAGATTAATAACAACAATGCACTGATGAAAATACACCATAGTCCTGTGGAGAATAAGGTAACATATACATAATGTATAATTCAAGTGTACAATCGGGAGGATTCCAGAGGAGGGGGTGGGGCCCACCGGGGGTTTCCCCTGTACCCCTATGGGCCAGTGTGACCCTGCAAACGGGTAGACCAGGAAGGACGCATCTGTAGCTATATCTAAATGTGCTTTGTGTAACACTTCATATGTGCTCCTGATTACAGGGATATTACAGAATCCCTAACTTCGTTATTAAGTTTGGAGCTGCCCGTGTGAAAGATATACTACATAGTGCTTTGATAACTTGGTACCCATTACACAGAATACATTACTTGGTTCTGGCAGCTTATTTTCTCATTCCATTTAGTTGAATTGGTACAAAAACCCAAAATGTAAGCGGAATTTCTAAAATTTTGGGGATATATAAAAAAACAAACCAAGCTGTATTGAGACTGTGAAATACAGAGGCGCAAGGCTTAATTGATGAGGAATTACATGAGATATTTATAAATTTGTGGAATCTGATGTATTAAGGTCTGCTTGTGGGTCTTTAATAGGAGATAGTGAGGCATGTGAGGGGTTAAGGTCTATTTGTAGGTCATTAGTAGGAGATAGTGAGGCATGCGGCATATGAGGGGTTAAGACCTGCTCTTCTCTGCACAAGGAGGAGACAATGAGGAGTGTGTGGCATGTGAGGGGTTACGTCCTGATCTCTGTACATAAGGAGGAGACAGTGAGGAGTGTGTGGCATGTGAGGGGTTACGGCCTGATCTCTGTACATATAGAGAAAACAGTGAGGTGTATGTGGCATGTGAGGGGTTAATGCCTGATCTCTGTACATAAGGAGGAGACAGTGAGGTGTGTGTTTGGCATGTGAGGGGTAAAGGCCTGATCTCTGTACATAAGGAGGAGACAGTGAGGAGTGTGTGGCATGTGAGGGGTTACGACCTGATCTCTGTACATAAGGAGGAGACAGTGAGGTGTGTGTGGCATGTGAGGGGTTACGGCCTGATCTCTGTACATAAGGAGGAGACAGTGAGGAGTGTGTGGCATGTGAGGGGTTACGGCCTGATCTCTGTACATAAGGAAATGAGGTGTGTGTGGCATTTGAGGGGTTACGGCCTGATCTCTGTACATAAGGAGAAGACAGTGAGGTGTGTGTGGCATGTGAGGGGTTACGGCCTGATCTCTGTACATGAGGAGGAGACAGTGAGGTGTGTGTGGCATGTGAGGGGTTACAGCCTGATCTCTGTACATGAGAAGGAGACAGTGAGGTGTGTGTGGCATGTGAGGGGTTACGGCCTGATCTCTGTACATAAGGAGGAGACAGTGAGGAGTGTGTGGCATGTGAGGGGTTACGGCCTGATCTCTGTACACAAGGAGGAGACAGTGAGGAATGTGTGGCATGTGAGGGGTTACGGCCTGATCTCTGTACACAAGGAGGAGACAGTGAGGAGTGTGTGGCATGTGAGGGGTTACGGCCTGATCTCTGTACATAAGGAGACAGTGAGGTGTGTGTGGCATGTGAGGGGTTACGGCCTGATCTCTGTACATAAGGAGGAGACAGTGAGGTGTCTGTTTCCTTCTGCTGAGACCAGTTGGCTGCACAGTTCTGAGAAGCTGATACAATCCTCTCATTCCCCCATTTAGCAGCCTTTATGAGGCCGGGGCCGTTAGCGCTGAGCTTTCCATGAGCTGTCTAATTGCATTAAGTCGGCTTCTGGCTGCTGGCATCTCAGGGAGGGCCCATGGGCTCTGGATGCTGCTTACTGTAACAGCCTCATTTACTAGAAAACGCAGCGATTTGCTTGAATAATTAATGGCAGCCGGTCACAGCACTCAGAGGAACTATAAGGGATGAGATGGAATTATGATGGATGAGATCTCTGTGCGGATCATTCACAGTCTAGCGGCTTAGATACACCCTTCCATCCCCGGCCAGATCACACCTGTAACCGTGCATTATGCGCAAGCCATGTAAAGGTAAAGTCTTGCTCAATAGAAGTTTCATTTCGGAACCGGCAATTTTGACCACCTCACAACATTTTTCTCCCCACCAATATTGGCCAAAGGCTACAGTGACCTGGCAGGTTACTAAGCCACAGAGCAGCAAGGCAAACACAAGGCAGTTTATAGCACATCTATGAAACATTGCCACATCGTACTGGGGTACAGTGCACAGAACAGTACAAACAATAGAACTGAGCTATATATTTTTTTCTTTCTCTGAATTTGCAGCTCAATTCAGACTGCTTGGAGTCACAGGGTTTATACACGCACGTGAACAAAGCACACTTAGGTAAAGTGCACCAAATAGTACAAACAATAGAACTATATATTTTTTTCTTTTTCTGGTTTTGAACTTGCAGCTCGGTTCAAACTGCATGGATCACAGGGCTTATAGATGCACAAAGCGCACCAAACAGTACAAACAATAGAACGTAACTATATATATATATATTTTTTTTTTTTTTTTTTTTAACTTGCAACTTGGTTCAAACTGTGTGGAATAACAGGGCTTATAAATGCACGTGAACAAAGCGCACTAAGGTAAAGTGCACCAAACAGTACAATTTACAGTAGCACAGCACAGCGTGCCCCCTATATACAGTCACGTTTATATACAGTTGTGAGTCTGGACACAGCACAGCCAATACAGCAGAGAGTAGCACAGCATAAAGCAGCGTGCCCCCATACACAGTCACTTTATGTACAGTTGTGAGTCTGGACACAGCACAGCCAATACAGCAGAGTACAGCGCAGTATTCAGCAGCATGCATGAGAGTGAAATGGTGCAGAGTCCCGGATGCGGTGCCTTATACAGAATCCAAATTCCATGAGAATCCGACACTGGAAGGATGCAGAGTCTGACAGGAACAGCGGATATACTCGGATCCCAGGAGTTCGGAGCAGTTCAGATTCCTTGTTCCGGTCAGTGGGCGTACTATGGGATTGTCACAGGTGTGTCAGTGCAAGCAGCTGGCAACGTTTCCAGCAACAGGCATAGGGCGGAGGCCATAGGCAGATGGAGAAATTACACCTACAAGTTGTGCAAGTTTCGACGGTGTGACTGAGAGTGGTGCACCAATCGGTATTACAGCGTGCTCGGACTCTAGAAGGGGTGTCCCAGTCCTTACACATGTGGCCGCACGGATATACACAGGGGAAGGGGTCTGTACCTGCATTTGCATAAAGTCGCAGATAACAATCGTCAATAGATGCTGCTGCTTGTGCCCACTATTGTGTCAGACCAGAACAGCTGATCAGGGGTTGCAGAAGGACAGACCCCGTTGTCTGTCCTTGCTCTCCATGGCAACAGTTCCACTTCCAATCAACTGCATTACCATCATTGCACTCAGTATACTGTCACTCATAGACAACTGGTGAAAAGACTGAGTCACCTGTACAGGCAGGCCCATCTTAGTGTATAGGCACATCGGGCAGCTGCCCAGGGCCCCACGATTCTAGGGGCCTCCAAGCAGGGTCGGCTGGTGGTCATACAATCAGAGTGGCCAGGCAGCAGTCTCTACCTGCCTCCCAGCCTGCATCCAGACTGAATGGCTGTCAGCATGCTGACTGGTGGATGGCTGGAGCTATCCTCCAATCAGAGCACAGCATTCTCTACCTGCCTCCCAGACTGTGAATGGCTGTCAGCATGCTGACTGGTGGGTGGTTGGAGCTATCCTCCAATCAGAGTGCAGCATTCTCTACCAGCCTTCCAGTGAATGGCTGTCAGCATGTTGATTGGTGGATGGCTGGAGCTATCCACCAATCAGAGTGCAGCATTCTCTACCTGCCTCCCAGCCTGCAGCCAGAATGTGAGTGGCTGTCAGTAGCCTGACTGGTGGATGGTTGGAGCTATCCTCCAATCAGAGTGCAGCATTCTCTACCAGCCTTCCAGTGAATGGCTGTCAGCATGTTGATTGGTGGATGGCTGGAGCTATCCACCAATCAGAGTGCTATCAGGCAGTCACTGTATGGAAGCATGTGGAGCGACGGTGCAGGGCCGCAGGAGGGGCATGTTCTGATTTTTTATTATTGGTTCCCATGAATGGGGGTGCAGGGGCCCCAGTGCAGAGCTTTGCCCAGGGCCTACAATGCTCTTAAGACGGCATCGTGAACAGGGTCTGGAATAATGTAAAGTCCTCAGGATTTCTTGGGATATTAGTTATCAAGCCAATTTCTCAGCGAGGGCCGGATTCAGAGGTCGCGGACGTTCCACACAGTGGAGCGATATTTTGCCACTGCACGTGCGGCGATGGATTAGCGATGGCGCAGGCACAGTGGATTTATTTGCATAGCGAGTGACAAGTAGGTAGCGTTTGGGGGAGGTAGCGGAGATGGCTAGAAAAACACAGGCGTGTGGGGACCATTGTCTGGGTGCTCCCTAGTCAGCCTCTGTGAAGAGGCCGCGGCTTCTTAGGAGAGCCGTGCAGTCTGAGACAGCGCAGGGTCACTCAGGGGCCCGGTGATTGGACCAATGTTCCAGCTTATGTAAGTGAGCGGCGGATGTGAGAGGCTGGCCGTGCGTACAGAAGGGCGCTGCTACATCCATAGTGTGCACCTTTCCTATGATTGTAATATCGCCCCATGAACTCAGCTTCTGCAAACCCATTTTCTTTGGCCCCTTACTTCATACTTTGCTAGAATGTCCTCTACCCAATATGCTCACTTGCTCTGCAAAGGCCTAGGCACATGAGCTTACCATCTAGGAGGTATGGTGGTAAAAATCAATACGTACGGTAGTGGGATAACTGCTATAGCTGTTGGTGGATATACATGCTCATCTATACAGCCCAAGGGCAAACGCAGGATTTCTTCAGAGGAATTTCCAAATCCTTGCAGGGAAATGCCGCAACACCTGCCCTCCTCTGTGCCCTGACAGGAGCACATCCTGCTTTCCCCTGGCGAAACGCTGACCACTACTCTATGGGGGTAATTCAGACCTGATCGCTAGCTATTTTCTCTTACGTCCTAGAGGATGCTGGGGACTCCGTAAGGACCATGGGGTATAGACGGGCTCCGCAGGAGACATGGGCACTATAAAGAACTTTAGAATGGGTGTGCACTGGCTCCTCCCTCTATGCCCCTCCTCCAGACCTCAGTTAGATTTTGTGCCCTGAGGAGAATGGATGCACTACAGGGAGCTCTCCTGAGTTTCTCTGAAAAAGACTTTTGTTAGGTTTTTTATTTTCAGGGAGCACTGCTGGCAACAGGCTCATTGCATCGTGGGACTGAGGGGAGAGAAGCAGACCTACTTAAGTGATAGGCTCTGCTTCTTAGGCTACTGGACACCATTAGCTCCAGAGGGTCGGAACACAGGTCTCATCTTCGCTGTTCGTCCCAGAGCCGCGCCGCCGTCCTCCTCACAGAGCCGGAAGATAGAAGTCGGGTGAGTATATGAAGAAAGAAGACTTCAAAGGCGGCAGAAGACTTCAGATCTTCACTGAGGTAACGTACAGAGGTAACGCTGCGCGCCATTGCTCCCACACAGATCACACACAGCAGGCACTGTACGGGTGCAGGGCGCAGGGGGGGCGCCCTGGGCAGCATTGTTAACCTCAAGGACACTGGCATGTATAAATAGATACTGCAGAGGCAGTATTTTGATAAAACCCCACCAGTATAAATATTTTGAGCGGGACCGAAGCCCGCTGGGGAGGGGGCGGAGCTTGATCCTCAGCACTAACCAGCGCCATTTTCTCCACAGCACTAGCAGAGAAGCTGGCTCCCCGGACTCTCCCCTGCTGAACAACGTTACAGAGGGCATAAAAGAGGGGGGCACATAATATTGGCGCAGTGAGTGTATATTATATTTATATATATTACTATATAAAGCGCTGTACTACTGGGATTTTCTTCCAGTCCGGTGGCGCTGGGTGTGTGCTAGCATACTCTCTCTCTGTCTCTCCAAAGGGCCTTATTGGGGGATTGTCTCCATATAGATATATCCCTGAGTGTGCGGGGGTGTCGGTACGTGTGTGTCGGCATGTCTGAAGTGGAAGGCTCATCTAAGGAGGAGGTGGAGCAGATGATTGTGGTGTCTCCGTCGGCAACGCCGACACCTGATTGGTTGGACATGTGGAATGTTTTAAGTGCAAATGTGACTTTATTACATAAAAGATTGGACAAAGCAGAGTCCAGTGATAATACAGGGAGTCAATCAATGGCTTTGACTGGGTCACAGGGCCCTTCAGGGTCTCAAAAACGTCCCCTATCCCAATTAGCTGACACTGATACCGACACAGATTCTGACTCTAGTGTCGACTACGATGATGCGAGGTTACACCCAAAGGTGGCCAAAACTCAAAAGTATTCATTATATGATTATTGCAATTAAAGATGTTTTGCATATCACAGATGACCCCTCTGTCCCTGACACGAGGGTGCGCATGTTTAAGGAAAAGAAACCTGAGGTAACGTTTCCCCCATCTCATGAGCTGAACGCGTTATTTGAAAAGGCTTGGAAACTCCAGACAAAAAACTGCAGATTCCCAAAAGAATTCTTATGGCGTACCTTTTCCCTGCACAGGACAGGGTACGGTGGGAATCCTCGCCCACGGTGGACAAGGCTTTAACGCGCTTGTCCAAAAAGGTGGCGCTGCCGTCTCCAGACACGGCAACCCTCAAGGATCCTGCTGATCGCAGACAGGAAACTACCTTAAAATCTATTTATACACATACAGGGGCTCTACTCAGACCGGCTATAGCCTCGGCGTGGGTTTGTAGCGCGGTAGCAGCTTGGACAGATACCTTGTCAGCTGACATTGATACCCTAGATAGGGATACCGTTTTATTGACCTTAGGTCACATTAAAGACGCAGTCTTATATATGAGAGACGCTCAGAGAGACGTTGGGCTGCTAGGTTCGAGAGAAAACGCCATGGCGATTTCTGCTAGACGAGCCCTGTGGACCCGCCAATGGACGGGTGATGCCGACTCAAAGAGGCATATGGAAGTTTTGCCTTACAAGGGTGAGGTTTTATTTGGGGAAGGTCTCGCGGACCTGGTTTCCACGGCTACCGCGGGTAAATCTACTTTTTTGACTTATGTTCCCCCACAGCAAAAGAAAACTCTGCAATATCAGATGCAGTCCTTTCGGTCGCACAAGTCCAGAAGAGGTCGGGGCTCATCCTTCCTTGCCAGAGGTAAAGGTAGAGGAAAAAGAATGCCTGCTACGGCTAGTTCCCAGGAGCAGAAGTCCTCCCCGGCTTCTACTAAATCCACCGCATGACGCTGGGGCTCCACTGAGGGAGTCCGCACCGGTGGGGGCACGTCTTCGACTCTTCAGCCAGGTCTGGGTTCTGTCAGACGTGGATCCTTGGGCGATGGAAAATTGTATCCCAAGGCTACAAACTGGAATTCGGAGAGGTGCCTCCTCGCCGATTCTTCAATTCGGCTTTGCCAGTTTCTCCCCCAGAGAGGGAGATAGTTTTAGCTGCAATTCAAAAGCTGTGTCAACAGCAGGTGATTGTCAAGGTTCCCCTAGTCCAACGGGGGAAAGGGTACTATTCAACCCTGTTTGTGGTCCCAAAACCGGATGGTTCGGTCAGACCCATTCTGAATCTAAAATCCCTAAACCTATACTTGAAAAAGTTCAAATTCAAGATGGAATCGCTCCGGGCAGTGATCTCCAGCCTGGAAGGGAGGGGATTTTATGGTGTTACTGGATATAAAGGATGCGTACCTTCACGTCCCCATATATCCTCCTCATCAGGTCTACCTGAGATTCGCTGTACAGGACTGTCATTACCAGTTTCAGACGTTGCCGTTTGGGCTTTCCACAGCCCCGAGGATTTTCACCAAGGTGATGGCGGAAATGATGGTGCTCCTGCGCAGGCAGGGAGTCACAATTATCCCGTACTTGGACGATCTCCTGATAAAAGCGAGATCGCGAGATCAATTGCTGAAAAGCGTGTAGCTCTCCCTGACAGTGCTGCAGCGACACGGTTGGATTCTAAATCTTCCAAAGTCACAATTGGTTCCAACGACTCGGCTATCATTCTTAGGCATGATTCTGGACACGGAACAGAAGAGGGTTTTTCTCCCAATGGAAAAAGCCCTGGAACTCCAGAACATGGTCAGAGACCTGCTAAAACCAAAAAGAGTGTCAGTTCATCAATGCACTCGAGTTCTGGGGAAAATGGTGGCGGCCTACGAGGCCATCTCCTTCGGCAGGTTCCATGCGAGGACATTTCAGTGGGACCTTCTGGACAAGTGGTCATGGTCCCATCTACAGATACATCAAAAGATAAGCCTGTCCCCCAGGGCCAGGGTGTCTCTCCTGTGGTGGCTGCAGAGTGCTCACCTTCTAGATGGTCACAGATTCGGCATTCAGGACTGGGTTCTGGTGACCACGAACGCGAGCCTCCGAGGTTGGGGAGCAGTCACACAGGGAAAACAATTTCAGGGAATATTATCAAGCCAGGAGGTTTGTCTGCACATCAACGTGCTTGAATTAAGGGTCATATACAACGGCCTACGACAAGCGGAGAATCTTCTTCGCGACCTACCGGTTCTGATTCAATCAGACAACGTCACAGCCGTGGCTCATGTAAACCGCCAAGGCGGACAAGGAGCAGAGTGGCAATGGCGGAAGCCACCAGGATTCTTCGCTGGGCGGAAAACCACGTAAGCGCTCTGTCAGCAGTCTTCATCCCGGGAGTGGAGAACTGGGAAGCAGACTTCCTCAGCAGACACGATCTCCATCCAGGAGAGTGGGGACTTCATCGAGAAGTTTTTGCAGAGATAACAAGTCTTTGGGGACTTCCTCAAATAGACATGATGGCGTCACGCCTCAACAAGAAGCTTCGGAGGTATTGTGCCAGGTCAAGGGACCCTCAGGCAGTAGCGGTAGACGCCCTGGTGACACCATGGGTGTTTCAGTCGGTCTATGTGTTCCCTCCTCTTCCTCTCATATCAAAAATATTGAGAATCATAAGATGAAAAAAAGAGTGCGGACAATACTCATTGTTCCAGATTGGCCTCGAAGGGCCTGGTATTCAGATCTTCAGGAAATGATCACAGAAGATCCGTGGCCTCTTCCTCTCAGGGAGGACCTGTTGCAGCAGGGGCCCTGTGTGTTCCAGGACTTACCGCGGTTACGTTTGACGGCATGGCGGTTGAACACCGAATCCTAGCTGGGAAAGGTATTCCGGAGGAAGTCATTCCTATACTGATAAAGGCTAGGAAGGAGGTGATTGCGAAACATTATCACCGTATCTGGAGGAAGTATGTTATCTTGGTGTGAAGCCGAGAATGCTCCTACGGAAGATTTCCATCTGGGCCGTTTTCTCCACTTTCTACAGACAGGGGTGGATATGGGCCTGAAGTTAGGCTCCATTAAGGTACAGATTTCGGCCCTATCTATATTCTTTCAGAAGAAATTGGCTTCTCTCCCAGAAGTCCAGACTTTTGGAAAAGGAGTGCTACACATCCAGCCTCCATTTGTGCCACCTGTGGCACCATGGGACCTTAACGTGGTGTTACGGTTCCTGAAATCTCACTGGTTTGAACTTTGAACCTCTCCAAACGGTTGAGTTAAAATTTCTCACTTGGAAGGTGGTCATGTTGTTGGCCTTGGCATCGGCCAGGCGGGTGTCCGAATTGGCGGCCTTGTCTCACAAGAGCCCCTATTTGATTTTCCATGTGGATAGAGCAAAATTGAGGACTCGTCCTCAATTTTTGCCAAAAGTAGTTTCTTCATTTCATATGAACCAACCTATTGTGGTGCCTGTGGCTACGGGTGACTTGGAGGACTCCCAAGTCCCTGGATGTAGTCAGGGCCTTCAAAATTTATGTAGCCAGGACGGCTCGGGTTAGGAAAACAGAAGCACTTTTTGTCCTGTATGCAGCCAACAAAGTTGGCGCTCCTGCTTCTAAGCAGACTATTGCTCGCTGGATCTGTAGCACGATTCAGCAGGCTCATTCTACGGCTAGGCCCATTTCACTAGGAAGGTGGGCTCTTCTTGGGCGGCTGCCCGAGGCATCTCGGCTTTACAAATTTGCCGAGCAGCTACTTGGTCGGGTTCAAACACGTTTGCAAAATTCTACAAGTTTGACACCCTGGCTGATGAGGACCTCATGTTTGCTCAGTCGGTGTTGCAGAGTCATTCGCACTCTCCCGCCCGATCTGGAGCTTTGGTATAATCCCCATGGTCCTTACGGAGTCCCCAGCATCCTCTAGGACGAAAGAGAAAATAAGATTTGAAACCTACCGGTAAATCTTTTTCTCCTAGTCCGTAGAGGATGCTGGGCGCCCGTCCCAGTGCGGACATATTACTGCAAGACTTGTATATAGTTCTTGATTACATAAGGGGTATGTTACAGTTGTGATCAGTCCTTGGCTGATGCTGTTTTGTTCATACTGTTAACTGGTTTGGTATAATATTCCAGGTTATACGGTGTGGATGGTGTGGGCTGGTATGAATCTTGCCCTTAGATTAACAAAAATCCTTTCCTCGTACTGTCAGTCTCCTCTGGGCACAGTTCTCTAACTGAGGTCTGGAGGAGGGGCATAGAGGGAGGAGCCAGTGCACACCCATACTAAAGTCTTTTAGAGTGCCCATGTCTCCTGCGGAGCCCGTCTATACCCCATGGTCCTTACGGAGTCCCCAGCATCCTCTACGGACTAGGAGAAAAAGATTTACCGGTAGGTTTAAAATCTTATTTTTTGCAGCGCTGCGATCAGATAGTCGCCACCTATACTGGAGTGTATTTTCGCTTTGCAAGTGTGCGATCGCATGTGCAGCCGAGCGGTACAAAAAAGTTTTGTGCAGTTTCTGAGTTGCCCAGAACTTACTCAGCCGCTGCGATCACTTCAGCCTGTCCGGTCCCGGAATTGACGTCAGACACCCGCTCTGCAAACGCTTGGACACGCCTGCGTTTTTCCAAACACTCCCAGAAAACGGTCAGTTGCCACCCACAAACGCCTTCTTCTTGTCAATCTCCTTGCAATCGGCTGTGCGAATGGATTCTTCGTTAAATCCATTACTCAGCAACGATCCGCTTTGTACTCGTGCGATGCGTCTGCGCAATGCGCTGCATGCGCAGTAGTGACCTGATCGCAGCGCAGCGAAAAAACCTAGCGTGCGATCAGGTCTGAATGAGGCTCTATGTACTGGAGCAAAAAAAAGCATCCTAGGTCCTGGTGACAGGTACAGGGCGAGGGTCTCAGTTCCTGGTAATTGCATCGTTACTAGGCAGTCAGTAATAATTACAGCATGATCTTTTCTACAAATTGGCTGTCATTCCAGGTTCCAACACTTGTCTCTATCATGAGGAACATGGGGGTAGATGTACTAAGCTGTGAAAAGAGTGGAGAAGTCAGTCAGTGGAGAAGTTGCCCATGGCAACCAATCAGCTGCTCTGTATAATTTTGTAGTATGCAGATTATAAATGTTACTTCAGTGCTAATTGGTTGCCATGGGCAACTTCTTCACTGGCTCACTTCACTCTGAAGTTCTCTCTGTAGTACCTCTGACCAGCAGTGTCCAGGATACCACTGTCTGTGGCCGCTGTGCTGTGATATCTGTTACTCCTGGCATTTGTAGTGCAGCAGACAGACGTGAGTTTGTTTATTGTACATATGTCTGTGGTCTGTGCTCGGTGAGTCTTCGGTGCTATGTAGGATCTCTCTCTCTTACGATGGAGCAATAGAATAACGCAGAGCTTTATAGGATGGTGTAGAAATGAGTTTTGTAACATACATAAGTGTTGTAACATTGATTCCTACCTGATTGCAAGCAGGCATAGGGGCTGATTGTAAGTGGTGAGCAAAACAAAACGGCAAATGACTGTACCTGGAACAAACCACTCTGCAATACGAGGGTGTACATACATTTATTATGTCCGCATGCAGGATAAATACCGGCTGCTTCTGCATGTAGCCCACACATACTGGGCTGATTTATTCTCAAGGCCCCCGTCAGCAATCGGTTGGGGCAATTCTGGCATTTTGCAGATGATTGTGTAAATAAATCTGCTCACAGATCGCAGATTCCGACCAAAAATCAGTTGGGATTGGTAAATCAGGTTTTTCGACATGTTTCATTTCACAGATGAATACAATATAACAAGGTTCAAAGCCCGCATCACCCCCCATTATGTGTCGTCCAGCCTCCTCTTACAGGCTACAGTGTACTTCTGCCTTGTGGTGTGTCCCCCTTACCCCTTACTTCACTGTGGCATCTCTTTCCTCTCATGCCTTGAGGTTTATCCAGGGTTCCCTCTTGCTTGTTGGGGGACCCCCACAGTAATTCTGGTGCCCTTGCTGCATTGGACCCTGCACCAGCTCCCACTTATTCTTAGGACAGCCTAGGACCTCCACCCTCCATCTTGGATCCCCACCCACGTACCTGCCGCTTTCAGTGAGTGTCCACCGTGTCACTGCCTTGGCCGAGCCACAATATAATAGCTCCAGTGGCTGGCCCAGCAACCACCTCCGGTGAATAGCAACCCATTACAATGACGCCCCCACTGCCGGGCGTAAAACGTGCCAGGAGGATTCTGTTCCTGGATATCTCTAGACGTACTGTTTCCTACATATGCCAGAAAGTTCCACTTCCATCTCATCTGCCCACAGAACACTCTTCCAATAGCCTCCTGGATCTGCCGGTAGGTATTTGGCAGAGAGTCTGCACTTCTTGCGGGTTCCTCCCATGCTCTCCACTCTTGTGCACTTTCCTGATGTCAGACTCATGAACATTAGATGTTGCGGCCTGCGCGGTGTTACCTGGCGTCTGAGCGACCCTCTGTAATACCCTATGCCTTGCCAATGGACAGACTCTTGTTCTTAGGGGACAGCTGGGAAGAATCTGGATTCAGAGCTGCTGTAATAAGTCGGCCAGTCAGACGTGATAGTAAATCTGGAGCATTTATGTGGCGATCGCATAACTCATTAGTCTTAATATAAACCAAAGAAACCCAAAACTGATTACTGGGAACGTAGATGTGCATAGTCTGTGTATAATGCACTAGCAGCAATCATACTGTGTACCCGGAGGAAACTCACGCAAGCACAGAGAGAATATACAAACTCCAAACAGTTAGGGCCGTGGTGTTAATTGAACCCATGACCTCAGTGACGTGGGGCAGCAATGCTAACCATTACACCGTCCATACTGATGTGACTGCAATGAGTGTGAGCACTGGTTCCCCCAGATACATGCCCCAATGATGTGACAAAGCCGTCCCTCATCATCCCCTTTAGCTCATTAGTTCTCACAGGTCACAGAATTGTCACGCCTGTGCCCAAAGGGCTGTACATACGGGAATGACTAACTGGTCGTTGCAGATAGTGATGGTAATTATAGCGTCACTGCAAAGGTCAGGCAAGGGGGTGGGTGACCTCAAAGATATATATGACAGTAAAAAGCTTAGTGGGTGATGGTGAAGGGGTTAATGGGTGACTGACAGGTCACTATGGAGTGTAATGTCAGTGAAGGGGATAATGGGTGATTGACAGGTCACTATGGAGTGTAATGACAGTGAAGGGGTTAATGGGTGACTGACAGGTCACTATGGAGTGTAATGTCAGTGAAGGGGATAATGGGTGACTGACAGATCACAGTGGTAGAGTGTAATGTCAGTAAAGGGGTTAATGGGTGACTGACAGGTCACTGTGGTAGAGTGTAATGTTAGTGAAGGGGTTAATAATAGAGATGAGCGGGTTCGGTTCTCAGAGAACTGAACCCCCCCGAACTTTGCCTTCCGAGTCCGGATCGGAGCCAGGCTCGGATCTTCCCTTTTGACTCGGAAACCCGAACTCTGCAAAATGTCATCATCCCGCGGTCGGATTCTCGCGGGATTTGGATTCCATATAAGGAGCCATGCGTCGCGGCCATTTTCACTCCAGGCTCGGAGATTGTATAGGGAGGACGTGTCCTCAGTGTTCAGTGTCTGTGTTTTGGGGCGGGAAAGTGGGGTGACAAGTGTTGTGCTGCTCAGTCCAGTCCATATATCCAGTGTAGCTGTAAAGTGGGGCTGTGTTGTGCAGACCAGTCCAGTGTAGTCAGTGTATTGTGCTGCATCAGTCCAGCCAGTCACAGTGTTGGTGTTCTCTGCTGCCATATATCCGGTGTCCTGTGTCATCAGTAATTCCAGTGACGATATACGCTGCTGCTATATATATCCACTGCTGCAGTATAACAAATTACAATTATATTATTATTAAAATGCTGTTGTGCTGCATCAGACCAGTTGTAGTGTTTGCATCATGTGCTACTTGGGGCCTATTTTTTAAATCTGCCATCCTGTCTGACACTGCAGTGCCACTCCTAGATGGGCCAGGTGTTTGTGCCGCACACTTGTGTCACTTAGCTTAGTCATACAGCCACCTCTGTGCAACTTTTAGGCCTAAAAACAATATAGTGAGGTGTGAGGTGTTCAGAATAGACTGGAAATGAGTGGAAATGATTGTTATTGAGGTTAATAATACCGTAGGATCAAAATTACCCCCAAATTCTGTGATTTTAGCTGTTTTTATGGGGGTTTTTTCAAAAATCATCCAGATCCAAAACCAAAACACGAAAGGGTGGTTTTGGCAAAACCAAGCCTAAACCAAAACACGAAAATGGAATTAGAACCAAAACACAAAACACGAAAAGTGCCAGCCGCACATCTCTAGAACTTAATAGTGACTGACAGGTCACTGTGGTAGAGTGTAATGTTGGTGAAAGTCTTAATGGGTGACTAACAGGTCACTGTGGTAGAGAGTGTAATGTCAGTTAAGGGGTTAATGGGTGACTGACAGGTCACTGTGGTAGAGTGTAATGTTGGTGAAGGGGTTAATGGATGACTGACAGGTCACTGTGGTAGAGTGTAATGTCGGTGAAGGGGTTAATGGGTGACTGACAGGTCACTGTGGTAGAGTGTAATGTCGGTGAAGGGGTTAATGGGTGACTGACGGGTCACAGTGGTAGAGTGTAATGTCGGTGAAGGTGTTAATGGGTGACTGACAGTTCACTGTGGTAGAGTGTAATGTCAGTGAAGGGGTTGGTGGGTGACTGACAGGTCACTGTGGTAGAGAGAGTGTGATGATACATGACCCCACCACTAGGGGGCCTGCCACTAGAAGCCTCTATTGCTCCGCACAGGTAGCTCTCAGCCTGGATGCCTGTGTGCTGCGACATCAGGTCACAGGAGACGGCACAGAGCCGGTTTTCCCGGGAAAGGCATCGGACTGACTGCTTAGTAATCAGTAATTCCCTCATATATTCATAGACTTGCACAGCTGATTGCTTTAGAGAGCTCTCTGCCTGCAAGTGGCTGAAAAAAACCTGGTAAAGTAGCTGCGAACTAAATTGCTGCTGTCAGAGCCTCTGTAGCATTGGAGGGAAGCGAATCAGGCATGGTAATGTGTGGTATAATATTATTACATGTGCAGGAGGATGGCGCAGCTTGTACTGACAACTGTAATACGGTACATTCTGTGTACATACATCTCCGCCTGTAAGTCTGCTCTCATCCCATGACACGTCTATCCTGTAATAACGCATAGCCTGAGGACGCCTCATGGCTCCATAAATGGACGATGGGACGTTTCTGAGCAATTTGTACTGTATACAGTGTGTATACAGCATCACCATATCACAGAGCACACAGCCCTCCCTCCGTACAGAGTATATATGCTGAGCAATTTGTACTGTATACAGTGTGTATACAGCATCCCCATATCACAGAGCACACAGCCGTCCCTCCGTACAGAGTATATATGCTGAGCAATTTGTACTGTATACAGTGTGTATACAGCATCACCGTATCACAGAGCACACAGCCGTCCCGCTGTACAGAGTATACATGCTGAGCAATTTGTACTGTATACAGTGTGTATACAGCAGAGGCGGAACTACCGCCAGTGCAACCAGTGCGTTGCACTGGGGCCCGCCTCTGTCCAGGGGCCCAAAGCATGTAATGAGTCAAACTGACTCATTACATGCTGCTGTGTGCTGCGGGCAACCGCTGCCCGCAGCACACAGCCGCCCGGACAGGAGAGGAGAGCAGCGCAGGCAGCGGACACGGGGGAAGGAGGAGGAGGGAGGTGGAGGAGGGAGCCGCAGCAGCGCTGTGTTACTGGTGGAGGCGCTGCTGCTGCTGTCCCTCTGCTTCACTATAGGCTTTCTTCCACCACTGTGAAGCGCATCCCAGCCATTCACAGCGGCGGAGAACAGCCTATAGTGAAGCAGAGGGCCAGCAGCAGCAGCGCCTCCACCAGTAACTAGAGATGAGCGCCGGAAATTTTTCGGGTTTTGTGTTTTGGTTTTGGGTTCGGTTCCACGGCCGTGTTTTGGGTTCGACCGCGTTTTGGCAAAACCTCACCCAATTTTTTTTGTCGGATTCGGGTGTGTTTTGGATTCGGGTGTTTTTTTCAAAAAACACTAAAAAACAGCTTAAATCATAGAATTTGGGGGTCATTTTGATCCCAAAGTATTATTAACCTCAAAAACCATAATTTACACTCATTTTCAGTCTATTCTGAATACCTCACACCTCACAATATTATTTTTAGTCCTAAAATTTGCACCTAGGTCGCTGGATGACTAAGCTAAGCGACCCTAGTGGCCGACACAAACACCGGGCCCATCTAGGAGTGTCACTGCAGTGTCACGCAGGATGTCCCTTCCAAAAAACCCTCCCCAAACAGCACATGACGCAAAGAAAAAAAGAGGCGCAATGAGGTTGCTGTGTGAGTAAGATAAGCGACCCTAGTGGCCAACACAAACACCGGGCCCATCTAGGAGTGTCACTGCAGTGTCACGCAGGATGTCCCTTCCAAAAAACCCTCCCCAAACAGCACATGACGCAAAGAAAAAAAGAGGCGCAATGAGGTAGCTGTGTGAGTAAGATAAGCGACCCTAGTGGCCGACACAAACACCGGGCCCATCTAGGAGTGTCACTGCAGTGTCACGCAGGATGTCCCTTCCAAAAAACCCTCCCCAAACAGCACATGACGCAAAGAAAAAAAGAGGCGCAATGAGGTAGCTGTGTGAGTAAGATAAGCGACCCTAGTGGCCGACACAAACACCGGGCCCATCTAGGAGTGGCACTGCAGTGTCACGCAGGATGTCCCTTCCAAAAAACCCTCCCCAAACAGCACATGACGCAAAGAAAAAAAGAGGCGCAATGAGGTAGCTGTGTGAGTAAGATAAGCGACCCTAGTGGCCGACACAAACACCGGGCCCATCTAGGAGTGTCACTGCAGTGTCACGCAGGATGTCCCTTCCAAAAAACCCTCCCCAAACAGCACATGACGCAAAGAAAAAAGAGGCGCAATGAGGTAGCTGTGTGAGTAAGATAAGCGACCCTAGTGGCCGACACAAACACCGGGCCCATCTAGGAGTGGCACTGCAGTGTCACGCAGGATGTCCCTTCCAAAAAACCCTCCCCAAACAGCACATGACGCAAAGAAAAATTAAAGAAAAAAGAGGTGCAAGATGGAATTGTCCTTGGGCCCTCCCACCCACCCTTATGTTGTATAAACAGGACATGCACACTTTAACCAACCCATCATTTCAGTGACAGGGTCTGCCACACGACTGTGACTGAAATGACGGGTTGGTTTGGACCCCCACCAAAAAAGAAGCAATTAATCTCTCCTTGCACAAACTGGCTCTACAGAGGCAAGATGTCCACCTCATCATCATCCTCCGATATATCACCGTGTACATCCCCCTCCTCACAGATTATCAATTCGTCCCCACTGGAATCCACCATCTCAGCTCCCTGTGTACTTTGTGGAGGCAATTGCTGCTGGTCAATGTCTCCACGGAGGAATTGATTATAATTCATTTTAATGAACATCATCTTCTCCACATTTTCTGGATGTAACCTCGTACGCCGATTGCTGACAAGGTGAGCGGCGGCACTAAACACTCTTTCGGAGTACACACTTGTGGGAGGGCAACTTAGGTAGAATAAAGCCAGTTTGTGCAAGGGCCTCCAAATTGCCTCTTTTTCCTGCCAGTATAAGTACGGACTGTGTGACGTGCCTACTTGGATGCGGTCACTCATATAATCCTCCACCATTCTTTCAATGGTGAGAGAATCATATGCAGTGACAGTAGACGACATGTCCGTAATCATTGTCAGGTCCTTCAGTCCGGACCAGATGTCAGCATCAGCAGTCGCTCCAGACTGCCCTGCATCACCGCCAGCGGGTGGGCTCGGAATTCTGAGCCTTTTCCTCGCACCCCCAGTTGCGGGAGAATGTGAAGGAGGAGATGTTGACAGGTCGCGTTCCGCTTGACTTGACAATTTTCTCACCAGCAGGTCTTTGAACCCCAGCAGGCTTGTGTCTGCCGGAAAGAGAGATCCAAGGTAGGTTTTAAATCTAGGATCGAGCACGGTGGCCAAAATGTAGTGCTCTGATTTCAACAGATTGACCACCCGTGAATCCTTGTTAAGCGAATTAAGGGCTCCATCCACAAGTCCCACATGCCTAGCGGAATCGCTCCCTTTTAGCTCCTCCTTCAATGCCTCCAGCTTCTTCTGCAAAAGCCTGATGAGGGGAATGACCTGACTCAGGCTGGCAGTGTCTGAACTGACTTCACGTGTGGCAAGTTCAAAGGGCATCAGAACCTTGCACAACGTTGAAATCATTCTCCACTGCGCTTGAGACAGGTGCATTCCACCTCCTATATCGTGCTCAATTGTATAGGCTTGAATGGCCTTTTGCTGCTCCTCCAACCTCTGAAGCATATAGAGGGTTGAATTCCACCTCGTTACCACTTCTTGCTTCAGATGATGGCAGGGCAGGTTCAGTAGTTTTTGGTGGTGCTCCAGTCTTCTGTACGTGGTGCCTGTACGCCGAAAGTGTCCCGCAATTCTTCTGGCCACCGACAGCATCTCTTGCACGCCCCTGTCGTTTTTTAAAAAATTCTGCACCACCAAATTCAAGGTACAGTATGTGCAAAACATGGGACGTGCTGGAATTTGCCCATATTTAATGCACACACAATATTGCTGGCGTTGTCCGATGCCACAAATCCACAGGAGAGTCCAATTGGGGTAAGCCATTCCGCGATGATCTTCCTCAGTTGCCGTAAGAGGTTTTCAGCTGTGTGCGTATTCTGGAAAGCGGTGATACAAAGCGTAGCCTGCCTAGGAAAGAGTTGGCGTTTGCGAGATGCTGCTACTGGTGCCGCCGCTGCTGTTCTTGCGGCGGGAGTCCATACATCTACCCAGTGGGCTGTCACAGTCATATAGTCCTGACCCTGCCCTGCTCCACTTGTCCACATGTCCGTGGTTAAGTGGACATTGGGTACAACTGCATTTTTTAGGACACTGGTGAGTCTTTTTCTGACGTCCGTGTACATTCTCGGTATCGCCTGCCTAGAGAAGTGGAACCTAGATGGTATTTGGTAACGGGGGCACACTGCCTCAATAAATTGTCTAGTTCCCTGTGAACTAACGGCGGATACCGGACGCACGTCTAACACCAACATAGTTGTCAAGGCCTCAGTTATCCGCTTTGCAGCAGGATGACTGCTGTGATATTTCATCTTCCTCGCAAAGGACTGTTGGACAGTCAATTGCTTACTGGAAGTAGTACAAGTGGTCTTACGACTTCCCCTCTGGGATGACCATCGACTCCCAGCAGCAACAACAGCAGCGCCAGCAGCAGTAGGCGTTACACGCAAGGATGCATCGGAGGAATCCATGGCAGGAGAGGACTCGTCAGAATTGCCAGTGACATGGCCTGCAGGACTATTGGCATTCCTGGGGAAGGAGGAAATTGACACTGAGGGAGTTGGTGGGGTGGTTTGCGTGAGCTTGGTTACAAGAGGAAGGGATTTACTGGTCAGTGGACTGCTTCCGCTGTCGCCCAAAGTTTTTGAACTTGTCACTGACTTATTATGAATGCGCTGCAGGTGACGTATAAGGGAGGATGTTCCGAGGTGGTTAACGTCCTTACCCCTACTTATTACAGCTTGACAAAGGCAACACACGGCTTGACACCTGTTGTCCGCTTTTCTGTTGAAATACCTCCACACTGAAGAGCTGATTTTTTTGGTATTTTCACCAGGCATGTCAACGGCCATATTCCTCCCACGGACAACAGGTGTCTCCCCGGGTGCCTGACTTAAACAAACCACCTCACCATCAGAATCCTCCTGGTCAATTTCCTCCCCAGCGCCAGCAACACCCATATCCTCCTCATCCTGGTGTACTTCAACACTGACATCTTCAATCTGACTATCAGGAACTGGACTGCGGGTGCTCCTTCCAGCACTTGCAGGGGGCGTGCAAATGGTGGAAGGCGCATGCTCTTCACGTCCAGTGTTGGGAAGGTCAGGCATCGCAACCGACACAATTGGACTCTCCTTGTGGATTTGGGATTTCGAAGAACGCACAGTTCTTTGCGGTGCTTTTGCCAGCTTGAGTCTTTTCAGTTTTCTAGCGAGAGGCTGAGTGCTTCCATCCTCATGTGAAGCTGAACCACTAGCCATGAACATAGGCCAGGGCCTCAGCCGTTCCTTGCCACTCCGTGTGGTAAATGGCATATTGGCAAGTTTACGCTTCTCCTCCGACAATTTTATTTTAGGTTTTGGAGTCCTTTTTTTACTGATATTTGGTGTTTTGGATTTGACATGCTCTGTACTATGACATTGGGCATCGGCCTTGGCAGACGACGTTGCTGGCATTTCATCGTCTCGGCCATGACTAGTGGCAGCAGCTTCAGCACGAGGTGGAAGTGGATCTTGATCTTTCCCTAATTTTGGAACCTCAACATTTTTGTTCTCCATATTTTAATAGGCACAACTAAAAGGCACCTCAGGTACACAATGGAGATGGATGGATACTAGTATACTTATGGATGGACTGCCGAGTGCCGACACAGAGGTAGCTACAGCCGTGGACTAACGTACTGTGTCTGCTGCTAATATAGACTGGATGATTGATAATGA
Organism: Pseudophryne corroboree; assembly: GCF_028390025.1. NCBI lineage: Eukaryota > Metazoa > Chordata > Amphibia > Anura > Myobatrachidae > Pseudophryne > Pseudophryne corroboree. Next base: position 1,231,717,242 of record NC_086444.1, read on the forward strand.
GATGAAATCAATATATATATGTATGTATATATAATATCACTAGTACTGCAGCCGGACAGGTAGATAATATATTTATTAGGTAATGATGACTGATGACGGACCTGCTGGACACTGTCAGCTCAGCAGCACCGCAGACTGCTACAGTAAGCTACTATACTATAGTAGTATGTACAAAGAAGAAAGAAAAAAAAAAAAACCACGGGTAGGTGGTATACAATTATGGATGGACTGCCGAGTGCCGACACAGAGGTAGCTACAGCCGTGGACTAACGTACTGTGTCTGCTGCTAATATAGACTGGATGATTGATAATGAGATGAAATCAATATATATATGTATGTATATATAATATCACTAGTACTGCAGCCGGACAGGTAGATAATATATTTATTAGGTAATGATGACTGATGACGGACCTGCTGGACACTGTCAGCTCAGCAGCACCGCAGACTGCTACAGTAAGCTACTATACTATAGTAGTATGTACAAAGAAGAAAGGAAAAAAAAAAACCACGGGTAGGTGGTATACAATTATGGATGGACTGCCGAGTGCCGACACAGAGGTAGCTACAGCCGTGGACTAACGTACTGTGTCTGCTGCTAATATAGACTGGATGATTGATAATTAGATGAAATCAATATATATATGTATGTATATATAATATCACTAGTACTGCAGCCGGACAGGTAGATAATATATTTATTAGGTAATGATGACTGATGACGGACCTGCTGGACACTGTCAGCTCAGCAGCACCGCAGACTGCTACAGTAAGCTACTATACTATAGTAGTATGTACAAAGAAGAAAGAAAGAAAAAAAACCACGGGTAGGTGGTATACAATTATGGATGGACTGCTGAGTGCCGACACAGAGGTAGCTACAGCCGTGGACTAACGTACTGTGTCTGCTGCTAATATAGACTGGATGATTGATAATGAGATGAAATCAATATATATATGTATGTATATATAATATCACTAGTACTGCAGCCGGACAGGTAGATAATATATTTATTAGGTAATGATGACTGATGACGGACCTGCTGGACACTGTCAGCTCAGCAGCACCGCAGACTGCTACAGTAAGCTACTATACTCTATAGTAGTATGTACAAAGAAGAAAGAAAAAAAAAAAACCACGGGTAGGTGGTATACAATTATGGATGGACTGCCGAGTGCCGACACAGAGGTAGCTACAGCCGTGGACTAACGTACTGTGTCTGCTGCTAATATAGACTGGATGATTGATAATGAGATGAAATCAATATATATATGTATGTATATATAATATCACTAGTACTGCAGCCGGACAGGTAGATAATATATTTATTAGGTAATGATGACTGATGACGGACCTGCTGGACACTGTCAGCTCAGCAGCACCGCAGACTGCTACAGTAAGCTACTATACTATAGTAGTATGTACAAAGAAGAAAGAAAAAAAAAACCACGGGTAGGTGGTATACAATTATGGATGGACTGCTGAGTGCCGACACAGAGGTAGCTACAGCCGTGGACTAACGTACTGTGTCTGCTGCTAATATAGACTGGATGATTGATAATGAGATGAAATCAATATATATATGTATGTATATATAATATCACTAATACTGCAGCCGGACAGGTAGATAATATATTTATTAGGTAATGATGACTGATGACGGACCTGCTGGACACTGTCAGCTCAGCAGCACCGCAGACTGCTACAGTAAGCTACTATACTCTATAGTAGTATGTACAAAGAAGAAAGAAAAAAAAAAAACCACGGGTAGGTGGTATACAATTATGGATGGACTGCCGAGTGCCGACACAGAGGTAGCTACAGCCGTGGACTAACGTACTGTGTCTGCTGCTAATATAGAGTCTAGACTGGATGATAAATTATTGATAATGAGATGAAATCAATATAATATCACTAGTACTGCAGCCGGACAGGTACTATATATATTTATTATGTAATGACTGATGACGGACCTGCTGGACACTGTCAGGTCAGCACAGCACCGCAGACTGCTACAGTAAGCTACTATAGTAGTATGTATAAAGAAGAATGAAAAAAAAAAACCACGGGTAGGTGGTATACAATATTATATATATATATATATATATATATATATATATATATATATTATATACAATTATATATATATATATATATATATATTAAACTGGTGGTGATTGATTATTAAACTGGTGGTCACTTCAGGACAGGTCACGTTGCAACTTGCAACTAGTACTCCGAGGCCTAAGCAGACAATCACAAAATATATTATTATACTGGTGGTCAGTGTGGTCACAACAATGGCAGTGTGGCACTGACTCTGGCAGCAAAAGTGTGCACTGTACGTTATATGTACTCCTGAGTCCTGCTCTCAGACTCTAACTGCTCCCCACTGTCAGTGTCTCCCCCACAAGTCAGATAATACACTTACAGTCACACTATCTAATCTATAAATATCACTTCAGCAAGTAGTTTAGTAGTATACAGTATAGTAGTACTCCTCCTAATAATGCTCCCCAAAATACTGTGTCTCTCTCTTCTCTAAACGGAGAGGACGCCAGCCACGTCCTCTCCCTATGACTCTCAATGCACGTGTGAAAATGGCGGCGACGCGCGGCTCCTTATATAGAATCCGAGTCTCGCGATAGAATCCGAGCCTCGCGAGAATCCGACAGCGTGATGATGACGTTCGGGGCGCGCTCGGGTTAGCCGAGCAAGGCGGGAAGATCCGAGCCTGCTCGGACCCGTGTAAAAAACCTGAAGTTCGGGCGGGTTCGGATTCAGAGGAACCGAACCCGCTCATCTCTACCAGTAACACAGCGCTGCTGCAGCTCCCTCCTCCACCTCCCTCCTCCTCCTCTCCAGCCCGGGAATCGTGATCTGCCAGAAGCTGCACCGAGGAGCCTGAGCCAGCGGAGAGAGTAAGTATAATTCTTTCTTTCTTTCTTTCTTTCTTTCTTTCTTTCTTTCTTTCTTTCTTTCTTTCTTTCTTTCTTTCTTTCTTTCTTTCTTTCTTTCTTTCTTTCTTTCTTTCTTTCTTTCCCTTTCTTTCTTTCCCTTTCTTTCTTTCTTTCTTTCTTTCTTTCTTTCTTTCCCTTTCTTTCCCTTTCTTTCTTCATGTGCAAAAAGGGGGACTGTCTGCCGTAATGTGTAAAAAAAGGGGGAATCTGCCTGACGGAATGTGTAAAAAGGGGGAATCTGCCTGCCGTAATGTGTAAAAAGGGGACGCTGTCTGCCGCAATGTGTAAAAAGTGTACGCTGTATGCCGCTATGTGTAACAAGGGCACGCTGTCTGCCGCAATGTGTAAAAAGGGGACGCTGTCTGCCGTAATGTGTAACAAGGGCACGCTGTCTGCCGTTGTGTGTAAAAAGGGGACTCTGTCTGCCGCAATGTGTAAAAAGGGGACGCTGTCTGCCGCTATGTGTAAGAAGGGCACGCTGTCTGCCGTTATGTGTAAAAACGGCAAGCTGTCTGCCATAATGTGTAAAAAATGGGATGCTGTCTGCCGTAATATGCAAAAAATGGGATGCTGTCTGCCGTAATATGCAAAAAATGGGATGCTGTCTGCCGTAATGTGTAATAAATGGGATGCTGTCTGCCGTAATGTGCAAAAAATGGGACGCTGTCTGCCGTAATGTGTAAAAAGGGGACGCTTTCTGCCGTAATGTGTAATAAATGGGACGCTGTCTGCCGTAATATGCAAAAAATGGGACGCTGTCTGCCGTAATGTGTAATAAATGGGACGCTGTCTGCCGTAATGTGCAAAAAATGGGACGCTGTCTGCCGTAATGTGTAAAAAGGGGATGCTGTCTGCCGTAATGTGTAAAAGGGGGACGCTGTCTGCCGTAATGTGTAAAAAAGGGACGCTGTCTGCCTTAATGTGTAAAAAGGCGACGCTGTCTGCCGTAATGTGTAAAAATGGGACGCTGTCTGCCGTAATGTGTTTAATAAGGGGACGCTGTCTGTCGTAATGTGTAAAAAGGGCACGCTGTCTGTCGTAATGTGTAAAAAGAGGGACGCTGTCTGCCGTAATGTGTAAAAAAGGGGACGCTGTCTGCCTTAATGTGTAAAAAAGGGGGACGCTGTCTGCCTTAATGTGTAAAAAAGGGGGACGCTGTCTGCCGTAATGTGTAAAAAAGGGGACGCTGTCTGCCTTAATGTGTAAAAAAGGGGGACGCTGTCTGCCGTAATGTGTAAAAAGGGGAAGCTGTCCGCAGTAATGTGTAAAAGGGTCTCTACCTGGTGTAGTGGTGCTACTGTGTGGCGTAATTTGAATAATGGAGACTACTGTGCACTGTTATATGAATTGGTATTATTTTGTGGCCACACCCCTTCCCCACGAAGCCACGCCCCTATATATTTTTTGCACGCGCCTGCGGCGCGCACTGCCCCTGTTTTACATAGAGGGGCGGGGCTCCGATGCCGTTTCTTACACACAGCACTAAAATGACTAATTACGGCACTGTTGCTAGGTATCCATCTCCCTGGCCCTGAGTAGGTCCCCCTCACCAGATCCTCTCCAGGGGTGAGGCGGTGGACTTAGATGGGGGGGGGGGGGCAAAGCATTTTGTTGCACATGGGCCCACCGCTCGCTAGTTCCGCCACTGGTATACAGCATCCCCATATCACATAGCACACAGCCGTCCCGCTGTACAGAGTATACACGCTGAGCAGTTTGGAGTATACAGTGCGGAATAGCAGTGAATGGAGATTCAAAAGGGGAACACAGATATATTACCACCAGAGTGTCACGCTAGTTAGGGGGGAATCACCCACAGCAATACTTCTCTGTGGGGGTGATAGTAGAACCATCCTATAACAGAGCACTAATGTGCCCGGCCAGCCTTGTCACCCTGGCACAAGTGACTTCATGACATCAGAGAGGAATGGACCTGCCCTGGCAAGCTGAGTGCCTGTCGTGTCCTAAGGACATACCAGGTAGCCCTCGTTTAGCTCTCCAGGCTGCAGGGTGCCTTTCTAGGTTTTAGGGTGCTGCTCCAGGCTGCAGTGTGCCTCTCCAGGTTGTAGGGTGCTGCTCCAGGCTGCAGGGTGCCTCTCCAGGTTACAGGGTGCCTCTCCAGGTTGCAGGGTGCTTTGCAGGCTGCAGGGTGCCTCTTCAGGTTACAGGGTGCATCTTTAGGTTGCATAGGAGAACGAATTGACAGAATAGGAGAGGAGTGGGTTAAACCTCAGCTAGTCTGGGGGGCAGGACGGTAAGGCATTATGGGAGTTTATTGTTAGCCAATAGGAGTGAACGTTGGGGGTAGGTGGAAAGGGTTTTTAAGTATGGTAAAGGGGCTGGGTCAGCCTCTTCTGCTGTAATCGTCCCACCCTCCCTCCCTACTGGTTGTGTTTGTTTTATTGTGTTGTGTGCGTTGGCTATTTCCGTGGTCTGGGTTGTCACGGTTTTTGTTGTGGCGGGAAAGAACGGCAAGTTTACTTTTGTTGTATTAAAGGAATTGATTGGAGGTCGTTTGGTGGTTGGATTTTTAGGTGCGCTCTCCTTTGTTGACTGGTATTACATCTGCTGGACCACCTTCTCGGGTGGCAGCCTCATCACCTTCACGGGTGGGTAGTCAGGATGGAGGTTGAGCGGATACCTATTGTTTGTTGGAAGGTTTATGTCAGTTTTTTAGAAGATAGTTTTTTTGTTCATGGGATAGGGTTGTTTTAGCCATTCTTTCTGGCCACCATACTTTAGTTTAATTATTCATCAGTTAATGGTTCATTTAAATAAATAGCTAACATTTTCTGCCAAATTCAAGTCTCCGGGTCTTTATTTATTATAGTTAAGTGTTAAGATGTTATGGTTTAAGTTTACGGACAATCCTCAGACTATATGAGGTTTAGTGCTACTTCAAGCTGCAGAGTGCTGGTTCAGAATGCAAGGTGCCTCTCCAGGCTGCATGGTGCCTCTCCAGGCTGCAGGGTGTCTCTCAGGTTGTAGGGTACCTATCCAGGCTCCAGGGTGCCTATCCAGGCTGCAGCGTACTGTTCTAGGTTGCCTCTCCAGGTTGTAGTGTTCCTCTCCAGGTTGCAGGGTGCTTTGCAGGGTGCCTCTCCAGGCTGCTGCTTCAGGTTGTAGAGTACCTCTACATGCTGCAGGGGTGTGTGGTATGCAAGGTCGACAGTAACTAGGTCGACCACTATTCGTCAACAGTAACTAGGTCGACAGGTCAAAAGGTCAACATGAGTTTTTAATGTTTTTTTGGTGCTGTTTCTCCGTACAGTGACCAGGAACCCCAATTAGTGCACCGTGTCCCCTCACATGCTTAGGGCAAGGTGCCTCGCTCCGCTACCGCTGCGCGTGGCACAGATTACTATTCTCAGTCGTAGTCCGCATGGATCGTTAAGTATGAAAAAGGTAAAAAAAGGGAAAAAATTGTGAAAAACTCATGTCGACCTTTTGACCTAAAACATGTCGACCTAGAAACCCTGTCGACCTAGAGACCCTGTCAACCAATAGTGGTCGACCTAGTTACTGTCAACCTAGAGACCGGATCCTGCTGCAGGGTGCCTCTTCAGGCTGCAGCGCGCTGTTCTAGGTTGCCTCTCCAGGTTGTAGTGTTCCTCACCAGGTTGCAGGGTGCTTTTGCAGGCTGTAGGGTGCCTCTCCAGGCTGCTACTCCAGGTTGTAGGGTACAGTACCTCTCCATGCTGCAGGGTGCCTCTCCAGGCTGCTGCTCCAGGTTGTAGGGTACCTCTCCATGCTGCAGGGTGCCTCTTCAGGCTGCAGCGCGCTGTTCTAGGTTGCCTCTCCAGGTTGTAGTGTTCCTCACCAGGTTGCAGGGTGCTTTTGCAGGCTGTAGGGTGCCTCTCCAGGCTGCTACTCCAGGTTGTAGGGTACAGTACCTCTCCATGCTGCAGGGTGCCTCTCCAGGCTGCTGCTCCAGGTTGTAGGGTACATCTCCATGCTGCAGGGTGCCTCTTCAGGCTGCAGCGCGCTGTTCTAGGTTGCCTCTCCAGGCTGTAGAGTGTCTCTTCAGGCTGCAGAGGGCTGCTTTAAGCTACAGGGTGCTTTTCCAGGCTGTAGGTATTGCTTCAATTGTAGGATGTCTCTTCAGGCTGCAGGGTACTGTTCCAGGCTCCAGGCTGCCATGTGCTGTTCCAGATTGCCTCTCCAGGCTGCCGCGTGCTGTTCCAGGTTGTCTCTCCAGGCTGCCGCGTGCTGTTCCAGGTTGTCTCTCCAGGCTGCAGGGTGCTGTTCCAGGCTCCAGGCTACCATGTGCTGTTCCAGATTGCCTCTCCAGGCTGCCGCGTGCTGTTCCAGGTAGCCTCTTCAGGCTGCAGAGTGTGGCTCCAGGATGCAGCTCTAGGCTGTAGGATGCTTGTCAAAGCTGCAGGGTGCTGTTCCAGACACTCTGCAAGTCAAACAGAGGCCTTGCCCCCAGGGCGGCAGCACTGCTCACACATCCCTAGTTGCAGCCCTGTGAGGAACTAGGGAGTATGCAATGGAATGCAAGTGGGCACCAGCAGCTTCTCCTGCTCAGTCGGTTACTGCAACCAGTCAATAGCAGATATGCATGTTGTGCTGAAGTGATAAGATTCAGGCAAGTGTCAGTGTGTAACCCCTTAGCTGCCATTATATGTGACAGAATACAGCATCTCTGGGAGCGTGGCCTCATATTACATCTCACAGCTGGTTTATGTTGGAAACAGATCTCCTGGAAGCAAAGGTTCATTATGACCCAGTGATACTTTATATCCAAATGAGATCTTAATGAGAACAATGTTCTGCACGCTCCACCTTTATCTCCGCTCTGTACATACTGGATTTCATTGCTAGTTATCCAGCTTCTCTATCTGTCCCTGTCCACCCTCACGGCTAGATCTATAAGACTTCTGTAACCTCTCCCCAGCTCCTTCATATCCACCTCCACCTTTGTAATACGGGCCATGGTCACATCCATTCAGCTGCTGTGACTATTGCTCTCCTCATCTATATTCTGATCTACCCACCTTCTCAAAGTGTCCTTCTTTACTACACATGTAGGCCTATCCATTTTTCTCTCACTAGTCACCTCCACAAACTGTCCCTCTTCACCCTCATGGCCAGGTCGTATCCATCTTCTCTAACCAACCACCCTCATAATCCGATCTATCCACCTCCACAAACTGTCCCTCTTCACCCTCATGGCCAGGTCGTATCCATCTTCTCTAACCAACCACCCTCATAATCCGATCTATCCACCTCCACAAACTGTCCCTCTTCATCCTCATGGCCAGGGCCTATCCATCTTCTCTAACCAGCCACCTTCATAATCCGATCTATCCACCTCCACAAACTGTCCCTATTCATCCTCATGGCGAGGGCCTATCCATCTTCTCTAACCAACCACCCTCATAATCCGATCTATCCACCTCCACAAACTGTCCCTCTTCACCATCATGGCCAGGGCCTATCCATCTTCTGTAACCAACCGCCTTCATAATCCGATCTATCCTCCTCAACAAACTGTCCCTCTTCATCCTCATGGCCAGGGCCTATCCATCTTCTCTAACCAACCACCCTCATAATCCGATCTATCCACCTCCACAAAAAACTGTCCCTCTTCACCACCAGGGCCTATCCACCTTCTCTAACCAGTCCCCTCCAACTTCATAACCCTATGTATCCATCTCCACAAACTCTCCCTCTTCACCCTCATGGCCAAGGCCTACCCATCTTCTCTAACCAACCACCTTCATTATCCGATTTATCCACCTCCACAAACTGTCCCTCTTCACCACCAGGGCCTATCCATCTTCTGTAACCAACCGCCTTCATAATCCGATCTATTCACCTCCACAAACTGTCCCTCTTCACTACCAGGGCGTATTAATATTCTCTACCCAGCCACCTCCACCTTCATAATCCGATCTAGCCACCTCCACAAACTGGACCATTCTCCTCTAATGAGCAATCATGGTTACTGAAGTTTCTACGTGTCACATTGTCTCATGCAAAACAATTTCCGTGATTTACATCCTTCAGAAATCCAAGCACCGATCCGACTGTTCAAACAAGAAATGAAATATATTTATTTAATACCTATTTTACTTCATATGATATGGGGCCTAATTCAGACCTGATCGCACGTTAGGTTTTTTTCGCTGCGCTGCGATCAGGTCAGAACAGCGCGTGTGTTTGCGCGGCAATGTGCAGACGCGTCGTACGAGTACAAAGCGGATCGTTGCTGTGAGATGGGTTTTACATAGAATCCATTCGCAGCGGCGATCGCAAGGAGATTGACAGGAAGAAGGCGTTTGTGGGTGGCAAGTGACCGTTTTCTGTGAGTGTTTGGAAAAACTCAGGCGTGTCCAAGCGTTTACAGGGCGGGTGTCTGACGTCAGTTCCGGGACCGGACAGGCTGAAGTGATCGCAGCAGCTGAGTAAGTTCTGGGCAACTCAGAAACTGCACAAACTGTTTTTGTACCGCTCGGCTGCACATGCGATCACACACTTGCACAGCGAAAATACACTCCCCTATAGGCGGCGACTATCTGATCTCATCGCTACCAAAAAAAACCTAGCGAGAGATCAGGTCTGAATTAGGCCCCATGATCCGTACGGTTGCTAATTCTTGGGTTACTTACCGATTTTTGCTCTATTAATATGTTTACATTCTCTATAGTTCCATCTGTAAATAGTGTTTCCTTGTCTGCCACCGGTGGTTTATGTGATTTCCATGGCTGCAAGAAAAGCCTAGTCTCCTGTGGAGCAGCAGCGGGAACCTGCACATATGGATCCCGTCTCAGATTTCAGGCCTGACCCTCGCTGCGCCACGTGACAGAATGGGAAGTATTGTCAGGGTTGGCCCGGCCACATGTTTGTGAATTGCAAGATGTCACATGGAATTAGGGAGATATTAATAGCTGAGCAATCCACTAATAAAACTCCTGTAACCAGACTTTGAACTGCTGTGGATAAAATCAGACGTATTGCAGTATTCTTGTGGACTGGGATTCAGTCAGCGCCAGGGCGGCCGCGTCACACAGAGTCACGGAGCAGTCTCAGTTTTGTCACTACCTGCCATTGCGGCACCAGATCATAGCAGGGAACCACAAAGCAAAATGGTGGAGACCCCAGCAATCAGAGCAGTGGCCTGCGATAGGTGGGCTGGCATAGGCCCCCCTCACTACAGTGCCCACCGGTAGTGTCAGTAGTTCCCCACAGCCCTGGGGGGGAATTTACTAAGACTCGATTTTGGGTGAGATTACAAATCGCCCTGAATCGCTGGAACACAAACTGCACATTTACTAACAAGCGTTTTCACTTTGTCTTCCGATGGTGTATGTTGTCGCTTTTGGGCGTGTGCGATTTGTGTCATTTTTGCCGCTTTCGCAGGGGATGTCGCTGCAGGTCACGTGTGAATGCGTTATAATTCGCAGCAGAGTGCCTCACAAGTCGCATGCCAGTACATACCAACTCACGCCTCAATTTGCTCCGCAAGTCGCCGTAATGCGACAAAATCCCCAATCAGATGGTGCAGGACACATGAAATCAGCGCCTGGATGCAGCCTGCAGCAAAACCTCCATCTGCCATGGTTCACAGCAGAAAGTGAGTGCTGCAAGTAATTTGGGCTTCTATTAGCGTTCTGATTGCTTTAGTCTTAATTATAATGGTTTGCTTTTTTTGTTGCTTTTTAGAAGCGGTGCATTGAGGTGCATTTTTGTAGGTTAGGGGTGAGGTTAGGGTAAGGCTGCAGGAGGGAAGGCAAAGGTTAGGGTGGAGGTTGGGGTAAGGCAGTGTGATGAGAGGTTAGGCGGAGGTCATGGAGAGGCTGTGGGGCAGGAGGTTGGGGTAAGGCAGTGTGATGAGGGGTTAGGGGGAGGTTATGGAGAGGCTGTGGGGCAGGAGGTTGGGGTAAGGCAGTGTGATGAGGGGTTAGGGGGAGGTTATGGAGAGGCTGTGGGGCAGGAGGTTGGGGTAAGGCAGTGTGATGAGGGGTTAGGGGGAGGTTGTGGTAGGGCAGTGTGATCAGAGGTTAGGGGTAAGAAGGAGGTTATGGAGAGGCTGTGGGAAAGGAGGTTGGGGTAAGGCAGTGTGATGAGAGGTTAGGGGTAAGGGGGAGGTTATGGAGAGGCCATGGACAGGAAGTTGGGGTAAGGCAGTGTGATGTGGGGTTAGGGGTAAGGGGGAGGTTAAGGAGAGGCTGTGGGACAGGAGGTTGGAGTAAGGCAGTATGTTGAGGGGTTAGGGGGAGGTTGGGGTAAGGCAATGTTATGAAGGGATAGGGGTAAGGGGGAGGTTATGGAGAGGCTGTGGGGCAGGAGGTTGGAGTAAGGCAGTGTGATGAGAAGTTAGGGGGAAGTTGGGGTAAGGCAGTGTTATGAGGGGTTAGGGGGGGTTGGGGTAAGGCAGTGTGATGAGGGGTTAGGGGGAAGGGGGAGGTTATGGAGAGGTTGTGGGGCAGGAGGTTGGGGTAAGGCAGTGTGATGAGAGAGTAGGGGTAAGGGGGAGGTTATGGAGAGGCTGTGGGGCAGGAGGTTGGGGTAAGGCAGTGTGATGAGAGAGTAGGGGTAAGAAGGAGGTTATGGAGAGGCTGTGGGACAGGAGGTTGGGGTAAGGCAGTGTGATGAGAGGTTAGGGGGAAGTTGGGGTAAGGCAGTGTGATGAGAGGTTAGGGGTAAGGGGGAGGGTATGGAGAGGCTGTGGGGCAGAAGGTTGGGGTAAGACAGTGTGATGAGGGGTTAGAGGGAGGTTGGGGTGAGGCAATATGATGAGGGGTTAGGGGTAAGGGGGAGGTTATGCAGAGGCTGTGGGACATGAGGTTGTGGTAAGGCAGTGTGATGAGGGGTTATGGGTAAGCGGGAGGTTATGGAGAGGTTGTGGGGCAGGAGGTTGGGGTAAGGCAGTGTGATGAGCAGTTAGGGGTAAGGGGGAGGTTATGGAGAAACTGCGGGGCAGTAGGTTGGGGTAAGGCAGTGTGATGAGAAGTTAGGGATAAGGGGGAGGTTATGGAGAGGCTGTCGGACAGGAGGTTGGGGTAAGGCAGTGTGATGAGAGGTTAGGGGGGGGTTGAGGTAAGTCAGTGTGATGAGAGGTTAGGGGGAGGTTGAGGTTAAGCAGTTTGATGAGAGGATAGGGGTAAGGGGGAGGTTATGGAGAGGCTGTGGGACAGGAGGTTGGGATAAGGCAGTGTGATGAGAGGTTAGGGGTAAGGGAGAGGTTATGGAGAGGCTGTGGGACAGGAGGTTGAGGTAAAGCAATGTGATGAGAGGTTAGGGGTAAGTTATGGAAAGGCTGTGGGGCAGGAGGCTGGGGTAAGGCAGTGTGATGATGGGTTAGGGATATGGGGAGGGTTTGGAGAAGCTGTGGGGCAGGAGGCTGGGGTAAGGCAGTGTGATGAAAGGTTAGGGGTAAGGGGGAGGTTATGGAGATGCTGTGGGGCAGGAGGTTGGGGTAAGGCAGTGTGATGAGAGGTTAGGGGTAAGAAGGAGGTTATGGAGAGGCTGTGGGACAGGAGGTTGGGGTAAGGCAGTGTGATGAAAGGTTAGAGGTAAGGGGGAGGTTATGGAAAGGCTTTGGGGCAGGAGGTTGGGGTAAGGCAGTGTGATGAGGGGTTAGGGAGAGGATGTGGGGCAGGAGGTTGGGGTAAGGCAGTGTGATGAGGGGTTAGGGAGAAGCTGTGGTGCACGAGGTTGGGGTAAGGCAGTGTGATCAGAGGTTAGGGGGAGGTTATGGAGAGGCTGTGGGGCAGGAGGTTGGGGTAAGGCAGTGTGATGAGAGGTTAGGGGTAAGAAGGAGGTTATGGAGAGGCTGTGGGACAGGAGGTTGGGGTAAGGCAGTGTGATGAGAGGTTAGGGGTAAGGGGGAGGTTATGGAAAGGCTTTGGGGCAGGAGGTTGGGGTAAGGCAGTGTGATGAGGGGTTAGGGAGAAGATGTGGGGCAGGAGGTTGGGGTAAGGCAGTGTGATGAGGGGTTAGGGAGAAGCTGTGGTGCACGAGGTTGGGGTAAGGCAGTGTGATGAGAGGTTAGGGGGAGGTTATGGAGAGGCTGTGGGGCAGGAGGTTGGGGTAAGGCAGTGTGATGAGAGGTTAGGGGTAAGAAGGAGGTTATGGAGAGGCTGTGGGACAGGAGGTTGGGGTAAGGCAGTGTGATGAGAGGTTAGGGGTAAGGGGGAGGTTATGGAAAGGCTTTGGGGCAGGAGGTTGGGGTAAGGCAGTGTGATGAGGGGTTAGGGAGAAGATGTGGGGCAGGAGGTTGGGGTAAGGCAGTGTGATGAGGGGTTAGGGAGAAGCTGTGGTGCACGAGGTTGGGGTAAGGCAGTGTGATGAGAGGTTAGGGGGAGGTTATGGAGAGGCTGTGGGGCAGGAGGTTGGGGTAAGGCAGTGTGATGAGAGGTTAGGGGTAAGAAGGAGGTTATGGAGAGGCTGTGGGACAGGAGGTTGGGGTAAGGCAGTGTGATGAGAGGTTAGGGATAAGGGGGAGGTTATGAAAAGGCTTTGGGGCAGGAGGTTGGGGTAAGGCAGTGTGATGAGGGGTTAGGGAGAAGCTCTGGGGCAGGAGGTTGGGGTAAGGCAGTGTGATGAGGGGTTAGGGAGAAGCTGTGGGGCAGGAGGTTGGGGTAAGGCAGTGTGATGAGAGGTTAGGGGGAGGTTATGGAGAGGCTGTGGGGCAGGAGGTTGGAGTGGCAATGTGATGAGAGGTTAGGGAGAAGCTGTGGGGCAGGAGGTTGGGGTTAGGCAGTGTGATGAGAGGTTAGGGGGAGGTTATGGAGAAGCTGTGGGCAGGAGGTTGGGGTAAGGCAGTGTGATGAGAGGTTAGGGGTAAGAAGGAGGTTATGGAGAGGCTGTGGGACAGGAGGTTGGGGTAAGGCAGTGTGATGAGAGGTTAGGGATATGGGGAGGTTATGGAGAGGCTGTGGGCAGGAGGTTGGGGTAAGGCAGTGTGATGAGAGGTTAAGGGTAAGGTTATGGAGAGGCTGTGGGCAGGAGGTTGGGGTAAGGCAGTGTGATGAGAGGTTAGGGGTAAGGGGTAGGCTATGGAAAATAGGATTTTGGTACTTACCGATAAATCCTTTTCTCCTAGTCCGTAGAGGATGCTGGGGACTCCAAAAGGGCCATGGGGTATAGACGGGATCCGCAGGAGCTTGGGCACACTGAAAAGACTTAATCTGGGTGTGAACTGGCTCCTCCCTCTATGCCCCTCCTCCAGACCTCAGTTATAGGAACTGTACCCAGGAGAGACGGACATTTCGAGGAAAGATTTTTGTTTAAACTAAGGGCTACAAACATACCAGCCCACACCACAAACATACCGTACAACCAGAGTAACATTAAACCAGATAACAGTATGAATTAACAACAGCAACAAGCTGAAACCAGAAATACACAACCCGTGTATAAACTAATTTAACTAGCATGAAAACACTGCAAGTAACAGTCCGCACTGGGACGGGCGCCCAGCATCCTCTACGGACTAGGAGAAAAGGATTTATCGGTAAGTACCAAAATCCTATTTTCTCTTACGTCCTAGAGGATGCTGGGGACTCCAAAAGGACCATGGGGTTTATACCAAAGCTCCAGAACGGGCGGGAGAGTGCGGACGACTCTGCAGCACCGACTGAGCAAACGCAAGGTCCTCATCAGCCAGGGTATCAAACTTATAGAACTTAGCAAAAGTGTTTGAACCCGACCAAGTAGCTGCTCGGCAAAGCTGTAACGCCGAGACGCCTCGGGCAAGCCGCCCAAGATGAGCCCACTTTTCTGGTAGAATGGGCTTTTACTGACTTCGGCACCGGTAGTCCGGCCGAAGAATGAGCCTGCTGAATCGTACTACAAATCCAGTGTGCAATAGTCTGTTTTGAAGCAGGATGACCAATTTTGTTGGAAGCATACAAGACAAAAAGCGCCTCAGTTTTTCTGGCAACAGCTGTCCTAGTGACGTAGATCTTCAACGCTCTTACAACATCCAGAGATTTTGGAATCGCCACAGCCTCCGTAGCCACCGGGACCACAATAGGTTGGTTAATGTGAAATGAAGAAACCACCTTCGGCAGAAATTGTTGACGAGTCCTCAATTCCGCCCTATCCAAATGAAAAATCAAGTACGGGCTCTTATGAGATAAGGCCGCCAACTCTGACACCCGCCTGGCAGACGCCAGCGCCAACAGCATAACTACCTTCCAAGTGAGAAATTTCAATTCAACCTTACACAAAGGTTCAAACCAGGAAGACATGAGAAACCGTAAGACCACATCAAGCTCCCATGGAGCTACAGGAGGCACAAACGGAGGATTGATATGCATTACTCCTTTCACAAAAGTCTGAACCTCTGGGAGGACAGCTAATTATTTTTGAAAGAAAATAGACAAAGCCGAAATCTGCACTTTGATGGAACCTAATTTCAGGCCTGCGTCTACTCCCGCCTGTAAAAAGTGGAGAAAGCGCCCCAAGTGAAAATCTTCCGCAGGAGCCATTTTAGACTCACACCAGGAAACACACTTTCTCCAAATACGGTGATAATGTTTCGCCGTAACCTCCTTCCTAGCCTTAATGAGAGTTGGAATGACCTCCCTGGGGATACCCTTACGAGCTAAGATCTGGCGCTCAACCTGCATGCCGTCAAACGCAGCCGCAGTAAGTCTGGAAACACGCATGGACCCTGCAACAAAAGGTCCTCTCTTAGAGGAAGCGGCCAAGGATCTTCCACCAGTAATTCCTGAAGATCCGGGTACCAGGCCCTTCTTGGCCAATCTGGAACGACGAGAATCGCCTGAACCCTTGCTCGTCGAATGATCCCCAGTACCTTTGGAATGAGAGGAAGTGGAGGGAACACATACACCGACTGGAACACCCACGGAGACACCAGGGCGTCCACTGCACTGGCTTGGCGGTCCCTTGACCTGAAACAATACGAGGTATTTCTTGTTGAGACGAGACGCCATCATGTCGATCAACGGAATTCCCCAACGTTTTGTCACCTCTGCAAATACCTCTTGGTGAAGAGCCCACTCTCCCGGATGGAGATCGTGTCTGCTGAGGAAATCTGCTTCCCAGTTGTCCACTCCCGGTAGGAAGACTGCTGACAGGGCGCTCACGTGTTGTTCCGCTCAGCGAAGGATTCTTGTGGCCTCCGCCATTGCCGCTCTGCTCCTTGTTCCGCCTTGACGGTTTATATGTGCCACCGCTGTGATGTTGTCTGACTGTACCAGGACAGGTCGACCCTGAAGAAGGTTTTTGCTTGCAGCAGGCCGTTGTAAATGGCTCTTAACTCGAGAACATTTATGTGGAGACAAGCTTCCTGGAGCGACCATTTCCCCTGGAAGTTCCTTCCTTGGGTGACTGCGCCCCAGCCCCGGAGACTTGCATCTGTTGTCAGAAGTACCCAATCCTGGATACCGAACCGGCGTCCCGTTAGGAGGTGAGGACTTTGTGGCCACCACAGGAGAGAAATTCTGGCTCTGGGAGATAGACTTATCTTCCGGTGCATGTGCAGGTGAGACCCGGACCATTTGCACAGCAAGTCCCACTGAAACACCCGGGCATGAAACCTGCCAAATGGAATGGCTTCGTACGCCGCAACCATTTTCCCCAGAACCCGAGTACAGTGATGGATCGACACACTCGTCGGCCTCAGAAGTTCCCTGACCATCGTCTGCAGTTCCAGAGCTTTTTCTTCTGGAAGAAATACTTTCTGTAAATCCGTGTCCAGAATCATGCCCAGAAAAGGCAGCCGAGTGGTCGGAATCAACTGAGATTTTGGCAAATTGAGTACCCAACCGTGCTGTCGCAGAACCGACAGTGACAAATTTACACTTCTCAGCAACCGTTCCTTGGACCTCGCCTTTATCAGGAGATCGTCCAAGTACGGGATAATTGTAACCCCTTGTTTGCGAAGGAGAACCATCATTGCCGCCATGACTTTGGTGAAAACCCTCAGAGCCGTGGAAAGCCCAAACGACAACGTCTGAAATTGGTAATGAGAATCCTGTATCGCAAACCTGAGGAAGGCCTGATGTGAAGGACATATCGGGACATGTAAGTAGGCATCCTTTATATCGACTGACACCATAAAATCCCCCCCTTCCAGTCTGGCAATTACCGCTCGAAGAGATTCCACCTTGAACTTGAAAACTTTCAAGTATGGATTGAGGGATTTTAGATTTAGAATTGGTCTGACCGAACCGTCCGGTTTCGGCACAACAAAGAGGCTCGAGTAGAACCCCTCCCCCCGTTGGGACGAGGGAACGGGAACAATGACCCTCTGTAGACACAGTTTTTGTATCGCTGCCAGCACCACCTCCCTGTCCGGAAGAGCTACTGGTAACGCCGAAATGAAGAACCGGTGAGGGGGTATCTCCCGAAACTCCAGCTTGTAATCCCTGAGACACAATCTCTAGGACCCAAGGATCCAGGTCTGATTGAATCCAGACCTGACTGAATATTTGTAGACGGCCCCCCACCGGTCCGGACTCCCCCAGAGAATCCCCAGCGTCATGCGGTGGACTTGGTAGAAGCAGGGGAGGACTTTTGGTCCTGGGCGCCTGACACTGCAGGTGGTTCCCTTCCCCTTCCTCTACCTTTTGAAGCGAGGAAGGATGAACCTTTTCCACGCCTGTATTTATTGTGACGAAAGGACTGCATCTGCTGATGTGGTGCCTTTTTCTGTTGTGTGGGAACATAAGGCAGAAAAGAGGACTTACCCGCAGTCGCGGTCGAGACCAGGTCAGCCAAGCCGTCCCCAAACAAGACAGTACCTTTGAAGGGTAACGCTTCCATAGCCCTCTTGGAGTCGGCATCAGCATTCCATTGATGGATCCACAGCGCCCTCCTTGCTGATATCGACATGGCATTGGCTCTTGATCCCAAGAGACAGACATCCCTCGCCGCATCCTTTATGTAATTTGCAGCGTCCTTAATATAACCAAGAGTCAAAAGAACATTATCTTTATCAAGGGTATCCATCTCATTAGCTAAATTCTCAGCCCATTTAGCAATAGCACTACTCACCCATACCGACGCCACAGCAGGTCTGAGCAATGCACCCGAATTAGCGAAAATGGACTTCAGAGACGTCTCCAGCTTGCGATCCGCCAGATCTTTGAGAGCTGCCGTGTCAGGAGACGGAAGCGCCACTTTCTTAGACAAGCGAGATAGAGCTTTGTCAACATTTGGAGACGCCTCCCATTTTTCCCTGTCATCAGAGGGGAACGGATATGCCATGTAAATCCTCTTGGGAATCTGCCACCTCTTATCCGGTGACTCCCAAGCCTTTTCACAAAGAGTATTCATTTCATGAGAGGGGGGGAAACTTCACCTCAGGTTTTTTTTCCCTTAAACAAGCAAATCCTTGTTTCCTGTACCGCAGGTTCATCAGAAATGTGTAAAACATCTTTTATAGCCACAATCATGTACTGAATACTCTTAACTAATTGTGGATGTAAAGCAGCCTCAGTGAAATCGACCTCGGAATCAGAGTCCGTGTCGGTATCCTTATCTACCACTTGAGTAAATGGCCGCTTTTGCGACCCAGATGGAGTCTGTACCTGAGACAAAGCCTCTTCCATGGACTTTTTCCACACCTGTGTCTGTGACTCAGACTTATCCAACCTCTTTGATAAAGAAGCTACATTCGAATTTATCGTACTGAGCAATGAGAGTAAATCAGGTGTCGGCTGCATCGACAGTCCCAAATCTAGCCCCGCATCCGCTCCCCCAATAACCTCCTCTGGTGAATAACATTCAGCCTCAGACATGCCGACACATAGTACCGACACACAGATACACACAGAACGTCCCAGCTAGGTGACAGGCCCACAATGAAGCCCAGATAGAGGACACAGAGGGAGTATGCCAGCTCACACCCCAGCACCCATATATCCCGACAAAAGATATATGTACCCAGCGCTGCTTAATTTATAATGATAAGAAGCACCACACTGCGGCCCCCCCCTTCTGAATATCTCCCCGTTACTTGTGAGAGGAATGTGGAGGTCCCGGCAGCATCTCCTTCAGCCGCGTGTTGAAGGAGAAGATGGCGCCTGTGAGCCGCGGGACGAAGCTCCGCCCCCTTCCCGGCGCGCTTCGGCCCGCCAAATTTGAAAATGAAAAAGATGCCGGCGGGGGTTTAAGAAACGGTGCCGAGGCACCGAAAAGGCTTCTGCCGGTCCCCGACCTCAGTAACATGCTGCCCAGGGCGCCCCCCAGCGCCCTGCACCCTGTAACTACCGTTGGTGATGTGTGTGGGAGCATGGAGCACCTTCCGTTACTGAGGTCTTCTGCCGTCCTGAAGTCTTCTGATCTTCTCACACTCACCCGACTTCTTTCTTCGGGCTTCTGTGAGGGGGTGACGGCGTGGCTCCGGGAACAAGCAGCTAGGCGCACCAAGTGATCGAACCCTCTGGAGCTAATGGTGTCCAGTAGCCGAGAAGCAGAGCCCTTAACTAAGAAGAAGTAGGTCTGCTTCTCTCCCCTCAGTCCCACGAAGCAGGGAGCCTGTAGCCAGCAGGTCTCCCTGAAAATAAAAAACCTAACAAAAAGTATTTTCCAGAGAAACTCAGTAGAGCTCCCCTGTGAGTGTCCAGTCAGTCCTGGGCACAAAGTCTAACTGAGGTCTGGAGGAGGGGCATAGAGGGAGGAGCCAGTTCACACCCAGATTAAGTATTTTCAGTGTGCCCAAGCTCCTGCGGATCCCGTCTATACCCCATGGTCCTTTTGGAGTCCCCAGCATCCTCTAGGACGTAAGAGAAAGGCTGTGGAGCATAAGGTTGGGGTTACTAGTTACGGGGGGATAATAAAGTAGACTTTACAAAATGAAAAGAAAGTTGGGGCTGCTCAGTGTGTGCTCCCACTATAGTGCAGGAACTGCAGACAGCGCCGCACATGGCTGACCTGGGAACTTATGGGGGTGTGGCCTAATCGAGACCAGCGTGGTCACGCCCCCTTTGGCGCAAATTTTGCTGACACCCCTGGGCCTGCTGACATTAATCCCCCGCCTCCCCTGCACTGGCTGATGCACGGCGGCCGCACACTCGCCAGCCACACGGGGCTCTAAGGAGAGAGAGGCGGACAGCAGGAGTGAGTGTAGACCCAGAGGCAGGGGAGAGGTGACCCGTTGTTTTTTAGTGGAAGTTTGAAAACATTTTAAGGGACATTTTTTGAAAATTAAACACTGTGTTTGAGGTTCAACATTCAAAAATGATGTACTCAGCCTTGGAGAGTGATAAAGTGGAGAGAGGTAAAGTACCAGTCAATCAGCTCCTATCTGCTGTGTTACAGGCTGTGTTTGGAAAATGACAGGAGCTGGTTGGTTGGTACTTTATCTCTCTACAAGGCTTGGTGCATCTGCCCCTGGGTATCACTCAAACCAATCCATGCTGCAGTCTCATGCAGCTCAGTTTGGGCCCTGGTGTACGTACGTGCGTCCACATGTGCTAAGACTCCTGCTGCCAGCATCTATAGATGCTAGAGTACTGCTTGGTGTGTCTATAGACACCAGCAAGGTTCCCAGCCACCTCCCAATGTGCTTCTCCGCACGAGCATATGAAATTGCAAATGCTTATTAGACGCGTGCACAGTAAAGGAAAATAGAAAGCTATGTCCGACATCATGTGCTACTGAGAACCAGGACCTGTATGTGCTGTGCATGACCTTGGGTGGAGAACACCGCTGACGTGTAGGACCCCTGGAAAGCTAGCAATGCTTACTGCACCCTTATTGGCCACATAGGGGATTTCCGTAGATGGATCTGATGTGAAAGGGTAATTGGGTCAGTCACGGAATGTCAGGGAACCTGTTTGATGTGGAGGGTAATGTGGAGGGGTGTATATGTGTAAGTATGTGTATTGATATGAATGTGTGTATATACACCTATCAGCCAGAGCATTAAAACCACCTGTCATCAAGGCATGGACTACACAAGACTTCTGAAGGTCCCTGTAGTATCTGGCAGCAATATGTTAGCAGAAGATGCTGTAAGTCCAGTAAGATGAGAGGTGGGGCCTCCATGGCTTGGACTTGTGTTTCCAGCACATCCCACAGATCCTTGATCAGACTGAGATCTGGGGAATTTGGAGGCCAAGTCACCACCTTGATCTCTGTCATGTTCCTCAGACCATACCATTTGTAGTGTGGCCGGGCGCATTATCCTGCTGAGAGAAGCCACTGCCATCAGGGAACACCATTGCCATGAAGGGGTGTACTTGGTCTGTAGTTGGTACGTGTCATAGTAACATGTGCATGAATGCCAGTACCAAAGGTTTCCCAGCAGAACATTGCCCAGAGCATCACATTGCCTCCGCCGGCTTGCCTTCTTCCAATAGTGCATCCTGGTGCCATCTCTTTCCTAGGTCAATGGTGCACACTCACCCATCCGTCCACATGATGGAAGAGAAAACGTGATTCATCAGCACAGGCCACTTGCCTACTTTGCTCCATGGTCCCGTCCTGATGCTCACTAACCCTCTCATCGGTGGTCAGGACCAGTCTGCGGCGACGCAGCAAGTTGTGGTGCCCTGTGTATTCTGACGCTATCCTTTGCTCCCTACATGCATAAGTGAGTGCCCATAGCCTTGTCACCGCTTCACTACCTTATGCTGGAAACACCACACAAGACCTGACATTTTATAGATGCTCTGCATCCTTGTCTAGCCATCACAGTTTGGCCCTTGTGAAACTCGCTCAGATCCCTACACTTGCCCAATTTTCCTTCTTATAACACATCAACTTCAGGAACTGAAGGTTCACTTGCTGCCTGATATGTCCCACTCATTGACAGGTGCCATTGTAACAAGATAATCAATGTTATTCACTTCAGCTGTCTGTAGTTTTAATGTTTTGGCTGATCCGTGTATCTAGATATATGTGTCTGAAAAACAGTGCATCCGAAAGTATTCACAGCGCTTCACTTTTTCCACATTTTGTTATGTTACAGCTTTATTCCAAAATGGAATAAATTTATTTTTTCCCTCAAAATTCTACACACAATACCCCATAATGACAACGTGAAAAAAGTTTTTTTTAAAGATTTTAGCAAGTTTCTTCAAAATAAAAGAACTAAGAAATCACATGTACATAAGTATTCACAGCCTTTGCTCAATACTTTTTTGATGCACCTTTGGCAGCAATTACAGCTTCAGGTCTTTTTGAATATGATGCCACAAGCTTGGCACACCTATTATTTGGGCAGTTTCGCCCATTCCTCTTTGCAGCACCTCTCAAGCTCCATCAGGTTGGATGGGAAGCGTCGTTGCACAGCCATTTTCAGATCTCTCCAGAGATGTTCAATCGGATTCAAGACTGGGCTCTGGCTGGGCCACTCAAGGACATTCACAGAGTTGTCCTGAAGCCACTCCTTTGCTATCTTGGC